>NW_006159725.1:4816298-4844263 GCF_000334495.1 Tupaia belangeri chinensis
AGCCCCCTGTCCCCCTGGTCCATGTTTGCTCATGGGGTAGTCTCGGAGTGCTTGCTAAGTACCAAGCATGGGGATCTGAAGGTGGGCAGGACACGGTCCTTCTCTGAGCCTTACACGAGCGATGCAGACCAGCACAGAAATGGGCAGACGCTGGACAGTGGGCTGAGGGGGCCTTGGCAGACTGGCCACTGCACCCGTTCCTCTGGTCTCCAGTCCCTGGACTCACCACCTGCCACCGCAGTCCCGTCGGGGACGTTCTTCACACAGTGCTCCTCGTCTTCTCCCGTGGCACAGTCCGGCTGGCCGTCACACACCTGCTGCCTCTGGATGAAGTAGGGGGGCCGCCCGCAGAGGAAGTAGTATTTGTCCAGAATCACCTTGACTGGAAGGCAAGGGCAGGGAGCGGGCAGAGAGGTGAAGGTCCATAGGCAGCCAGGGGCAGGGAGAGGCTGTGTTTTCCTGCAAACACTGCTGGCCGTGGAGACGGGCAGAGGTGGGTTCCAGGCCCAGTCCTGCACTGAGCAGGTACATTTGGTCCAGATGCTCAGCTCTCCTTATCTGCACTGTGGAGACAGAACCACAGGACCCATGCCTACAGGATGGCTGAGGAGTTGCCAGAGAGAATGAGTGGGAGACGTTTAGAAGCAATGCCAGCCTGCCAGCCTCCTACCCCCAGGTGCTGGCTCAGGGCATTCTGGTAACAAGGAATAAATAAAACTGGGACCTGGAGTTCAACAACTGGGTTGTGAGTCATGGCTCTGCCACCTGGTATGCATTCATCTCCCTCGGTTTCCTCATCTATACAATGGGGGTGTGGCACTCCCTCCCAGGGCTTTTGAGACCCGCTAAGAGCTGGCAGTTGTCAAAGTGACTTGTCGCTGTTAAGTACAGTTCTAGAATTGGGTGATTATATCTGGGACCAAAAGACCCACAAAGAGGTTGGTGTTACGTTTGGTTTTGCCCTGCTCTGCAGGCTGTCTTTATTTTATTTTTTAAAGAGGTATTTACTTAGTTTTATTTATTATTATTTTTTAATTTGCTATAAAGCATGTGCAAGAGAGAGAGAGAGAGAGAGAGAGAAAGCTACCAGGTCTGGGACTCGAATCACAGTGGGCCATGTGGGAGTCCAGCGCTTTAACCACCATGCCACCTGCTGTCCCCTGTTGGCTACCTTTAAGTTCTGTTTCTCCTTTGCTGTCTTAGTCTCCTGGAAAAGTGTTCAGAGTTTTGTTTTGTCCGAAGATAGGACCTCACTGTGTCGTGATCGCCATCTTCAGTCTGTCAGCTGGGGCTGCAGGCATGTGGCTACCCACTTATCCCTTTCATTATTATTATTTTTGGAGAGGATTTTGCTACAAGGCGCGTGCGCTCACCAGAGAGACAGAGAGACAGAAAGCGAGAAATCACCCCCCAGGGGGGATGGCCATGCCGCAGTCCCTTCTCCTCCATTCTCCTCTCGGGATCTTGGGCATGCACGCACACACACCTGGCGTGAGTTTAAGCCACGGGGTCCAGGACTTAAACCGCAGTCAACTACATGGGAGTCCAACGACATAGCCATTATGCCAACTGCTGGTCCCCACTCACTTCTTTCTTAGAAAGGGCCTTGCTATGTTGCCCAGGCCGGCCTCCAGCTCACAACCCTTACCCCTGCCTCAGGACTCTCTGAGTCGTGCACACTGCTTCTCTGGGCCTCAGGTTGGACAAGACTTGAATCTGGGCCTCCCCTGTGGTCCTAACCTGCAGAGCACACAGCTGGGTCATTGTTGAGTGGTTTTTCTTTTTTTAGACTTATTTATTTAACTTTACTTATTTATTATTATTCTTCAATTTGATGAGAGAGAGAGAGAGAGAGAAAGAGATGGCGAGAGAGAGAGAGAAAGAGAAAGCTGCCAGGTCTGGGGCTTGAACTGTGGTTGGCCGTGTGGGAGTCCAGCGCCTTAACCACCACGCCACCTGCCGGCCCCTGTTTAGTGTTGTTAATCCCCCAGGAAACAGACTCTTTCTTGGTCAGGACTCACAGTCGACAACCTAGCGGGGAGGAAAGCCTCTTTCCTAACAGGGCTCTCTCTTGGCCTGAGGCTCCCCTACACACCCAGCATCACTCCAGCCTGGTGACAGTCCCCACTTACAGCTGTGCTAGACGTTTCCCATGCGTTTCCTCTTGGAACCCTGATGGCTAACTCGTATTACAAAGAGGGAAGCTGAGAATTACAGAGTCGAGGTTTACTTCCCGGACCACACGGGGCTCGCACGGTAAGCTGCTCCCTGCAGGTGCTCAGGACGTGGTCTGCAGCCTCCAATGCTTCTGGTTTGAGCGCGGCCAAGGGAAGGAGTTTGGCCCATGACAGGAGCCAGGGGGAGACAGGCTACCCAGCCCCCTGGGACGAAGCCAGCACACAATGGCATCATTGGAGACTCCAGAAGCCAGAAGTTGAGGGTGCCTAGCGCTCGATGGAGGATTACAAGGCCACCTCTGATTGGAGAACCCAGAGATCCAGGGAATGGAAGCCATGTGGGGCCTTCCAGGACCAGGGGGCCCCACTCTGCCATCTATTCTGCTGGCTGCCCTGGCTCCCCCCGAGTGGCTCTGGCTCCCCCTGAATGGTCCTGGCTTCCTGTGAGTGGCCCTGGCTTCCCCCAAGTGGCTCTGGCTCCCCCTCAAGTGGTCCTGGCCCCTCCCAAGTGTCCCTAGTTCTCCCCAAGTGGCCCTAGTTCTCCCTGAGTGGCCCTGGCTCTCCCTGAGTGACCCTGGCTTCCCCCAAGCAGCCCTGGCTCTCCCTGAGTGGCTCTGGCTCTCCCCGGGTGGCCCTGGCACCTGTTCGCACTTCACTGTGACAGAACATATGCTTCGAGAACGCAGGCTCACTTCGGCACTGGTCTGACTCAGACAGGATGGTGGCCTGCTGATGCTGCAGCAAAGCCGCCGTCACGTCGGGCCAGCCAAGGTCAAGAAGAAGTAGCTCATGGCTACCACATATCACACCCAACCAGGGCTGTCAGGACCCTGGGTGCTGTTTACGGTGGCATTTCCACTGCCACGGGATGGAAACGAACCTGCTCAGCTGGGGGACTGGTCCTGTCCCAGCTCTGTCCCTGACTGCTTCAGTGCTCAAGTGTGGAATGGGAGGCTGGACCAGGGAGCCAACCCTTGGGTGTCCTCCAACAGGGTGGCAGCTGCTGGCGGTAGAAACGCCACCGTGGCTACACATGCAGGTCCCAAAAGATCAGCCATTCCCAGCTGCACAGACAGTCCTGTCCTGGTTAGCAGAGGCAGTCCTGGGTCACATCTCTGCACACTGCATGGCACACGCGTTTGCACGGACTTTTTCATCCAAGACTTGTATGCATGTCTCACTGCTGTCCCCCCCACTCCCGGGGGTTATGAGCCGTCTCACAGAAGAGGACACTGTGGTTAAGAGAAGTTGAGGAACTTGGGGCTGGCAGTGGCATGGTGGTTAAGGCCCTGGACTCTCACATAACTGACTGTGGTTTGAATTCTGGACTTGGCAGCTTGATTTCTCACCTTCCCTCTCTCTCTGGTCAAATTAAATAATAATAATAACAGTAAAATGAAATAAACTAATTCTTCTTTTTTAAAAAAAAAAAGCGAAGTCGAGGCGCTTACTCAAGTTCACAGAGCAGCAAGTGGCAGAGGCCCCAGAGATCCCTGTGCCCTGTTCCCTGCTGTGAAAGCCATTGGTCTGTAGCCTGCTGTGGCTACTGGGTTACTGAAGGCAACGACTCAGCCTCAGGATGTGGGGGCAGAAAGGGACCGTGAGGGCCACAGTTCGGTCCTCTTGGTCACACGTGGCCTGCTCAAGCTCAGCTGGGTCTCGGGCACTGGCCACGATAAAGGGAGAGCTGAGTGCCCACCTGACCACTCTCCCCTGGTGCCCTCACCCCCACTCCTCACAAGCAGAAATGCTCCCTGGGACCAGCCGGTGGCAGGGCACTTTGGGCAGCTGGATCCCACCTGGCCAGCCACATGATTGGAGTCCTGGACCTGGTGGCTTGAAAAACACACTGGAAGTGTGTACATACATGCCCAACATCCTGAGAGGAGAATGGAGGAGAAGGGATTGTGGCATGGCCACTCCCCAGGGATCTGCTTCTCTCTCTCTGGTGAGTGCACGTGCCCTATAGCATATTACAAAAAGAAGAAGAAAAGAAAAGAAAGAAATGCTCCCTGTTCTTCCTGTGGTCCCGCTCAGATCCACGCAGCTCTGGCTCTGCAGAAGACGGGAAAGAGGAGGCAGAGGGCGTGGCCGCCTGCAAACTGCCTGCGTGGGTTTGTAACAGGTGCCACAGAGTTCTCCCCAGCATCATCTGGGGTAGAAGCCATGGGGGATAGGTGGGCGCCGAGTTCCCCTCCCCCTTTCACTCTTAGAGGAAGGCTCCTTCAAAGCCGGGGTGGGAGGTGTTTTCTTTCTGCACAGCTTTCTGCCTGCGGCTGTGGGGGTGGCAGGGTGGAAGGTGTGGCTGGGGGCTGTGCTTACTGAGGGGTGCAGGTGGGGGACTGCCTCACAGGGGTGAGAGTGGGGGGGGCTGTCACTTACTAAGGATAGCCACAATGACGATGATCACCAGGCTCAGCAGTGCCGCGATGATGGGGATCCCCACCTTTTTGAAGGTCTCCAGGGAGGTGCGGGGTTTGCGCAGGGGGCTGACATCTGCAAGGAGAGGGGAGGCAGAGGGCGTGGTCAGCACCCGAAGACAGTGTGCGGAGGCTGTGGAGGGAAGCGGGGCTGTCACTTACTAAGGATAGCCACAATGACGATGATCACCAGGCTCAGCAGTGCCGCGATGATGGGGATCCCCACCTTTTTGAAGGTCTCCAGGGAGGTGCGGGGTTTGCGCAGGGGGCTGACATCTGCAAGGAGAGGGGAGGCAGAGGGCGTGGTCAGCACCCGAAGACAGTGTGCGGAGGCTGTGGAGGGAAGCTGGGGCAAGCGAGGTGGTTGATGCTGGCGAGTTATTCGTACAGGCTCAGCTCCTTCCGAACATGGCGGCCCACCTCATTTCACTCATCACGTTTCACAGGCGCCCCTCACTGAGCCTGCGGCCTGTGTCCTGTCACCTCTCAACCTGCTTTAGCCCATTCCAGGGTGTTTCTCGCCGGCCCAGCCTGACCCACGCCTGCCCTGGCAGGGCCGGAGCCTCTCAGCATGTAACTCTATCATTTACCCTTTTCCTGACTTCTCGACTTCTCTTTTCTTGGACTAGAAGCTCTGGGAGGGCAAGGGTCTCCTGTATATTTCAAGAAGTTTTTTTTTTTTTTTTTTTTGGAGAGGTTTTTGCTATAGCGCACATGTGCTCACCAGAAAGACAGAGAGAGACAGAGAGATAGAAAGCCAGAAATCACCCCCCCCAGGGGGGATGGCCACACCGCAATCCCTTCTCCTCCTTTCTCCTCTCGGGATCTTGGGCATACATGTACATGTGCCCAGTGTGAGTTTAAGCCACTGGGTCTGGGACTCAAACTGCGGTCAGCTATGTGGGAGTCCAATGACATAGCCATTATGCCAACTACTGGTCAAGTCATGAAGTTTTAATAACTAGTTGTGAATGAATGCATCCTAAAGGCTCCGTCTCCAACTCCTTTGAACAGGCAGCAAGTCTCAGCATGATCTTTGTCTTTTTTTTGATAGAGATTTTTGCACTCGCCAGAGAAAGAGAGATACAGAGATAATGAAAGGGAAAGTGAGAAATCACCCCCGGGGGGGATGGCCACACTGCAATTCCTTCTCTTCCATTCTCTTCTTGGGATCTTGGGCATGGATGCACACATGCGCAGCATGAGTTTCAAGCCACCAAGTCCGGGACTCGATCCGTAATCGGCCATGTGGAAGTCCAAGAATGTAATCGCTATGCCATGTGCTGGCTTCTGGCTTTTGTCTTTAAGGAGATTGCAGCCTGGGAGAATAAGCAAACAGAGACGTAGATGCCAGCCCTCCCAAGAGGAAAGTGCCATCTGTTCTAACAGAGACAGCATTGAAGGACTGGAGAGATCACCCTCAGGGTGGCACTTATATGTAGGGAGCAGTGGGGAAAGCCCAGGCAGAAGTGGAGGTGAGGGAGTGTGCACCGCCCAGTGGGCCTGGAACAGAAGGCAGGTATGAGCCCAGGGGGAGGCAGAACCCGCAAAGGCAGTTTGGGGAGACTCTTGAACACTATGCTAAGGAGTCTGAATTTTATCCTGAGGGTAGTGAGAAATCATTTTAAGTTTTTGAGCAGTAGTAGGACAGGATCAAATGAATATTTGGGACCAGGAGGTGGCATGGAGGTTAAGGTCCTGGACTCCCACAAGGCTGAGGTTCGAGGCCTGGATCTGGTAGCTTGAAAATCATGCCAGGCATTTGCATGCATGCACAAAATCCTAAGAAGAGAATGAAGGAGAAGGGATTGCAGAGCGGCCACCCCCCCTGGGAGGTGATTTCTCACTTTCCCTCTCACTGTCTCTCTCCAGCAAGCACATGCACCCTCTGGCAAAAACCTAAAAAAAAAAAAAGGAAAAAAGAAAAAGGATGAACCCTTCATCAGGGAGGAGGTGGACGGGAATGGAAGAGTCTGTGGTGGGGAACCAGGCAGAGCTGACGGCTGCCTGTCGCAGATGAAACAGTAACTAGCTGCGTTGTCCATGTCACAGGCTTATCCAAAGGGATGGACGGGGTGCTTCCAGAAAGCTATATCCTCAGACAGAATCAGAGCTCTCCTTGCAGGTAAGAAGCTGAGGAGGTGCCCCGGGGACTTCTCCAGTGAGAGCTGGGGCAGGAATGATGGCACCCCAAGAAACCCCAGATGGCGACAGACTGGCCGTGTCCCTCACCTGCACATGGCTTGCTCCCTGGCCTCCTTTGACTCTTCCTTCATGTCACTTTCTTAGTGAGGGCTTCCCTGGTCTCCCTATTTAAGGTGCAATCTTCCAACTTCTCCTTGCTCTTCCCCCCAGAGCACCCACATATGTCCCTCACCTCTAACACACATATTTTTACATATTTTACATAATAACATTCAAAAATAGCATATTTTGTATAACTTCGCTCTCCTCCCACCCCGCCTCGAAATGAAGACAGAACGTTCTGTCTGTCTGTTCCGCACTTGGTCTCCGGTGCCCGCAGCGGTGCAACTCCCCAGAGTGAACAGATGAATTGCTCTGAGCTCTGTTCTCCTAAGCTCATTCTTTCGGGTCTCATTTTATTCTGCCTGAAGGATGGCTAGTCACATGACTCTAGCCCAACCGCAGGCAGAGCTATCCTGCCAGAGACTGTACCTAAAAAAATGCTGACCTTAATGGATGTGTTGATAAAAGTAAGTCTAGGAGACTTGGTGTTTCCCTAGAAAAGTTTTATCCTCCGGTGGAGGTCAGGCACCAGGGTGTGGACGGAAGCTATATTGCTCGTGAACTATTAGGACCTGGTACAATGTGGGTTCTCTTTCTTTTACTTTTTCTTTTTGGAGAGGTTTTTCCTATATGGCGCGTGCGCTCGCCAGACAGACAGAGAGAGACATAGAGACAGAAAGCGAGAAATCACCCCCCGGGTGGGATAGCCACACCGCAATCCCTTCTCCTCCATTCTCCTCTCAGGATCTTGGGCATGCACACACATGCGCCCGGCGTGACTGGGTCCGGGACGTGAACCGCGTTCGACTACGTGGGAGTCCAGCAACATAGCCATTATACTAACTGCTGGTTCAATGTGGGTTCTCAATAACGTCAGCTGATATTGTGTTTTTTTTTTTTTTCTATTTTTCCCTTCTTTTAGAGAGATTTTTGCTATAGGATGCATGTGCTCACCGGAGAGACAGAAAGCAGGAAATCGCACCCTAGGGGATGACCATGCCAGAATCCCTTCTCCTCCATTTTCTTTTTGGGATTTTGGGTATGCACCCACATACACCCAACATGAGTTTGAAGCCAGATCCAGGACTCAAACATGTGGGAGTCCAGCAACGTAACCATTATGCCATCTGCTGGTCCAAGTTGGTATTGTTTTTAAGGTCTTCAGAGTTGCCTTCTTTTCCATGGCCATGGCCCTGTGGACATTCTGCTTATTCATTCATGCATGACTTTCTTGTTGAGCACCCACCTCTGGGAACGCGAGATGAGTTTGCTGTCATGGAGAGTGGATGACCTATTGAGAGCAATGGGTGCCAGTGTCCAGAGTCCAGCGTCTCTGCTTCCCAGACGTTCTCAGGCAGGGAAGGGTTTTCATGACTAGCCTCCCTACCTGCCACGCGCCTTCCTGCAGCCTGTCCTGCACTCTGCTGCCAGACAGAGCTTCGTTCATCTTGTCGCTTGCCTGCTAGAATGTCTACAAGCTCCCCATGACTTTCCCAGCCAGACTATACTCTTCTCTGGACCTTCAAAGCCAGTATCATTTGGCCTTCTGCCCAAAGGGCTTCCGCTGCTAGTCCTCTACCTCTGGTTTTGTAGAGGCAGGGTCAGTCCCTGAGCTCCAACAACCCATATTAATTCTCACCACTGGGCCAACAGTTGGCGTAGTGGTTAAAGTGCTAGACTCCCATGTGGAGTTCATCTGTGTTCCGAGTCCTGGACTTGGCAATTTGAAGCTCACATTGGGTGCGTGTGTGCCCAAAACCCTGAGAGGGGGTGGGAGAGAAGGGATTGCAGCATGGCCATCCCCCATGGGGGTGGGAGGAAGCAATTTCTTGCTTTCTCTCTCTGTCTTTCTGGTAAGCAAAAATCTAAAAAAACCAAAAAATTCTACCTCTGAGTTGGAGGACCATAGGATCTTCCCTCTACCTATAAAATCCTCATCTTTGCCTTCTGGTTTTTGTTGTTGTTGTTTGTTTGTTTTATAGTTGCCAGACGCCAGAGGGTGTGCTTGCTAAAGAGAGATGAGAGAGCGAGTGAAGGAGAACGCACCACCCACCACAGGGCATGGTCATGCTGCCATCTCCTCTTCTCTATTTTCCTATCCTATTGAGATTCAAGGCACCTGTACACACACGCCCAGGGTATTTTTCAAGCAACCAGGGCTGGGATTTGAACCATTGTTGGCCATGTGGGATCCAGCTTCCCTTAACCACCAGGCCACTGCCTTCTGTTTAGCAATGATATGCATGTCCTGTAGGGCCTGGCCCTGGCGCTGTCCCAGACAACATGGGTGCCACTGATCTTTTCTCTGTCTCCCTTCACATTAGGCGCTGGGAGCGAACTCAGCTGTTTTCTGGTTTGGCTGTTCTCAGACTTACTCAGGTGGGGAGCATCTGGTGCCCGGTGTTTCTTGGGGACACTTGGACTGTTAATACATTACATTCCAAAGTACAAACTAGGCACCTTCATACTTGCTGAAGATTGCCTCGTTTATCATCATTCTTAACATGTGACTCTGAATGGAGAAATGAATAAGCTGTCAGAGTAAGTGGGATCGGCCATTTTCTTATCAATCTGTTTGCATTAATTTGCTTCTTATTTGTTTTGCTGATCCAGCAGGCTCTCAAGAGTAGGTATCAATGGTTCAAGGGAGACTAGCAGTTGGCATAATGGGCTATGTCGCTGGACTCCATGTAGTCAACGTGGTTCAAGTCCTGGACTCGGTGGCTTAAACTCACACCGGGCGCGTGTGCGTGCGTGCCCAAAATCCGGAGAGGAGAATGGAGAAGAAGGGACTGTGGCATGGCCATTGTGAGCACATGTGCCCTATCGCAAAAATGGTTTAAGGAAAGGTATGGGAGAAAAAACAAAACTAAACAAAACACAAAAGCCAAACACTTAATTTGTAAATATTCAACTCATTATCTGCTTTTTCTCCTGTAAACCAGACTGAAACTACCATTTTCTTTTCGATTAGTTAAAAGGCTTTTTGTCCAGCTGGTCCTTGGCAGCCGGCCAGCCTATGAGCTCCACAAAGGCAGAGGCTTGACCATTCCCTTTGCTACAGCAAGCATCCAGCCCAGCGCCCGGCCATGGCAGGTACTCACAGTTTTATTGAATGAGTAAAAGAATGAATAGCTGAATGAAGGCATTTCAGAATCATTGATTGCTCTTGGGGTTTCAGGTTTATGAGTTCTGTGTGCTCAGAGACCAGGCTCTTACTTCTAGAATGTATCTAGTATGTATAGTTATTAATATTTGGTTTGTTGAATGGTGGCTGGATGTCACCCATGTAATTTAGCACTAGGTGGGATGATTAGGGCCATGCAAGAGTGACTTAGTATCTCCCTGGTAATTGGAACTCAGAAGGTGAGGTAGACAAAGCCAGACCTGAGCTTACCGAGGCTGTTCAGGGGTTGGTCACTGTCGTGGTCCTGCAATTGAAGGAAAAACAGTCCATGAGCTGAGTGACAGAGCTTCTCAAGCTGGGCTTAGCAGCCTAGGGGAGGTTCTTGGTTCTTATCTGCATTCCCTTCTTTCTGCTAAATCTAAGCTGGGGGTCTGTGGTTTCTCAATATTAGTTCAAATGAAAAATTTAGTCATGCACCTCTTTGACCTAGTTCAACTAGTTTATTAATTGCAGCAACTAGTTAGCAATGGTAGAAACTGCAGGTTGCTGGGCTTTTGCGGGTGCTGCTGAATACCTCAAGTTGCTTCTGTTCTGCTGTCTGTTTTTGCCAATCATTTGCCTAATTTTACAGATGTTGTATTTTTATATACACTTGAATAGCTATTTCACAGAGTAGGGATAATGCAGTGTCAAATAAAGTACCAAAAGATGTGCAATATCATTATTCATCAGGTAAGTGCAAATTTAGACTGTCATGAAATATCTGTACATAGACACCAGAATGGCTAAAATTAAAAACTGACAATAGTAAGTGTTGATGAGGATGTGGAGCAATTGAAACTTGAACATTGATGGTGGAAGTGTAAAGAGGTACAAATACCTTGGAAGTGATTTGACTAAATCTACAAATGCCAAACATACAATTACTCTATGAGTCTGTGACCTATCAATGCTGTCCAGGAGAGATGAATGCAAGTATCCAGCAAAAACCCTGTACATGCATGCTCACAGCAGCTTCATTCACAATAACTAAACAACTAGAAAAATACAGCTGCCAATCACTAGAGGAGGAGATGAGTGAACTGTAGTATATTCATATAAATGGACTCTAATTCCATGATAGATGAGAATGAACTAGTGCTAAACACAATGATGTGGATGAATCTCAGAGACATAATGATGAATTAAGAAAACTAGACACAAAAAGTACACCTTGCCTGATTCCATTTTCATGATGTTTAAGAAGTAAAGTTAATCTGGGACCAGCAGTTGGTGTAATGGTTAGTCACTGGACTCCCACGTAGCTGACCATGGTTCGAGTCCCAGACCCGGTGGCTTAAACTCACGCCAGGTGCATGTGCATGCATGCCCAAGATCCCGAGAGGAGAATGAAGGAGAAGGGATTGCGGCATGGCCATCCCCCCTGTAGGGGTGATTTCTCGCTTTTTGTCTCTCTTTCTCTTTTTTTTTGGTGAGTGCATGTGCCCTAAAGCAAAAAAAAAAAAAAAAAGTAAAGTTAGTCTGTAGTAACAGATGCTAGAATAGTGGTTACCATCAGGGAGGTGGTTATTGGAAGGAATACACTGGAGCCTTTTGGTGCATTGGGAAACTTCTAGATCTTACTCTGGGTGTTGTCTATGTGGGTATCCATTGAGTGGTATACTACAGAGTTGAGTATTTTTCTAATGCACATTATACCTAATGAAGCAGACCAACAAAAAACTATCAGAACATTATGATATTTCAGAGAATGTAGTCTTAGGTCGCCATTGATATGCACACACACACACACACACACACACACACACACACAAATACATGCAAAGGCACATCTGCTGCCTGCTTCATGCCAACTCACATGTGCACTCAGAGCCACACAGAATCACACACGGGGGCAACTCACCTAAAGGCTCATGTACATGGTACATACACCCCTTTTCCTGCCAGGCAAAGGTGAAAGGATGGGCACTGCCTGGGCCATGTTCTCTGGCCCCTTCCCTCTCTCCCTCTCTCTCTCTCTGTCTCTCCTCCCTTTTGCAGTTTGGCACAGGAACTGCACCTGGGCTAGGTGAGTGGCAGCTCTGCAGTGCTCAAGGTCTCCATCCGGGGATTTGCCTGCTCTGCTGCACTGAGGTCCTGATCCCCCTGGTGATGGTTACAGGAGCTGCAGGACCTGTACATTTCCTGTGTAGAATTTTTTTCAGCCCTCTTTAGGAATGGGTGACTTTTCCTGGTTAGGTATGGGAGCCCCCAGCTTTTGCCTGCTCCATGGCTAAGCATGGTAGACATGGCCTTCGGGAGGAACTCCTTCCTTTGCTTTCAAGCGTGAGTCTGTGGACTGCTGGAGGGACGTGCCTGGCATCGCTCTTTGGGGACACTAAGCCACGTGTGGCTGGGAGGTAGAGCAGATAGCTGGACTTGGAGTCTGCAGGGCTCTGTTTCCTATTAACTGTGCACCTTTGGGCAAGACCCTTAACCTCTCTAAGCCCAAGTTTATCCTCTCTAAAGGGGGGAAAACAACACTTACATCAAAAGGCTACTGGTTCTGGGAACCAGCAAATGGTGTAGTGGTTACATTGCTAGATTCCCACATGGCCAATAGCGGTTTGAGTCCCGGACCTGGTGGCTACTAACTCATGCCAGGGATGTGTGCGTGCATGCCCAAGATCCCAGGTGGAGAACAGAGGAAAATAGATTGTGGCAAGGCCATTACCCTGGTGGTGATTTCTCGCTTTCTGTCTCTCTCCCTCTGTATCTTTGGCAAGCACATGAACCCTGTTTAGCAAAAATCTCTCCAAAAAAAAAAAAGGCTACTGTGAGGTTTAAATGCACTACCAGGCAGATGGTGCCGGGTGCACATGTGGGGGCTCCCAGTGGCCCCCAGCATTTGGGACAGGGCTTTATGCATTAGCGTGGCCTTCGAAGGAAAGTCACTGCATCTCGTTTCTATCTTTTTTCTTTAAAATTTAAAATGGTATTTTTAGCTCACAAATATCAATTGTGCTGGCTGCTCTTTCTTCTTGTTGCTGTCCCTTGGGTGTTTAGCCCTGGGCTTGCACCTGGGAGGGACTCACTAAATGACCTGGAGAACTGAACTCTGGGCTCTGCACCGTAGTTCATTTCCAGCCGTCTCCTGAATCGTCACCAGGACTGAGCGGAATGAAGATGAGGACGGACCAGGCGAACCTGAGTTGTGGCCAATGCGCTGGGGCGTACTAACTCCAGCGGGAACGCACACGCCATCAGCACACTGTAATTAGAGTTCTTCCATCTAACGCAGCCCACGGGCTTGCCACCCCTGATCTGACAACCAGGATGGGTGGCATTACACTATTGCTATTAAACACATTGTATCAGGCTGTACTGATTCAGGAGCTGTGGGTTCAAAAGTGAGTAAGAAATAATTACAGCAGGACTGGAGGTTTAAATGCTGAGCAAGATGGCTGAGGGCCTGACCCGGAAAACTCGCCTGCTGGGGGAGAGGGAGAGTGTCGGGAGGGGGCGGGCAGGCCACAGACAGATAAACTGGAAAGGATCAGAGGATGAGGTTGCTGTTCAGAGCCAAGTGGGGTGACGGGGCACAGTGCTGGGGTGGAGGCCAAGAACGGGAGGTTCGGGAAGGGTCAGGATGGTTGGGGAGGAGGTGACACTGAGCTGGGACTTGAATGACAGGAAGGATCAAGCAGGCAGAAAGGAGCTTGGTGCACTGGAGGAATGGACAGAGGTCAGTGTAGCAGGAGTGAGGCAAGGCCATGAGAGAGGAGGCAGCTGGCTGGTGCTAGAAAGTTCCCATGTGTTTGGAAGATAAGAGGAAGAGGCCTGGCCTCGGGTGCCTTCATCACCTGGTGCGGCCAGCAGGGCTGCTCAAGGGACGCTAAGACCACTCGTGTAGGAGGCCCTTCCCCTGCTCCTGCGTCCGTCCCCACTCAGTCTCCCTGTGCACATGCCCGCATTAGCTGCGGCAGGGAGGCAGGTCTGGTTTATTACTTTAGTTTTGGAGATTTTTGCTATAGGGAGTGTAAGCTCGCCAGAGAGACAGAGACAGACAGAGAGACAGAAAGCGAGAAATCACCCCCAGGGGAGATGGCCACGCAATCCCGTCTCCTCCACTCTCCTCTGGGGATTGTGGGCAGGTCTGGTTTATTACTAATTGCACAAATGCTGTATGCATCTGATGGGCCTGGAATCATGCTAGCAGTACAGGCATAGAAGGGACAAGAGGGGCCACAGGCTATGTGCTAGGTCTGAAGGCAGAGTGACCGCTGCTGCCTCATCAGCCAAGAGCAGGGATGAGAAGCCCCCATGGAAGAGCACATGGGGAAAGGAGCCTGCTGCAGGGCGTGGCCCCAGAGAGGCTTTACTGACATCAGCACCTGCCTTCCCTCTCCTCCGTAGATCTATACCTTTCCCCCCCTCTTCTCCTTCCCTCAGCCCCCCCAGCCTCAACAACCACCCCCCCAACACACACACACATACATGCACTGGCTTTGTTTTTTTCTCGGAGAGGTTTTTGCTATAGGGCATGTGCACTCGCCAGAGGGACAGAAACTGAGAGACAGAAAGCGAGAAATCACCCCCCATGGGGTATGGCCATGCCCTAATTCCTTCTCCTCCATTCTCCTCTCAGGATTTTGGGCATGCACACGCACCCGGCATGAGTTTAAGCCACCGGGTCCAGGACTCAAACCACGATCGACTACATGGGAGTCCAGCAACATAGCCATTACACCATCTGCTACCACCACCACTACCACATACACACACGCACATACACACACACGCGCTGTTTTAGAAACTCCTGGCTGAGCTTAGCTCAGCTCCAACTGGCAAACAGATATCCTGGGGGCCTGCTTCCCTTCAACTCAGAGCTGATGAACCCAGACCCAAAACAGCTTTATTCCCCCCTAGAGCATGGGCACTCACCAGAGAGAGACAGAGAGAGACCGAGAGAAAGCGAGAACTCACCCTCCAGGAGGGGTGGCCATGCAGCAATCTCTTGTCCTCCATTCTCCTCCTGGGATTTTCAGTACATACCCAGATGGACCCAGCGTGATTATTAAGCTGCAGAGTTCTGGGACTCAAACTGTGGTTGGCCATGTGGGGGTCCAGCGCCTTAATCACTACGCCACCCTCTGGCCCCAGTTCTTGTTTTTAAACAGGGCGATGATTAAGTATGCTGCAGAGATGTCAAAAAGGACCAGCCTGGGGAGTATGAGTTCTCATCTCACCTTGCCTTTTGACTTGCTGTGTGACCTTGGGCATGCCCTTCAACCTCTCTGAATCTCAAGGTTCTTTCAAATAATTGGGAGCTCTCTTTCAGAGGTGGCACAGCAGACAAAAGAGCTAACAATCTCACAATTAAAAGGGCCAGCACTACACCAGGCTAATGAGGCTGAGAAGAGGAGGGAGCTGGTGAAGGGCAAAGGAAAAGCCAGGCCAGCCGGCTCCTTTGTCCACTCTCCTCTCCATACAGCCTGTGCCTGGCCTGGCTTCTCTCTGCTCTCTGTGATGCCGACTCTGCATCACTTGCTCTGGAAAGGAGTCTGCAGGGGCAGATCTGGAATGACGGGGTGCAGGCCAAGGGAGACAGAGGGGCAGGTGAAGGGGGCTTTCTGGCCCTGCTCCCATCTGAAGCGGCTTTGGACTCCCATGGGCTGAGGCCCTGGTTTTGCATGGTCTCGAGGGAAAACCTTGTGCAGAGATGTCGCTGTTGCTGGGCAATGGGATTAGCTGGTCCTCTGAGGCTCTGGCTGTGACAGTGCCATTGCCTGAGGCCAGTGACAAACAGCAGGGAAACCCCTGGGAGGGGGGTGGGAAGTGCCCTTTGTGAGCCCAGAGGCCCGGAGGCTGCTCGCAGGTGGCTGGCAGAGTGGGGCTCTGCCGGCTGGCTCAGGTGCTCAGGGACTCCTTGGAGGGCCTCACAGTGTCCTGCAACTCCTGAACCTGCATCTCCCTCCCCCCAACCTAACCACAAGCAGCCGTGTCCTCTCCACCTGCGGCTGGGACAGGTAGTTTGATGACTTCTGGAGGCTGGACATAGGACCCTCTTTCTTGCATGCCCCAACAATGACAGGTAAGGTGGGCGAGGCACGAAGAAGCTGGGCCATCAGGGGTGGAGGAGCTGAGCCTATCCGGGACGCAGCAGCAGAGAATACATGTGTCTAACACGCTGGCTTCCACCGCCCGTCCCCTTGACCCCGGGCAGGTGCACCCTGGCCAAGGCCACTCACAGTAGGTCCCCAGGCTCTCGTGCGAGCAGATTCAGGAAACTGCCCAGCTCTGCCGTGTGGGTAGGCGTCCTCACAGTCACACTTTCCTTCAGGTCTCTCTTTAGCTGGCTGCTCCACGAGGAACCACTCTGCCGTGTTCTAAGCCACACAGGTGCTGACCTGCCGGCAATCTGAGCCCAGCGCCTCAGCCCCCATCTCTGCCCATAATGGCTCCGGGGCAGGCTGGGGGCAGACGGGAGGTGTCAGGTGGCCTGCCATTATCGTGCTGCCAGCCTGCTGCTGCTCGGCTCTGTCATTTGAGTCAGCCTTTGTGTGTTCTGGCACTGCTAGCTCTAACTCCGGGCACAAACTCCGGAGAGGGTGAAGACAGGATGGTCCCTGTAATCTAAATGGAGAAACCGAGGCATGACAGCAACGATCCTTCTGCCTGAGTCACAGGCAAGACACAATGGAGGGCGGGAGTGAGTGCGAGCCGAGCGGAGGGCCGTGCGTCCAGGCGGCTGCTGTTGACTCCAGTTCTGACGAATCCCTCCTGGAGCCTTCTCTTGGTCCCAGGGGAAGTGGTCCATTTACTCTTGCCTTTCTGGATTCTCAACAATTCTCTGCTCAGCTGTCCTTCTGCCCCAGGTGGGAAGCACAGTGCCCCATCTTTGCACCCTTGAGGGACACCTGGACAGTGGCTGAAGGGGACTCGAGCAGGCCAGGAGGGGTTGGGCCTTGCAGTTAATCATCAGCCTGGCAGGGACCCTTAGGGGTTTGTGTTGGAAAGGACAACTGGATCTTAAAGCTTCGAGGGCCCCCCCCCAAAACATTGCAATTTACCTAAACTGTCATTCACAGTGCAGTCCGATTAAAACAGAACTCTATAATTTAACTGTCTTTGAAAGAGCACATTCCTCTTTCCTGGTACTAAATTGTCCTCTGGACTTTAAGGGAGGGACCAGCAGATGGGGTAGCAGTTATGTCGCTGGACTCCCACATGGTCGATCACAGTTCAAGTCCTGGACCCAGTGGCTTGAAACTCATGCTGGGCATGTGTGTATGCATGTCCAAGATCCCAGGAGGAGGATGGAGGAGGAGGGGCTGCGGCAGCCATCCTCCCTGAGGGATGCATCCTTTCCTGTGCTGGGTGCTTCCATGGCAACAGTCTGGAGCACTGCAGTCCCTCTCCCACCAAAGGACTCAGTGACCCCTCGATCACTTCTCTGTGAACTCTGAACTCACGACCCGAGAAACAGCGCTTTCACGGTACAACAGTGACTTCTTGCTGTCCGTTACTTCATTGCTGCTGGACTCCCACATGGTCGATCACAGTTCAAGTCCTGGACCCAGTGGCTTGAAACTCATGCTGGGCATGTGTGTATGCATGTCCAAGATCCCAGGAGGAGGATGGAGGAGGAGGGGCTGCGGCAGCCATCCTCCCTGAGGGATGCATCCTTTCCTGTGCTGGGTGCTTCCATGGCAACAGTCTGGAGCACTGCAGTCCCTCTCCCACCAAAGGACTCAGTGACCCCTCGATCACTTCTCTGTGAACTCTGAACTCACGACCCGAGAAACAGCGCTTTCACGGTACAACAGTGACTTCTTGCTGTCCGTTACTTCATTGCTTCGCAGTTGCATAACCTGAGGCTCCTTTGCCACTCCCCTGCCCACTCACCTAACTCAGAGCACTTTGGGAAGTTTTCTTCGCGGGGTGCCATTTGCTGAAAGGGGTTGTGTTTTACGGTGTGGGGGCGGGGGACAGCCCTGGAATCCTGCAAAGGGTCCAAATCCAGACCCTGCTGTTGCTTATCGGGCCATAGGTGGGTGATTTAACTATGGAGAGCCTCAGTGGTTAAATCGTGTGTGTGTGTGTGCGTGTGTGTGAAAAATAGATTCAATAAGCCTTCCTCCTAGCGGGCCCACAAGGTGCAGGGCAGACAGCACACTGCATAGTCAGAGCACGATCACTGTTAGCACTAATCAAGTACAGTAGCAATACTTGATGCATCCAGTGAGGTGCAGCTTGGGGGGGCTGGAGACATAGCAGCCTCCCAGAGGCTAATTGTAGGCCAGCTGCCATGGTGCAAGTGTGAGGGCACCACTGTGCAGTGGCCGAGACCACCTGTGAGGCCTGGGTTCGATTCCTGGCCCCACCAAAGAGAAACAGGCTGGGTGTTGTGATGCGTGCCTGTGGTCCTAGCTAACCAGGAGCCTGGGCAGGAAGATGGTGACAGCTTCAAAATGTTCTCCTCCTGCCTATACTCCCTCTCAAGAAAGGAAAAAGAAAGGCCAAAGTTCTGTGTCCACGGAACACACATTCTGTTATTTTCATTAATAATTAATAACGGTATTAAAACAGAACCTGGCAAGTGCGCGACATTGTCCATACTGAGCACGATTCATTATTGATGGGGTGGGGTTTTACAGAGGCCCTGGCATGTCCGCAATGGGAGCTGAACAAGTAGAAGCTATTTTTATGATTTCCTAAGCCGAGGGGCCTGAGCTCAGGAGGAGGGCAATCTACAGACTAAGTACATCTGGGGACAGTGTCCAGGGTACTTAGGGAACCAGACGGTTTCTGCTGTGACCTAGGTGCGCTAACTCCAGAGAGGGCAGAGAATTGCAGTCCTCCAGAAGGATGAGTGTGGCTCTTTAAACGTGTAGGGCTGGAGCGAGGAAGAGGCATCTCCGTGAGATGAGAGGCGGAGGAGGATGAAGGGGAAGTGTAGAAAAGGCAAAGGGAAGGTTGTTTTAAGCAACCAGAGCCTCCTAGAAACGCAAGGTGTGTGAGCAGAAGGCGGGCTGTGGAGGAGGCTTCTGCAGCGGGCTAGGGTAGCTCCAGCCCGGTAAGGGGACTCTGTAGAGCCAGGGCGGAGCTTGCTTGGAGCTGCCAGGGAGGGAGGTGGGCAGGGACAGGTGGGGACACAGCCTGAAACCACAGCTTTGCTTAGATCCATTTCCTAGGGGCATGCTACATTAGATACCCATTTGGGAACCTACTCACCTAGAAGACCTCAAAGGTTCTTTCTTTAGGGAGAAATTCTGATCTTGCAGAGCCTGGATTTAGCCTTGGACTTCTCTCATCCCTTCTCACAATAAGACTAGTCCTAGGTAGGTCATCAGAAAAGTCATAATGCGTTTTTGCATTAAAAAAAAAAAAACAGAAAAACATGTCATGACTTTTCTGATGATCCAGTATTTCTTTTTCCCATGAGTGAAAGAGCCAGAGACAAAGAGAGAGAGAATGAGATAGCAACCCCGACAGGATCTTGATGGCACAAGCCACTCCAGCCTCAGCTGGCCCAGGATCACGGACATGCGTGTGCATAAGACACCAATTCCGGGACTCGAACCACAGTCAACTACATGGGAGTCCAGCAACGTAGCCATTACGCCATCTGTTGGTCCCACTGCTGACTCTTAATTCTGTCTCTTGAATCGTTATTTATTTTTTAGAGAGGATTTTTTTGCTATTGAGCATGTGCACTCACCAGAGAGACAGAGAAGGACAAAGAGACAGAAAGTGAGAAATCACCCCCAGGAAGGATGGCCACACCTCAATCTCTTCTCTTTTATTCTCCTCTCAGGATTTTGGGCATGCATGCACATGCGCCTGGTGTGGGTTTAAGCTGCTAGGTCCAGGACTCAAACTATAGTCGACTACATGGAAGTCCAGCGACGTAACCATTACACCATCTGCTGGGCGCTTAATATTCTCATGGTAACCTTCGAGAGCAGCATTGAGCATGAAACCTGATCATATACTGTATTGGAGGTATATAACAATGCATAGCTTCTTAAACATCTAACTTAATTACGCCCCTGGTCTCCCCACGTCCACATGTTGGTTTTCTTCCCAGTGACCTCTAGCACATAGGTGAGAAGGATTCTCTAGTTGCAGAAGCAAAAGCATTTTTCCTCCACCCTGTTGTCAGTCAGTGTCTTCACGCACTGCATACTTACTACAAACCAGTTCCCAGGTGGGAGAGTGGGTCTCCCTGGTGCTGCAGTTTCTAGGGCAACTCCAAGTGCTGGTCTTCTGGGTCCCCATCTTGGGGAAGAAGGAGAGAACCCTGGAGTTAGAGCCTCAGCTCTTAGTCCTCTTCCCAAGTGGCCCTTTGCAAGTCACTAACCCTCTGAGTCTCTGTTTCTTCATCTGTACGATGGGGATTATGTTGTCTCAGAGAGCCGATGTTAGATCAAAGGGAGATTCTGCATGAAAAGTGCTTCTTGATCCACAAAATGCTGCACTTGTCTCATTGGGCAGAGGTGAGCTGCTGCTGCTGCTGTGGCCGTCCTTCCCTTTAAGACCACTGGAGACTCTGGCTTGTCAGCCCGGGTTTTCCCAGCAGCCTGGCAGGACCCGCCTCTCTGGGGCTCAGGGGTGGGGTCTGGGGCTGTCCTCAGTGTCAAGGTGGCATGGAGAGAAGATGAGGTGTCTGAGTGCCTGCTCTGTCTGGGAAAGGGGAGTAGCTTAGCCTGCCCTGGCTCTGCCTAGAGTGGACGCAGGGGGAGTAGCTTAGCCTGCCCTGGCTCTGCCTAACGTGGTTGTGGAATGGAGGGCCTAGCTTTCATAGAGTCCTCTCTGCACCTGCCGGTGTCTTGCCAGAGCCTGGCACATAGTGGACGCTCGGGGTCACATGCTGAGTGAATGACTGGAGAAATGCAAACACATCATTGAGGAGACCACAGGGAACGAGGCAAAGGTCAGCTCAGCCGCATGCCGGGGCAGAGCCCAGCCACTCTGACTTGTGGGATATTTTGTCCTAGGAGATGCTGCTGCCACCCCTGGAGGGGTGCCACCCAGGACAGGGGCCATCTCAGCCTCTTCTCCTCCTCCTCAAGAGTCGCTTTTATCTGCTCCCCTATAAGAGTTTCCAGTTGCATGAGGATTAGGCCAGGAAGCTGCAAGCGGCTTTGGGAGCTAGGAGTAGGGGTGGGGCCTTGTGGTTTTGAGTTTTGTTTACAAATTTACCTGCAGCAGTCATGGTTAGTCAGAGTGGCAGGCTGGGAGGTGAGGTAAGGCACGTCCCAGGGGGATTGCCACGGCTCTGCCCCGACTCTGCCCCGACTCTCCCTCTTCCCTGCCACTGGGGTTTTCAGGCAGGCTCAGGCCTGTCCCAGGCTGGGAGGTGAGGTAAGGCACGTCCCAGGGGGATTGCCACGGCTCTGCCCCGACCCTGCCCCGACTCTCCCTCTTCCCTGCCACTGGGGTTTTCAGGCAGGCTCAGGCCTGTCCCTCTGTCACCAGCCCCACTGGGATGAAAACACCTTGGTAACACCGCTGAGAGAACCTGACATGTTTTCTGATTGGACTCGGACCTGGTTTTCGGCGTTGGCTAAATCAGAAGCTGGTTGTCAGGGACTTGGTCCTCGATCAGGCAGTCGTCACCCAGCGCTGACGAATCTGACCACGGTCATTCATTCACCCAGCACACACGTACCAGGCGCCCATTCCGAGCCAGGCCTCTGCTAGGCGTGGGACTAAGACAGACGCGACATTGACCCCGTCCTTAAGAAGCTCGGAGGCTGGTGGTGACAGGTTTATAAAAAGTGCGGCAGGTCTAAGTATTCTAGGTTGGGGGCGGGGGTGCCTGTCTTGCGGAATCATTGTCTGGGAACTTGAAGTGGTTGACTGAGGCTCATATGTTCATCTCAGCCAGAAGGAAGAGGGCAGAAGAGATGCCCGGGGAAGCTGAGGCCCAGGGGCATTTTCAGGCCCGAGCACGCTGGTCTCCGGCACTGCTTCTGGGAGGCTTGTCCAGATTTCTGAGTCCGATTTCTTCATCTGTTTTCTCTGCTTTCGCTTACCCCTACTCCCCCCTGGACTGACCTCTCTTCAGCTCACTCAGGCTTCGTCATGGGTTAGGCTGGGGGTAAAGGGTATTTATGGGCGACTGTGGGGTTCTGAGGGGAGAGCCTGGAGGCGTACAGGACGCCTGACTGCTAAGCCGTCCTCCAAGTCAGCAGCAGCCCTGGCCCAGAGCGCAGCACCCCATGTCGGGAGGGACAGCCCTGGGAGGGGGACGGGCTCTCGGGCTGCTGTGGCTGCCTGCCCTGTGCTGCTCCCTAGGCTGGAATGGCCCTCCTGCTCAGCCTCCAGGAAGGCCTCCAGCACAGACCACTCAGCTCCCCGTGGGTCGCCTCACACCGTGGGCTCAGCTTTAGCTACGTGTGACTGTGGTGATTCAGTGCTGCCCCTCCTCACCCTCTACCCATCTAGACTGAGCACCATGAGAGCAGGACCAGGCCAGGGCTGCCTGCTCTCACCGACAAGGGAGTCTCTAGTGCCTGGCCCAAGCAAGGCATGCCCTTCTGGGGATAACTGCACAGGGCTGGGTGCCAGCGGCCCTGCCTGGTGGGGAAAGGAGGCCTGGGCCAAGCTCTGGAGGTGGCTCAGTGCAACCTCCCTGAGCTCCTGGCCTGCTGGGGACCCTGAGCCTGGGCTCCGGGAGAGGCCTGCATGGCCACCCCCGCCTGTGCTCGCTGCCCTCTCCACCGGCCTGGTGCCCGCACTGCCACTCCTTGCTGTTCACACGCAGTTTCCTTTGTCAGGAGAACTCTTCCCACTCCTCTGGCTGGAGAGGGCCTGTTCATCAGGGCAGATCCTTTCTCTTCTAGACAATTTCCTGACCATCCCAGAGAATCTGCAGTCTTCTCCTCTCCAGGGATATTTTGTCATCATCTCTGGTCTAGTGCTTGTCAGAGGGTTTCTGGTTTTTACAAAAATCTTACTTATGATAGAGAGCTTGTTTATGTGCTCGGGGCAAGGGTGGGGGGGGGAGAGAGAGAGAAAGAGAGAGACCCCCTCTATAGTCTCCTCATGCCATGATCCCTTTCCCAGCCCTTCAGCTCATCAGGATCCTGGTACCTGGGCACACACTCGGTGTAGTTTCAGGCCATCCCAGGAACCTGAACCCGTGGCCAGCCTATGGCCTCCTGCACCGCAGTTAAGCTTGCTATCAACCGCACCACTAGATAGGGCTCATCGCTCTCTTCTGAGCACCTTCTGGGTAGAACTAGAAGAGGCCAAGGACAGAGCCTGACTAAGTGGTGGTTGTCTGGCTGGAGCTTCCTTAGGGGTCACGGTGACATCATGTGCCCTGACTAGGTGGTGAGGATCCAGCAGAGACGGGGTGGGGAAGGGCAGCCCTTCTTTGCCTGTCTTGCCCTCTAAAGTCTTCCTACTGCCCAGTTTGCCATCTCGGCACCCAGGAGGGTCCCCCAGGGCTGAGGTTCCTGGCCTCTGTGGCCCAGTCTGTGCTGGCCCTATGGTGCTCTCAGTTCCCACCAGCAGGCTGGTCCACTGACTTGCCACCTTCCTGAGCCCCTGCCAAGCCTGGCCAAACCCCTTCAGTCTGTGGAGTACCTACAAACTACCCCTGGAGCCAAGGGGGCTATCAGACCTCTCTAGGGGGTCGGGAGTGCCCCAGAAGGGAAAGTGCTGCCGAGACCTAGCGGGGTGGGAGGCCCTCTCTAGGGCACAAGGAGGGGTAGGATCAGCTTTCCCGGAGCAGCCAGAGGGTTGGGACTGACCTCGGTGTCAGCACCCTTGTCCTGTGGCTCAAGGTGGGTTTGGAGTCCCTGGGGCAGTCACGAGGCAAGGCAGAAGGCCTGTCATAGGGCCCTGTGGCCTTGTAGGCCCAGCTATGGAGGAGACATTAAAGGCACCTTTCCCCGAGGATGGAGATTGGGCTCCAGTCTCTGCCCAGGGCAGCACCCGCGTGGAGAGTTCAAGGGAGAGCCATCATTGAGAAGCAGCACCCTGGGGGACTCTGACTGTGGAACTGGACAGGGCAGGGAGGGGCAGGACAGAGAGGGCTGAGACGGAAGGGCAGTGCCTACCCCATCCTGTCCCCAGGGCTGAGAGCTCGAGTTGCCCTGGCTTCATTAGAGGGAAATGATAGAGTTCATAGGCCCGGTGGTTTAATGTCAAGCCCTGGGGCTGGAGCTCCCTCAAGCCTACCCTGCAGACCAGCCCTGCTCTGGCCTTGCCTTGGGGCCCAGGCCTGACCCCTCGGTGCCGAAGTGTGGCCTCGTGCCATCCCCCCCTCCACACAGCAATACCCAGCTCCTTTCCTATGCCAAAGGGTCACTGTCATCCTGGAGTGGGGTCCTTGGGAGTCCAATTCTTATACGTGCCCAAGGCGTCGTGGTTCACAGAGCCTGTTCACAAGTACTAGGTCATTCAGACACCCACGACCCTCTGCCTGTACATGGGGGGGGGGTTTGCTGTGGATCATATTACTATTTTACAGAGGAGGAAAATGAGTCGCAGCAAGGTTAAAGTCTCAAGACAGCGCAGCTAGGGGTTGATAGGTGGTATGGTGGTTAAGGGTACTGGACTCCCATATAGCCAGCAGTGGTTCAAGTCCTGGACCTGGCAGCTTGGTTTCTCACTTTCCCTCTCTCTCTCTCTCTCTCTCCTCTCTCTCACTCTGTCCTTCTCTGGTCTAAATAAATAAATAAATTAAATTAAATTAAATAATTCTTTTTTTTTTTGGAGAGGTTTGTGTTACAGGGCACACGCACTCGCCAGAAAAACAGAGAGTGACAGAGAGATAGAAAGCGAGAAATCACCCCCCCAGGGGGGATGGCCACACCATAATCCCTTCTCCTCCATTCTCCTCTCAGAATCCTGGGCAAGCATCCACACGCGCTTGGCGTGAGTTTAAGTCACAGGATCCAGGACACGAACCACTGTCAACTACATGGGAGTCCAACGACATAGCCATTACGCCAAACTGCTGGTCCCAAATAAAATAATTCTTAAAAAAAAAAAAAATAGAAAGAAAGACAGCACAGCTAAGGGAGCTGGCTCTTGGTCCCTCCTTCTTTTTATTGCTGGAGAGAGAAGAGAGAGAGCGCGGCAGAGAGTGAGCACCTCCAGTGGGTGCAGCCAGGATTTTTGCCATGCATGCACACATGCTGGAGTGTTTTTCAAGCTACCAGGGCTAGGGTGTAAACAGTGGTCAGCCATGTGGGATCCCACTCCCTTAACTACTAGGCTACCCTTGGCCTTTTGATTCGATGTGCAACCTGCTCTAGAAACTACTTCACTGCTGTGCCTCGGTCCCAGGGACCCTGGGAGCAGCTCACAGCTCAGCCCTCTTCTCTCTGGCACACACCGAGCTTCCCAGCCACCTCCCAGGCAGGGCAGCGGCAGGCTGGTGCTTTGATCTGGACACAGTCCCCGCCTCTCCCTCCTGACGTCCCACGACCCCAGCACAGGGGCCAGCATCTTGCTAGACTTTCTAGAAGCGTGTTGTGGAAAGTGCCTGCCTGGCTGTGGGCCCCAGCAGGTCCTATCCTTCTTCTTTCCTCCTTCCTCCTTCCCTCCCTCCCTGTCCCATCATTCCAATTGCTGCATCTTGGTCAAGGTTTGGAGAATGAAGAGCAGCTGCATCCCGCCTCAGACCCAGCTACTTCCTCTTCCCCTCCCCGGTCCCCTGTCATCCTCCTTGAAAGACGGGGTTGACCCTTTTTGTCCCAAGACCACAGAGCATCTAGGTGTTCAGAGGGGGAGAAGGAGGATGAGGGGGGAGGAAGAGCAGGAGGAGGGCATAAGATAGATTTCCACAACCTCTCTACACCGCTTTGAGGCATCTTGCCGCTGTTTTCTTTAAAAGAAAAGGAGTCAGTTTCCCCAGGGAGTGGTGTTGCAACAGCCCTGCCGCAACAACCCTTGGAAAACCAGGGCCCACCTCTAGCCACCAGACGGGGTTTAGGAGGGAGTGGTCAGAAAGGGCAGGACCGTCCTCGTCCTCGGAGGCCTCGGTGGCCTGTCTGAGCCCTGCTGACAGTGGAGGGAGAGAGGAGGGCAGGTGAGGAAGCGCCATGAGAGGGGCTGGGGCGGGGGGCCATTCTGGTCCCACCTCTTTCTCACCCTGGAAGGTATGACACAATGCCCAGAGAATGACCTCCCAGGCTGCCTGAAGGACCTCTTACAGGGAGAACCGCCCACCCGGCCTTGGGAGCAGAGGGTCCAGGCACTCACCATGCTGGCTTTGCGGTCTTCAGTCTTCGTGATTCCCACAGCCTGCAGCTGAGGTCTGCAGTCCGGGCTGGACGAAGGGCCTTCCCAAAGGTCCCAGCCAGCCAGCAGGGCCCTAATCCCGGTCAGCACTGGCAGGCAGGGGCCCAAGAGCAGGGCAGGCCTGGGTCCCTCAGGTCCAACATCCCTGTGCCCTTAGCCAGCCGCTGCCTCCACCGCTGTATTCCAGGAGTGACCTGGGGACTGTGGGGCAAGTTGATTAAAACCCCACAGGTGAAGTTGCCAAACTGGAATGATTATGTGTCTAGTCACCTGACACCGGTCTTAGGGGCAGGAACAGCACCTGGAGTCATTCGTAGGCCCTTCGGCCTCAGAATAAGTGACACGCCCAAGATGCCATAAAAGCCTTACTGCCTGAATGGCTTCCACCCAGCCAGGCGTTGGCTGAGGGTGATGTCAGGAGGTTCTCGCTCTTTCTCCCTTTCCGGGTTCTGTGACTCCCCCTGGGCTTGGAGTTGTCCAAGGTTAGAGGAGTCGGGGGGGGGGCAGTTTGCTGCTCAGTAGAATGGGGAAGAAGAGGGTCTCTTCCCTTAGGAAGAGGGGACATGGCCCTTTCCCTGGGACCCCAGAAGCAAAGCTGACCTGCACAGACAACCAGACCGCATGCCAGCCAAGGCCCCTTCCAGCGCTTCTCGTCTCTGACTTGCTGGTTATTCAACATCTTGAAAGTCACAGTGATGCTGTGGCCGGGGTCTAGAGCTCCTCTCTCACAGGGTCACTTTTAGTTCACGTCCTGCATATCGCGATGTCGGAGCTGCCCCTGCCAGGGTGTGTGCGAGGGGAAACCTCGGAATACAGACCACAGAGCTGGAGAGGACCCGGCTAACTGTCCCTGCCCACTCCTCCATTCCGCTGGGATGGAAATATTAGGTCATGGGGAAGTCACGGTATATTTTTGTACACAGAAATATGTCACGACTTTTACGGACAACCCAATAAATTCCAGAGAAGCACAGTCAACTACCCAAGGTCACACAGCTAATTAACACCTTGTTCCAAATGAACCCAGATCTTCCTTGGCGTCTCAGCCCTGACCCTCTCAGAGAGCTGCCCCAGTCCGACTGCAATGGCCCTCCCATAGATGGCGGGCTTCTGTGTGGTCCTTCATTCCCATGTTGGCTGCTTGGGAGATACTTTGCTCCCTTTCGACACCAGGGGGAACCACAGTTCACGGAGGTGAAGTTATCTCTCCAAGGCTGGGTCTAGAACCGGGTTCCACCACTACGACAGGCTGATGGAAACTCAGGCCATGGAAGAGCCCAGTGATGTCTCGGCACGGGGAGGAACACCGGGTAGATTGAACCAATCATCCGCTCAGTCTCAGCTGGTCTTGATGTGTGGCCTTGGGCTTGTCTCTGAGCACCAGGGGCCTGGGCTGGCCTCAGAGGCCTCTCAAACCAGTGTGGTCCCAGGCCTTCCCAACTCTGGGGCAGTGCCATTAGAGTTGGAAGACTCGATCTGAGTCAGAAACCTGCAATCTCAGAACAGAGAACTTAAGGGGACTGGTAGGTGCCACCCTTTTAGGGAGGACCCCAGCAGGGGCAGTGAAGCCAGCGGGCCCTGGGCCAGGCTTTCCCTGTCTTGGTTTCCTGAGTGCCAGGCTAAACCTCTGACCCATAGGTTGGCACTTCCCCTCCTGGTACTCAGGCGGTGAACCAGGAAGGAAGTGGCTGCCGGGCAGGTAGGCTGCCGGGCAGGTTGGAGGGATGACTCCTCAGCCCTCCTGCC
>NW_006159725.1:4845180-4866884 GCF_000334495.1 Tupaia belangeri chinensis
AGGCTGCAAGGTTTACAGGTGGAGCTCAGTGGGCTGGAGAGAGTCGGCCCAACACTCCCAGGAGCCAGGTGCACATGGCTGGCCAGAACACCACTCTCCAGGGGAAACCCCACCTCCCTCAGCCCTAGCCTGGCCTCCTTCAGTCCTATCACCTCCTTAGACTCTTCTCCTGCCGTGCCTCCCTCCCTCCCCTCCTTCTCTCACCCTTTCATCTCTTCCTCTCTCCCCCAGTTCGCGTTTCCTCTCCCTTCTTCCTTTCCCTTGTCCGTTTCTGGCAGGTGTGGGGACATCAGGGCAGAGTCACCATGAAGCTAATGAGCTCACATCCCAGAGCCTCACCCTTGCACATCCCCATCCAGGGTCCCTGGGAGGGGCTGAGCAACATGTGCACACAGCCGCGTGTGACCGTGTGGAGGTGGTTTGGGTGCCTGGCCATCCTCATCTGAGCAAGTAGTAACAGTGCTGCCTCATACGGTCGCTGTAAAGATAAAATGAGGTTGGGACCAGCAGCTAGTGTAATGGCTATGTCACTGGACTCCCATGTAGTCAAGCATGGTTCGACTCCCGGACCTGGTGGCTTAAACTCACGCCAGGCGTGTGTGTGTGCGTGCCCAAGATCCGGAGAGGAGGATGGAGGAGAAGGGATTGCAGTGTGGCCATCCCCCCTGGGGGGTGATTTATCACTTTCTGTCTCTCTGTCTCTCTGTCTGGCGAGTGCACAAGCCCTATAGCAAAAACCTCTCAAAAAAAAAAAAAAAAAAGAAAGAAAAAAGAAAAAGATAAAATGAGGTCACTCATGTGGAGTGTCTGGCACCTAAAGGAGACTTCGTGAATGATGATGCTCCCTCCTCAGTGCACAGGGTCTGTGTTTGCTGAGCTCAGGCTCCAGCCAGCTCGTGCTAAGTGCCGAGGGGAAGGGGATAAAAAACACAGGCCTTGAAGAGACGCACCTCATAGTTTTCCGAAGAAGATAGGCCACATCCATAAACTATACAAAGTTTAAAAAGATGTTTGAGCCAGCAGTGACCTGGTGGTTAAGGAGCTGGATCCCACATGGCCGATTGCACAGTTCGAGTCCCGGACCTGGAGGCTTGAAAAACACACCAGGCACTTGTGCACACATGCCCAGAATCCCAAAATGAGGGAGAGATGGAGGAGAAGGGATTGCACACTGACCGTTCCCCTTGGGGGTGCTTTCTCATTTGTGCTCTCTCTGTCTCCCCATCTCTCCATCTCTCTCTCTGGGGAATGCATGTGTTTTCTGGCAAATTAAAAAAGGAAAAAAGATGTTCTAGGAGAGATATAAAGAAAAATATTGGGGGTTTGGAGAACCTTGTTCATTTTTCATTGTCCTCTCCCCCCTTCCTTCTTTCCTTTCTTTTTTTCCCTTCCTTTTTCCTCCCTTTCCCTCTCCCTTCATTTTCCCCCAGGACAGTTTAACCCAGATGTGTAATCTACAGGACTGTGTGTTAGTTACCAGCTGTTTCTGATAGGGCATTAGGTATTAAAACACCAGCAGACCCCCCGTCCCCCGTCTTTTCCTGCCCACCTAACCATCCGTCCATTCACTCAGCAAGTATTTCCTGTGGTGTTATCAGACGTGGTCAGACACCGCGGTGGTGGCAAATAAAGCAGCGCCTGCCTTGAGGAGCTGAGTCGGCCCACACGTCGCACATCCCTATCCAAGCAGGAGCTCTGAGGACAGCAAGCCCTCTAGATCTCCTTGTTCAGGTGTGACCGCGGAACTGGCAGTGTCGACATTGCCTGGGAGCTTGTTGGAAAAGCAGCACTCAGCACCACCCCACCCCCCACCCTCCACGACTGACTCAGTTGGAGCTTGCATTCGAGATCCCCAGGTGATGTGCGTGCACCCTGAAGCTTGAGAAACGCTGTTCTAGATCTCTTCCCACGCCCGGGGGTGGGCAGAGGCTGTTATTTCTGGAGTGAGCTCAATCCAGAGACTGGAGCTTGACATAGATGAACCCCTGGGGTCCTTCCAGTTAGCAGAGCCTGTAAGGTTCTTCCTCCTGAATGCAAGTCATTTGGGATCAGTTTCAGTGACAGAGCTTTTTGTCCAGGTCTTTGCCAAGAGAGTAAGGAGAGTCAGGGGTTATGGCAGACACAGGGGGCCACGCCCCGAGTCACCCACACCCAGCAGCTCTGGAGTGCCGTGTGCAGGGACACAGTGCCTGGGGAACAGCCAGGGGCGCTGGGCTCACTGTGGGGAGGGAGGGTAAGTGTAGCTCTCTGTTGATTGGCTAATTCTCCGGAAAGGATTTTTGCTGTTTAGCAGTCGTTCTCCCAAGACGTGGTTTAGGCCCAGAGACCATCACATTGAGCCTGAATGTCTGACCCCAAAAGGAACTGGTGAAATTGAGAATCCCAACCCTGATCCCCAGCTGCCTCTGCTGGTTGGGAGCTGACCTGCCTCTGTGGTCCCCACTGGGATGAATAGGTGTTCCCTTCTACGCATGTGTGACCGAGGGCGGGAAGCAGCATGAACCTGACAGAATGACAAGGCACATCGGCTTCAGACAAGGCACAAATAATGAAAGTAGATCACACATAACATATGCTCTTGTGTGCAAGCTCCCCATGCCTGGGTAAAGGAGTCACATTGCTTTGAAGTCACCCCTCTGAAGTAGCTGCTGCCGCTACCTCCACTTATCAAGGAGGAAACCGAGGCTCAGAAAGGGTGGGGGTCCAGGGCGGTGTAACTAGGACATGCAGGCCTTTGTCCCAGGTGGGCATGGGTCGTGAAAGGGTCTGCTACGTCTTCTGTGTCCTCCAGAGAGAGACCTCTGAGAAGCCACTGGGGCCCTCCTAGCACCAGAGCCCTATGTGGGCTTGCTGGGGCCCCTGGGGGCACTTTCCACATTGCGCGTAATCTCACAGCAGTCTCAGGGAAAGACCTGCCCATCCAGCCCTCTCCCCTGAATTCGGCGAAGAATGAATCACAGATGTGCCCGAGTCCAGCTTCTCTTCCTCCGTTCCCAGAGAATACCCTTGATGTCACTTGGGACAGCTCAGTGGCTGACACACGAAGGGTGGACAACTGGGAGATAATGCTTTTCACCCTGGCTGTGTATAGATTCGAGACCACGAAAATAAATATTTTGATGACTAAAAAAGCTTATAGGGATGGACCCGGTGGCTTAAAACTCACTCCGGGCGCATGTGCGTGCGTGCCCAAGATCCCGAGAGGAGAACGGAGGAGAAGGGATTGCGGCGTGGCCATCCCCCCTGGGGGGTGATTTTTCGCTTTCTGTCTCTCTGTCTCTGTCTGTCTGTCTGGCGAGCGCACATGCCCTATAGCGAAAAAAATCTCTCCAAAAAAAAAGCTTATAGGGACCAGTGGGTGGCATAGTGGTTAAGGCGCTAGACTCCCACATGACTGACTGTGGTTCGAGTCCCAGATCCAATGGCTTTGAAACACCACGGGACCTGGGTGGGTGCCCAAAATTCCAGGAGGAGAATGGAGGCGAAGGGATTGCAGTGTGGCCATCTATTCTGGGTTTGGGGGGCGGTGTGTGATTTCTCACTTTCTCTCTTTCTTTCTGTCTGGTGAGTGCACACGCCCCATAGCAAAAATCTTTCTCTAAAAAAAAAAATGAAATTATATATTTATTTCTCATGTGTGAGAGAGAGGAAGCGCCCTCACCAGGCTCCCAATGCCACGATCCACCCCGTCTTTAGTCAGCCCCTGATTCAAGGGCATGTGCCCGACTGGCAAAGTCAAGGAAGTTTCTGGACTCAAACCCAAAACCTTTCCTGTGGGTCAGTCTTACAAAGCATAGTGTTCTACTGCAGTATCTGTCCAGCCCTGGCTGATAATGTTTTTAAAAAGAATTTGGCTAGAAAGTATTATATTGGGTCATTGAAAAAGTCAGAGCATTTTTTGCATAGAAAACCATAAAAAAAAAAGTCATGACTTTTCTGAAGACCCAGTAGGCTTATTTTATTACATTGATTTTTCTCAGAATCTGTATAACAAACAACATCTATATGGAATAGCTTTCATAGGCAGCTTCAAATCTTAGCTATAATGGCTGTCACCTGTCAGCTGTGACACCTTGGGCATGAACCTCTCTGTGTCTCACTTTCCTCATCTGTAAATGAGGGAAACAGCAAGCTCTACTTCCTAGGGCCATTTTGTGGATTAAGGACTTAACGTCTGTAGAGTGCCCCAATGGGATCTGACACACAGCACCTGTCAGGTAGCACGTGCCTCATCTCGTCAGTGAGGTGGAAAGGACGATGATTCTGTCACGGGTTATATAAACCATTACCTCTTGAATATGCTTTTTGGCTTCTGTGTGCCATGCATTCTATCTGCATCATTCATTCTTTGTTGTTTCATCAACAGTCCTTGTTTTTTCTTCACGTTCCAGCCCCGTCCTTGGCTAGCTGTGTGGGAGTGAGCAGGACTCTCAGCCTTTCTGGCTTCACTCCCCTGTGGGTGTAGATAGGTGCAGAGTCTGCCCCGCGGTGGGGTTGTGAAGACCAGGGGAGAGGATGCTGCGTGTGGGTTTTGTCCATTGTACACGACACACTCCATGCAAGGAACCGGCTTCTTACGGATCTGTCTTAGGATAACTTCGCAGACCCTGGTATGGTCCTCCTGCTCTGGGCACAGCCAGACTGGCCTGCAGCTGCAGTCCCTCTAGGTTCGTGGGTCCTGGCAGACTTCTGTTTCATCAGGCCGTGTGCTTGGCTCTTTCTATGGGCTCGTTCTGCACAGATACCTGGCTGCCACGTTTCCATGTATTGATTTCGCTCCTGTCTGGGGAGCAATTTGTGGTTCCATTCCTGCCTGGGGGGAGCTGGCGTGTAAGCAGGGGCCTGAACCAGAGAGAGGATGTCAGTGTGCCAGGCAAAGGTCTAACACGACCACATGCCTGATTCCCTCTGGCCCAGCCACTTAAGGATGCCTTCCGGAAGTCCTGAATCATGAAACAACTCGACCTTCTGCAGAAGCACCTTGCAAATGTTTGTTGATGCGATCGTGGCAGCTCCCAGTCTCATCCAGGAAGCCAACAGGTCACTCATGTGAGGAGGACCTCGCAGGTACAGGGAGCATCCTTGTGGGCTGAGAGTAAAGGGAGCAGGGTGTCGGGCTTTACCCAGCCTTGTCGAGGGAGGAAGTGCAGCTCTAGGTAAAGGAACTTCCCACAGGTCTCTGCAGAGCTGTACAGTAACAAAGCACTGTTTCTCTTTGATTTTCAAATGAACTCCAGTAGTCACAAAACCACTGAAGCCCAGGGAACCAGTAGTTAGTGTAATGGCTATGTTGCTGGACTCCCATGTAGTTGACCGCGGTTCGTGTACTGGACCCGGTGGCTTAAAACTCACACCGGGCGCGTGTGCGTGCGTGCCCAAGATCCTGAGAGGGGAATGGAGGAGAAGGGATTGCGGCGTGACCATCCCCTCTAGGGGGTGATTTCACGCTTTCTCTCTCTATGTCTCTCTCTGTCCATCTGGCAAGCGCACACGCCCTATACCGAAAACCTCTACAAAAACAAAACAAAACAAAACAAAAAAAACACTGAAGCCCAGAGAGTGACTCATCCAGGGTTACACAGCCACTAAGCCGTCACCTAGAAGCGACCCATCCTAAGCCCTCCCCACGTCCTTCATGCTGCCTCTCGTTAGCTACTTGACCAGTGTCCTTCTGCAGACTGGAGATGTCGGTGCTGGCCTGAACAGCGTCTCCCAAGAATTCATGTCCCCCCAGAACCTCGGAATGTGACCGTATTTGGAAATAAGGTGCGATCAGGCTGGAGTAGGACGAGTTCTTAATCCAGAGTGACTGATACCTTGTAAGAAAAGGAGAGGACACAGAGACAGACACACGCAGGGGAAGATGACCCGAAGACAGAGAGGGGCGAGGCAGGTGAAGCTGGAGGGAGCGGTCACAGCCAGGAGCACCGTGGCTGCCAGAAGCTGGAAGGAGGCAAGGGAGGACCCTCCCCTAGAGACGTGGGAGGAAGTACCACCTTGCGAGCACTTTGCTCTTGGACTTCAGCCTCTAGAACTACGAGGTGACAAGGTTCTGTTGCTTTATTTTTAAAAATTTGCCAGAAGGCATATGTGCTTGCCAGAGAGAGGTAGGAGAAGGGAGAAGGGAGAAGGGACCCTCCATGGGGACAGTCATGCTGCAATCCCTTCTCTTCCATCTCTCCCTCCTTTTGGGGATTTGGGGCACACACATGCACCCAGTGTATTTCTCAAGCCATCAGGCCCCCTGACTCCCTCCAGCTCACTAGGCCCCACATTTCTGTTATTTTAAGTCACCCAGTTTGTGCCACTTGGTGACCATAGCCCTAGGAAACTAGTGCAAGGCCCTTCATTATACATCACTCAGGGATTTTGTCTTATTTTTCTGTGTTTCTATTTCCTCTAAAGTTGCTCTGCCCTGCCCCTCCTATCATGGTTATACACTCAGAGTGGCCGCATTCAGGCAGCCGGTGCAGATAAGGGTTTTGACCCTTGACCTAGATTGTATTTATTATATTTACTACAGCAGAGTCGCCTGTCCGATCCTGTTTGGCACTGGCTCTGAGTCAGTATAACTTCTACTGTCTGAGATGCACCAAGACTGTGCCCTGCCGTATGAGGGGAGGTAGGAGGTGCTATTGCCACCGGCCTGGTAGCAGGCCCCTCTAAGACTCTCTGGAGCCCATCCGTGGGGCTAGTGGTCTCAGGCTGAGGCTGACAGGTCATACTGGATTTCGTTCTTGGCTTTCACATGCAGGCTGGACCAATGTTGCCGAGGGAAGTTGGGCACAGGCCTGAGATCATAAGGCTGTCTTTTATAGGGCAGAGGTGCTTGGTTTCCTGCTTTCGTGTGAGAACACTCACTTGTGAGGATTTGATCTCGTATAGCGGCCACCCAAAGGGAAACATTCAGAAGGGAAGCGACCCCTCCACCCTCCTAAGCTACTCCTCCACCAGACCCACTGAGCCAGACTTTTGCAGATCCCTCACTGCACCTGCGTAGTCTCTGAGTGCTGGCACTCTCTTGTCCATGTGATAAAGGCATGCAAAGGGTTGGCGTGTGGATGGAGGACAAGCCTGGGGTGAGCAGAGATGGAATTGTAAATGGAAAGGAATTTGGGTTAGGTTAAGTCCCAGCTTAGTGGTCATCTCAGTCTGCTGCTATAGCAGAGTATCTGACTGGGTAATTTATAATGAATGGAAATTGATTGGCTACTTTTGGAGGCTGAGAAGTCCAAGACTGAGGGGCTGGCCTCTGGCAGGGGCCTTCTTGCTGTGTTATCCTATGTTGGACAAGGACAAATGAAAAGAGAGAAAGAGGAATCCCCTTTTATACAACATCCTTATAAAAGGAACCCACTCCCATGATCATGGTATTAACCCACTCATGACCTAAACACTTCTCATTAGGCCTCACCTGCCAACACTGTTAATGGGGGATTAAGTTTCCAACATAGGCTTTTTGGGGAGTATGTTCAAATCATAGCAGTGATCTAACTAACACAGTCCTTTGAAGTATTTATGGGGGCCCTGTGCTGGGCTCCCTCAGAGACGTCTTCTTTATCTATTTATGGCACCATCACAGTGCCTGCTACACAAAAGGGTTTAAATTCTGGCCAAATACATTTAATTTAGTAAATGAAAACACTACTTCTCTGGGGCAAGCAGGTGACATGGTAGTTAAGGCGCTGGACTTCCACATGGCTGACCACAGTTTGGGTCCCAGACCTGATAGCTTGAAAATCACTCTGAGCACATGTGTGTGCATGCCCAAAGTCCCAGGAGGATAACTGCAGAAGGGATTGCTGCATGGCCATCCCCCACATGGGTGAGTTCTCACTTTCCCTGTCGCTGTCTCTCTTTCTCTGGTGAGTGCACCTGCCCTATGGCAAAAACCTTTAAAAAAAAAGAGGAACGAAACCAAACCCAGACATTACCTCTGCCACAGAGGAAGGTAGTTCTGACAGTAGTATGAGAGGGAGAGAGGGGGACAAGGTTGGGGCAGTTGAGATAGTTTAGGTGAAAGATGGAGAAGGTCTTAATCAAGGCATGGTCCACAATGATGAAGCTGATGAAAAGCAAGGGAATTTTTTTTTTAAAGAATGCTTTATTGGGAACCAGCAGTTAGCATAATGGCTATGTCGCTGGACTCCCACGTAGTCGACCGTGGTTCGTGTCCCGGACCCGGTGGCTTAAAACTCACACCGGGCGCATGTGCGTGCGTGCCCAAGATCCTGAGAGGAGAATGGAGGAGAAGGGATTGTGGCGTGACCATCCCCTCTGGGGGGTGATTTCTCTCTTTCTGTCTCTATGTCTCTCTCTGTCTGTCTGGCGAGCGCACACGCCCTACAGTGAAAATCTCTCAAAAAAAAAAAGAATGCTTTATTTAATTTTATTTATTATAACTATTTAATTTGCTATAGGGCATGTTCATTCACAAGAAAGAGAGAGTGAGAAAGCAAACTGCCAGGTCTGCGACTCGAACCACAGTCAGCTATATGCTAGTCCGGTACCTTAACTACCACACTACCTGCTGGCCCCAGCAGGGGAAATATTTATTGTCGTTTTACTCTGTGTTGTGATCTATCTAAGATATCTCATTTTTGTCTTAATAACATTGCAAATGAAATAGATATATATATTTAAAAGTTGACTACTCTTTTCAGAAAGAGAGAGAGAGGTGCTTCATCAGGGTCCCCATGCCAGGATCCACCCCCAGCCTCAGCCAGGATGACGGACTTATGAGTACATTCCTAGTATGACCTCGGAACATGAACTGCAAGCCTTCCCCTTTGGCCTTGGCATTACCCCTGAGTCCTGATGTTCCCGTTCTGCTGATGAGGGACTGCAGGAGCTGGCCAGGTGCTGCCTGACCTGCGCTTGGCAGGCAGGCCCAGAGCACATGCTCGGTGCAGGCTGCTGGGCTACCGGAACTCAGAGAGGCAGCTGATGCAGAATCCAAACACTGGCAGTGGGAGGACTTGGGGATGACTCAGGTTTCTATATGGGGTGATGGAATCGATGGGGGGCCATTAACAAATGAGTTCATTGGGTTGACCCCATTGGAAGAGAGAAGGCTTTTAGATAGTCTATGTCTGGGCCTTGCCAAACCCCATGGATGATAATTATTGATAATGCTGGTGCCTCTAGCTTGATTGAGTGCTTTTGGCCACGGAGTGATGCTCCAGGAGAGGCTGCTGGCTCCTGGGCAGTGTTCTCAGCCTCTGTAGGGTTGCCAGGAAGGCAGACACAGTGCCGCCAGGTGGTGCAAGCCTACTCCACTGCCCCAGCCCACACACACATGCACCCAGTGTATTTCTCAAGCCATCAGGCCCCCTGACTCCCTCCAGCTCACTAGGCCCCACATTTCTGTTATTTTAAGTCACCCAGTTTGTGCCACTTGGTGACCATAGCCCTAGGAAACTAGTGCAAGGCCCTTCATTATACATCACTCAGGGATTTTGTCTTATTTTTCTGTGTTTCTATTTCCTCTAAAGTTGCTCTGCCCTGCCCCTCCTATCATGGTTATACACTCAGAGTGGCCGCATTCAGGCAGCCGGTGCAGATAAGGGTTTTGACCCTTGACCTAGATTGTATTTATTATATTTACTACAGCAGAGTCGCCTGTCCGATCCTGTTTGGCACTGGCTCTGAGTCAGTATAACTTCTACTGTCTGAGATGCACCAAGACTGTGCCCTGCCGTATGAGGGGAGGTAGGAGGTGCTATTGCCACCGGCCTGGTAGCAGGCCCCTCTAAGACTCTCTGGAGCCCATCCGTGGGGCTAGTGGTCTCAGGCTGAGGCTGACAGGTCATACTGGATTTCGTTCTTGGCTTTCACATGCAGGCTGGACCAATGTTGCCGAGGGAAGTTGGGCACAGGCCTGAGATCATAAGGCTGTCTTTTATAGGGCAGAGGTGCTTGGTTTCCTGCTTTCGTGTGAGAACACTCACTTGTGAGGATTTGATCTCGTATAGCGGCCACCCAAAGGGAAACATTCAGAAGGGAAGCGACCCCTCCACCCTCCTAAGCTACTCCTCCACCAGACCCACTGAGCCAGACTTTTGCAGATCCCTCACTGCACCTGCGTAGTCTCTGAGTGCTGGCACTCTCTTGTCCATGTGATAAAGGCATGCAAAGGGTTGGCGTGTGGATGGAGGACAAGCCTGGGGTGAGCAGAGATGGAATTGTAAATGGAAAGGAATTTGGGTTAGGTTAAGTCCCAGCTTAGTGGTCATCTCAGTCTGCTGCTATAGCAGAGTATCTGACTGGGTAATTTATAATGAATGGAAATTGATTGGCTACTTTTGGAGGCTGAGAAGTCCAAGACTGAGGGGCTGGCCTCTGGCAGGGGCCTTCTTGCTGTGTTATCCTATGTTGGACAAGGACAAATGAAAAGAGAGAAAGAGGAATCCCCTTTTATACAACATCCTTATAAAAGGAACCCACTCCCATGATCATGGTATTAACCCACTCATGACCTAAACACTTCTCATTAGGCCTCACCTGCCGACACTGTTAATGGGGGATTAAGTTTCGAACAAATCATAGCAGTGATCTAACTAACACAGTCCTTTGAAGTATTTATGGGGGCCCTGTGCTGGGCTCCCTCAGAGACGTCTTCTTTATCTATTTATGGCACCATCACAGTGCCTGCTACACAAAAGGGTTTAAATTCTGGCCAAATACATTTAATTTAGTAAATGAAAACACTACTTCTCTGGGGCAAGCAGGTGACATGGTAGTTAAGGCGCTGGACTTCCACATGGCTGACCACAGTTTGGGTCCCAGACCTGATAGCTTGAAAATCACTCTGAGCACATGTGTGTGCATGCCCAAAGTCCCAGGAGGATAACTGCAGAAGGGATTGCTGCATGGCCATCCCCCACATGGGTGAGTTCTCACTTTCCCTGTCGCTGTCTCTCTTTCTCTGGTGAGTGCACCTGCCCTATGGCAAAAACCTTTAAAAAAAAAGAGGAACGAAACCAAACCCAGACATTACCTCTGCCACAGAGGAAGGTAGTTCTGACAGTAGTATGAGAGGGAGAGAGGGGGACAAGGTTGGGGCAGTTGAGATAGTTTAGGTGAAAGATGGAGAAGGTCTTAATCAAGGCATGGTCCACAATGATGAAGCTGATGAAAAGCAAGGGAATTTTTTTTTTAAAGAATGCTTTATTGGGAACCAGCAGTTAGCATAATGGCTATGTCGCTGGACTCCCACGTAGTCGACCGTGGTTCGTGTCCCGGACCCGGTGGCTTAAAACTCACACCGGGCGCATGTGCGTGCGTGCCCAAGATCCTGAGAGGAGAATGGAGGAGAAGGGATTGTGGCGTGACCATCCCCTCTGGGGGGTGATTTCTCTCTTTCTGTCTCTATGTCTCTCTCTGTCTGTCTGGCGAGCGCACACGCCCTACAGTGAAAATCTCTCAAAAAAAAAAAGAATGCTTTATTTAATTTTATTTATTATAACTATTTAATTTGCTATAGGGCATGTTCATTCACAAGAAAGAGAGAGTGAGAAAGCAAACTGCCAGGTCTGCGACTCGAACCACAGTCAGCTATATGCTAGTCCGGTACCTTAACTACCACACTACCTGCTGGCCCCAGCAGGGGAAATATTTATTGTCGTTTTACTCTGTGTTGTGATCTATCTAAGATATCTCATTTTTGTCTTAATAACATTGCAAATGAAATAGATATATATATTTAAAAGTTGACTACTCTTTTCAGAAAGAGAGAGAGAGGTGCTTCATCAGGGTCCCCATGCCAGGATCCACCCCCAGCCTCAGCCAGGATGACGGACTTATGAGTACATTCCTAGTATGACCTCGGAACATGAACTGCAAGCCTTCCCCTTTGGCCTTGGCATTACCCCTGAGTCCTGATGTTCCCGTTCTGCTGATGAGGGACTGCAGGAGCTGGCCAGGTGCTGCCTGACCTGCGCTTGGCAGGCAGGCCCAGAGCACATGCTCGGTGCAGGCTGCTGGGCTACCGGAACTCAGAGAGGCAGCTGATGCAGAATCCAAACACTGGCAGTGGGAGGACTTGGGGATGACTCAGGTTTCTATATGGGGTGATGGAATCGATGGGGGGCCATTAACAAATGAGTTCATTGGGTTGACCCCATTGGAAGAGAGAAGGCTTTTAGATAGTCTATGTCTGGGCCTTGCCAAACCCCATGGATGATAATTATTGATAATGCTGGTGCCTCTAGCTTGATTGAGTGCTTTTGGCCACGGAGTGATGCTCCAGGAGAGGCTGCTGGCTCCTGGGCAGTGTTCTCAGCCTCTGTAGGGTTGCCAGGAAGGCAGACACAGTGCCGCCAGGTGGTGCAAGCCTACTCCACTGCCCCAGCCAACCCGCTTTTCCAAATAGACTTCTCCAGCTGAAAAGGCCATCAGGTAATAGCACTGTATGAGGTTCAACATGTAGACGTGACCCTGGGTCCCCTCACCCACCCTCCCTCTTATCCTATCCTCTCCCCTGACCATTACCCAGGCTGCCTGCAGAGGAGGGGGCACAGGCCCTGAAAGCCCTCAACTGTGAAATACTCGGGCCTAGACCGTTCCTCGATCTCTCCCCTGCTTCTGCGGGAGGTTCTCATTTATCAGACATTTGCTCACCACCTACAATGTGCCGGGGCACTAAGGACACCCAAGGCCCAACCCCTGTCTCTGGAACTCTTTGGCAGCGTGGGGAGGGAGACTAGATACAGATTGCGATGCTCCTGGCAAATGCTAAGTAAACTGAGGGGGCCAGCAAGTGGTACAGTGGGTAAGGCACTGGACTCCCACATGGCCGAACATGGTTTGAGTCCTGGACCTGGAGTCTTGTGTGTGTGTGCTCAAAATCCCAAGAAGAAAATACTGGAGAAGGGATTGCAGTGTGGCCATACCTCCCAGGGGGTGATTTCTCGCTTTCTTTCTCTGTCTCTCCAGTGAGCAGTGAGCGTGCATGCTCTATTGCAAAAATCTCTCTCTCTCTCAAAAAAAGAAAGAAAGAAAGAAAGAAAGAAAGAAAGAAAGAAAGAAAGAAAGAAAGGAAGAAAGGAAGAAAGGAAGAAGAAAGAAAGAAAGAAAGAAAGAAAGAAAGAAAGAAAGAAAGAAAGAAAGAAAGAAAGAAAAGAAGAAAGAAAGAGAAGAGAAGAGTGAACATAGCTGGCTGGGTCAGGGCAGCCTTGTCTAGCAGGTGATACTTGTACTGAGCTTATGAGGGTGAGCAGGACTCTATTAAGTGGAAAACTGGGTCTGTAAGAAAATTCTCAGCCCAGACAGGAGGCCAAATACGTTTGGTACAACAGCCAATAATTCCACAGCTCTTTCCACCGTCTCTGCAGCAGCCTTGTACTAGAGCTGGGAAGGCAAACGTACGTGACCCGGATTACGAGAAATTCTCACAACTGACATCTTTTGAAAGGTTTGTACACAGACTAAGGGATTTGCACACAGATCTCATGTACAGACCGGAAGTCCCCACTCTGACATTCCTGCAAACAGGATTATGTAAAACGGCCCACTGGAATAGGAGAGGAAAATAAATAAATAAATAAAAATTCCATTGGGGGCAGAATCTTCAAAAAGTCGATAGAAATGCATATTATGGGAACCAGCAGTTAGCGTAATGGCTATGTCGCTGGACTCCCACGTAGTCGACCGCGGTTCGTGTCCCGGACCCGGTGGCTTAAAACTCACGCCGGGCGTGTGTGCGTGCGTGCCCAAGATCCCAGGAGGAGAATGGAGGAGAAGGGATTGCGGCGTGAGCATCCCCCCTGGGGGGTGATTTCTTGCTTTCTGTCTCTATGTCTCTCTCTGTCTGTCTGGCGAGCGCACGCACCCTATAGTGAAAAAAAAAAAAAAACCTCTCAAAAAAAAAAAGAAGAAAGAAATGCATATTATGAGAAAACAATGATGAGTTTTCCATTTTATTTGCATCTTGTCATACTTTCATTCCGTTTTGCCACAAGCTTTTCAAAGTCCCCTTGTATTTATGGATAGTTCTTTCTTTTTCATTTTTTAACAGAGATCTTTGCTATAGGGCACATGTGCTCGCTGGAGAGACAGAGAGAGATAGAAAGCGAGAAATCACCCCCCGGGCAGATGGCCATGCTACAATCCCTTCTCTTCCATTCTTCTCTCAGGATCTTGTGCATGCACACACACATGCCCAGTGTGAGTTTTAAGGCGCCAGGTCTAGGACTCCAACCGAGGTCAACTACATGGGAGTCCAGCGGCATAGCTATTATACCATCTGCTGGTCCCTTTACGTTTATTTCTTAACCAAAAGCAAAGAACGTATTGAGACTTCTCTAACCCTGGCGCCCACACTCGGCCTCTGTCAGATGCTCACAGGCTATGTACAGGGTCCAAGGGAAGTGGAAGGTGGAAGTTTCTTCCTTGACAAAGGGCAGAGGGGTCCTTTCATTTTCACTCGCTTTCAGCATATTGTGTTGTATTTCCATGTGCACCAAGTGGATTTATCAGTGACCTTGTCTCGTTTAATCCTCACACAATGGACAAGGTACTTAGCACGTTTCCTGAAAAGATACTGGGGATTACGAGAGGGCCAGTAATGCAGGCACAGGCGAGGAGCAAGAGGCCAAGCGTGTCATTCCCCTGCTCTCACAATGGGCTCCTCGCTTTCGCTCCGTCTCAAGTTAAAACTGTCACACTCCAATCATAACTTATAGAAGTTGGCCAAAACAATTTTCAATGATGGGGCCAGCAGGTGGCGTGGGGGTTAAGGGCACTGGAGTTTCACATGACTAACTTAGTTTGGGTCCTGGACCTGGTGGCTTAGTTTCTCACTTTCCCCCCACCCATCTCTCTCATTCTGTTTCTCTCTGGTCAAATTAAAATAGATAAATAAAGTTAAATATAGGGGGAGCAGCAGGTAGCCTGGTGGTTAAGGGCACTGGACTCCCACATGGCCAACTGCGGTTCGAGTCCCGGTCCTGGTGGTTTCTTTCTCACTTTCCCAATCTCTCTCTCTCTCTCATTAAATAAAGTAAATACATAAATAAAGTAAAATAAAATAAAATAATTCTTTAAAAATGTTAAATATAGTAATTCTTTAAAAAATTCTTTTTTCAATGACCAAAACAATTGAAAATGCAGTTTCAAATCTTTTACTGTTAGTGATATTTATGTCAAAATTGATTATCCTTCAGATATTGGCTAATGGTGGTCATGCATGTACATAATTGATGTTTAAATTAAAGTACGTATATTAGAGACATGTGTTTTTCTGCCTATGGACAGGGATCAAAGAACTGAGAGGCACAACTATGGACAGTGCAGACCCAGTTGTTTCCGCAGGTGGACGGCTCGTGTGTTTTCATTTTCTTCTGAGCAGTCACTCTGGCAGTGGTGTGGAGTGAGAGACCGCGGTAGAAGGGATAGTGGGGACTAGCCTAGGAGCCCAGGTGAGAGGTGAGGCCCTGAAACAGGTTAGGGGAGCCAGGAGAGTAGATGTCGCACAAGCTGGGCTGCCCTAGAGTCGGAAGACAAGGCTGCAGAGAGCCAGGGTGATTTCGGCCTTCTGGGTGACTGGGCAAACAGTACTACTTTTCATACCAAGGCGGCCAGCAGAGGTGAGGGAAGAAGAGTGAGTCTGAGCAGGTGGAATGGGAGTTGCCAGTGAGGACTCTGGTGGAGCTGTCCTACTCGGTCAGGTCCAGTAGATGCCACCCCTTCTCCGGGCACAGCCTGGATGAGTGACAGTGCTGGTAGCTCTTGAAGGAAATGAATGAGTGTACTGAGCAGTAATGGGGTCCCAGACCTCCCGTTTCTTTTCTTTTATTTAACTTTATTTATTTATTTCAATTTGACCAGAGAAAGACAGAATGAAAAAGAGAGAAAGAGAGAGAGGGGAAGTGAGAAAGCAAGTTGCCAGGTCTAGGACTCAAACCGTGGTGGTCCATGTGGGAGTCCAGCGCCCTTAACCACCATGCCACCTGCCAGCCCAGATCTGAGTCTAGCCAGCTACTGGCATGTGTTCTGGGGATTATACCTGACCACTTCCTAGCTGGGAAATACCCCAAATAGAGGTCCCCTTTGTCTTCCTCTTCCTCTCAGCTCTCTCAGCTATGACCAGGTTCCTGGTCCTCAGTGCTCCAGGCCAAGTTGGGAAACCCTGCGAGGTTGGGAGTGCTCTCACTGTCATCGTCATCGCTGAGATAAGGGCAGAGGAGGAGCCGGGTGGGGCAAGCAGGCGTGGCACTGCGCAACTGCCAGGGCTGGGCAGGGCCGGGTGTTTGGCCATGCAGAAGGGCTTTACTGGGGCCATGATTTAGAGCAGAAATATTTCATTCTGACTGGATCTGGTGGTTTCTGAGTTGGGACATCTCGGCTGCCCCAGGGCAGGGTGTGCTGGACTGAGGCTCCTCTCATGGCATGACCGGGGAAGGCTAGCATTTGCTATCACTGATGACTCTCAGGACAGCACTGGGGCCACCAGTGTGAACCTAGGCAGGCCTCGGTGGTTTCTGTGGGAGGGAGCGGGCCACGTGAGATCGGTGGAAGGCTGGTGGCTCTCTTATCTCCCACTTAAAAACTTTTCTTTGGAAGGGAAAGGAGGAGCGACATAGATAGGCAAAAGATTCTGAATCGAATGGGTAAAGAAGATTTAAAAACAAAGACAGAAGGGATAGACGGTGGCGCAGCAGTAATGTGGTAAGTAAGCCCTACATGGTAAGGTCCTGGCTTGCGTCCGAGGGTCTAGCTGTGCATGTCGGATGTAGGCACCCAGGATCCTGTCTGCTGAGGACGAGGCTGGGGCTGGATCACAGCACGAGGCCCCAGTGGCAGTGCCTCTCTCTCTCTCTTGCCCTCTCTTTCTGTGTGTGTCTCTCTCTCATGGAAGAAAGAAATAAACTTAAAAACAAAGGAAAATGGAGACAAAAAAGACAGCAAACAGAAAGAGCAGAAAACGGCCAACTGAAAGAAACAGAAAGACAGATGAATTGAGACAGAGGAGACAGGAAGTGCGGATGAAGGACAGAAAAACAGGTGCAGGTTGACAAAAGGACAAGAACTTGGTGGCGTGGTGATTAAGGTGCTAGACTCCCACATGGTTGACTGTGGTTTAAGTCCCAGACCTGGCATGTGTGTGACTCGCTTTCAGCATATTGTGTTGTATTTCCATGTGCACCAAGTGGATTTATCAGTGACCTTGTCTCGTTTAATCCTCACACAATGGACAAGGAACTTAGCACGTTTCCTGAAAAGATACTGGGGATTACGAGAGGGCCAGTAATGCAGGCACAGGCGAGGAGCAAGAGGCCAAGCGTGTCATTCCCCTGCTCTCACAATGGGCTCCTCGCTTTCGCTCCGTCTCAAGTTCACACTGTCACAGGCCAAAACAATTTTCAATGATGGGGCCAGCAGGTGGCGTGGGGGTTAAGGGCACTGGAGTTTCACATGACTAACTTAGTTTGGGTCCTGGACCTGGTGGCTTAGTTTCTCACTTTCCCCCCACCCATCTCTCTCATTCTGTTTCTCTCTGGTCAAATTAAAATAGATAAATAAAGTTAAATATAGTGGGGTCAGCAGGTAGCCTGGTGGTTAAGGGCACTGGACTCCCACATGGCCAACTGCGGTTCGAGTCCCGGTCCTGGTGGTTTCTTTCTCACTTTCCCAATCTCTCTCTCTCTCTCATTAAATAAAGTAAATACATAAATAAAGTAAAATAAAATAAAATAATTCTTTAAAAATGTTAAATATAGTAATTCTTTAAAAAATTCTTTTTTCAATGACCAAAACAATTGAAAATGCAGTTTCAAATCTTTTACTGTTAGTGATATTTATGTCAAAATTGATTATCCTTCAGATATTGGCTAATGGTGGTCATGCATGTACATAATTGATGTTTAAATTAAAGTACGTATATTAGAGACATGTGTTTTTCTGCCTATGGACAGGGATCAAAGAACTGAGAGGCACAACTATGGACAGTGCAGACCCAGTTGTTTCCGCAGGTGGACGGCTCGTGTGTTTTCATTTTCTTCTGAGCAGTCACTCTGGCAGTGGTGTGGAGTGAGAGACCGCGGTAGAAGGGATAGTGGGGACTAGCCTAGGAGCCCAGGTGAGAGGTGAGGCCCTGAAACAGGTTAGGGGAGCCAGGAGAGTAGATGTCGCACAAGCTGGGCTGCCCTAGAGTCGGAAGACAAGGCTGCAGAGAGCCAGGGTGATTTCGGCCTTCTGGGTGACTGGGCAAACAGTACTACTTTTCATACCAAGGCGGCCAGCAGAGGTGAGGGAAGAAGAGTGAGTCTGAGCAGGTGGAATGGGAGTTGCCAGTGAGGACTCTGGTGGAGCTGTCCTACTCGGTCAGGTCCAGTAGATGCCACCCCTTCTCCGGGCACAGCCTGGATGAGTGACAGTGCTGGTAGCTCTTGAAGGAAATGAATGAGTGTACTGAGCAGTAATGGGGTCCCAGACCTCCCGTTTCTTTTCTTTTATTTAACTTTATTTATTTATTTCAATTTGACCAGAGAAAGACAGAATGAAAAAGAGAGAAAGAGAGAGAGGGGAAGTGAGAAAGCAAGTTGCCAGGTCTAGGACTCAAACCGTGGTGGTCCATGTGGGAGTCCAGCGCCCTTAACCACCATGCCACCTGCCAGCCCAGATCTGAGTCTAGCCAGCTACTGGCATGTGTTCTGGGGATTATACCTGACCACTTCCTAGCTGGGAAATACCCCAAATAGAGGTCCCCTTTGTCTTCCTCTTCCTCTCAGCTCTCTCAGCTATGACCAGGTTCCTGGTCCTCAGTGCTCCAGGCCAAGTTGGGAAACCCTGCGAGGTTGGGAGTGCTCTCACTGTCATCGTCATCGCTGAGATAAGGGCAGAGGAGGAGCCGGGTGGGGCAAGCAGGCGTGGCACTGCGCAACTGCCAGGGCTGGGCAGGGCCGGGTGTTTGGCCATGCAGAAGGGCTTTACTGGGGCCATGATTTAGAGCAGAAATATTTCATTCTGACTGGATCTGGTGGTTTCTGAGTTGGGACATCTCGGCTGCCCCAGGGCAGGGTGTGCTGGACTGAGGCTCCTCTCATGGCATGACCGGGGAAGGCTAGCATTTGCTATCACTGATGACTCTCAGGACAGCACTGGGGCCACCAGTGTGAACCTAGGCAGGCCTCGGTGGTTTCTGTGGGAGGGAGCGGGCCACGTGAGATCGGTGGAAGGCTGGTGGCTCTCTTATCTCCCACTTAAAAACTTTTCTTTGGAAGGGAAAGGAGGAGCGACATAGATAGGCAAAAGATTCTGAATCGAATGGGTAAAGAAGATTTAAAAACAAAGACAGAAGGGATAGACGGTGGCGCAGCAGTAATGTGGTAAGTAAGCCCTACATGGTAAGGTCCTGGCTTGCGTCCGAGGGTCTAGCTGTGCATGTCGGATGTAGGCACCCAGGATCCTGTCTGCTGAGGACGAGGCTGGGGCTGGATCACAGCACGAGGCCCCAGTGGCAGTGCCTCTCTCTCTCTCTTGCCCTCTCTTTCTGTGTGTGTCTCTCTCTCATGGAAGAAAGAAATAAACTTAAAAACAAAGGAAAATGGAGACAAAAAAGACAGCAAACAGAAAGAGCAGAAAACGGCCAACTGAAAGAAACAGAAAGACAGATGAATTGAGACAGAGGAGACAGGAAGTGCGGATGAAGGACAGAAAAACAGGTGCAGGTTGACAAAAGGACAAGAACTTGGTGGCGTGGTGATTAAGGTGCTAGACTCCCACATGGTTGACTGTGGTTTAAGTCCCAGACCTGGCATGTGTGTGCCCAAAATCCTGACAGGAAAAGGGACTGCGGTGTGGTCATCTCTTCTTGGGGGGGAGGGGGCAATGACGTCTCACGTCTCACTTTCTCTCTCTCTCTCTCAGGCAAGTGCACTCACCCCATGACCAAAAACAAAAACAAAAAACTTGGAGGCACAGATAAGACAGGCCGGGGTGTGGCAAGGGGTGTGGCAAGAGAGAGGCCTGTTTGGATGGCCTAAGCCGTCCAGCTTCCTTCTTCCCCACTCACACTCCTTTTTCTCCATCGCAAAGCTGAAGGAGCCAGAGCCCGAGCAAACTGCCCGTCTCCATTCCTGACACTCAGCTCAACCGCAGGGAGCAGCCAAGGGCCAGCTGTCCCCTGTGCTTTGGCTGGGAAGGATCTGGAGAGGAGCTAGGCAGGCCTGCGGTCCTGGCCCCTGTAAATGGAGGGGACACCTGATGTGACGTCTTAGCTCCGAGATGCCTCTCTTGACCTTCTGCTCTTTCTGATGGAACAAACTGGCAGCCTAGTTGGTGGGTGGCCCAAGATCTTCCAGGTCAGAGGGGGACGCAGGGTTACAATAACCTGCACCAGGGCAGAGGGCAGAGTCGCACCTCATGCCTGGTGAGGGGCTTCAGTCTTTGCAGGCTAAGGACCAGGCTGTGGGCTGCAGAGGCGAGAGCTTCCCCCATCAGGGAGGGCTGGCTTTGTGAGGTCATAATGGGAGGAGATTCACCATCTCCAAGGCTCAGGGACCGAGACTTGCCTCTGGCTTAGTCAGCAACACCCACATCTAGGAAAAGAAAGTGTCGGAGAGAGTCTGGGATGCAGATCCAAGCAAGTCAGCGGGCAGCATCCAGGGCAGAGGGAGGGAGGTGAGTGGCAGCTGGCGGGTCCTGCTTCCCACGGCAGCTCTCAGAGCTGCGCCACCTGCAGGGCTTCCCTGGAACTCAGGGCTTCCCTGGAACTCAGGCGAAGCACCCCTGCCCTCACATGTCCCTTATCTGATCCTGTGTGTCTCTGGTAACCTGGTTACTGACAGCTTCCCTGGAACACTGATGCCAAGAAGATAAGCTGAGGTGGAGACTTGCCACACTAGTCCTGAAATCATTTACTATTTAAAAAATTGAGCACGTTGGCGTGATAGCAGCAGCAGATGGCACGTACCGAGCGAGCCGCACTCGATGCTCTGTGGGCGTGTGGTGCCCTGTCCGTCCAGCCGTCCTGTGAGGTGGGCAGGCTCAGATCTGCGCTGTGAAGCTAGGTCTCTCTGAGACCAAAGCCTGGTCTCTAAGCACCTCTCCTGGATGAGGTGAGGTGTGGGCTGGGCCTGGGCCTGGGCCTGGCCTGTGTACAGCTACACATCAGCCCCACTGTAGGCGGCGTGTGTTTGTCGCCAAGATGGTGGTGTAAGGAGTCCCGCCTTGGACATGCAAGGTCAGGGACAGATGCTAGGACAGGTGACTCTGTGCCTTCTGGATACTCTGCTGGTCCGGGGGCGGGGGTCTCCCCATTGGAACCCCTCAAACCTACAACCAGGACCACGCCAACAGAAGGGCACGGGGCGGGGCGAGCAGCACAGAAGTGGAAAGGGGCCGGGGTGGGCATCTGCCTGGGCAGCCAGGGAGAGGAGGCGATGGGGGGGCTCTGTCTGTCTGCAGGGCTGCTTGAAGAAGACTCAGAAGCCAGGTTGGAAGCATTTCAGAGGCCTGGGGTGCAGGGAATGAGAGGAGGTGGGGGGAATGGGGACAAGTAGAGATACAGAAAAGAGGGACCCCCTAGACTCCAGCCCTACAGAGGAGGTTCCGGCGACAGTCCCATCTCAGGGCTGGGGGACACAACGCTGAACCTGGAAGGTTAATGTGGCCAAGGGTCACCTCCCCAAGCAGAAAGGCAGCCACTTCTGGGGCTCCCACTACAGCTCCCCAGAGCTGCCCCCCACTGCCAGTTCAGGAAG
>NW_006159725.1:4867195-4879330 GCF_000334495.1 Tupaia belangeri chinensis
AAGAGCGTTAGGTATGACATTGGTCAAAGCAAAACAAAACTACAGCAAAACCCAGATGCAGGGCTTCCAGAACCAATAAATCTTATTTTGGGTTTTTCCAGCTCTTTCATTAGCATCAGGAGTTAATTGCATGAAGGGGAGGTAGAGAAGGTGTCCTTTTTCAGGACATAGGAAGAAAACTGGTGGGGAGAAAGCCCGCAGCCTCCCTCCACATGACTGCTCACCTGGGAGGCCGTGAGATGGGGAGCAGTCTAGGCTCTGGGCAGAGACCCCACACAGGCCACGTAGGGAGAGGTCACTTGAAAGAGAGGTCATCTGGATAAGGGACCCCCTCCCCCCACTGGGGACAAGCACACTAATGGATGGGGTTTGAGAGCCCCTGGAGTGTGGGAATTGGGGTGGTGCCCGGGCGCCTGGGCTTGGGCACAGCCTCCTAGTGCCCTACCCAGACTCCACTCCTCCTCGCCCCCACGGGTGGGTCTGCAGGTTTGGGTGCCTCCACGCTTGCCAGCGGGTTCTCAAGCTCAGGGCAAGGAGATGGAAGTGATGAGATAAAATGCTAATCAAATCCTTTTCTCCCATAGAGGGGGTGGGACGTCCCTGCCCTGGGCAGGCCCCGCTGCCTGGGTGGGACCCACGGCTCTGCACAAGTGTATACAGTGCAGCCTGAGCCTCACCCTTGCATCCCAGATCTGGGGGCGCCTCAGCGCGCTCCAGGGTGCATCTGGGCCCAGAGGAAGGCCCCCCTTGGAGGAGTTCAGACTGCTTTTCTAGATGAATCAGCAAACAGAGGCTGTAGAACCACGCTGGAGGGCCCTGGGGCACCCAGAGGCTCCTCGGCTGTGTGCCTGAGTGATGGAGTCCTGTTAGGGTACTGTTTCTAGCAATGGCAGCTGAGGACCGCACAGCCCTTCACATGGTGAAGTTCCTTTCCCGAGTTTCCTCATCCAACCCTGAGGCCCTCCGGGGAGGGTCTTGTAAGGCAGCCCATCATCCCCAATAAGGGAGAGGTCAGAGCCAGGACCCCCATGGCCTGGGGTTCCACGTCGGGCGTCTCCCCTTCACCCCAGTGATCTGTGTGGCCGCGTGGTTCCCCCCTCCAGCTACGTCCCATGCTTCACCGGGGGTGGCACCTCCGCACCTGTAACCTCTTGTCACTTCTTGCAAGACTGGGGGGAACTGGGTGAGGTTTACTGAGAATTGTAGCCCCACTCCCTCTCAGACTCACCTCTTTTTTTTTTTTTGGAGAGGTTTTTGCTATAGGGAGTGTGCGCTCACCAGAAAGACAGAGAGAGACAGAAAGCGAGAAATCACCCCCTAGGGGGGATGGCCACGCCACAATCCCTTCTCCTCCATTCTCCTCTTGGGATCTTGGGCACGCATGCACATGTGCCTGGTGTGAGTTTAAGTCACCAGGTCTGGGACTCAAACTGCGGTCAGCTATGTGGGAGTCCAGCAACATAGCCGCTAACTGCTGGTCCCCAGGCTCACCTCTTCAGAGGACAGCCAGAGGCTTGCTGGAGTTCTGAATCTCCCACCCTGGCCCCTGCAGGTGGCCACACGTGCCCACCAAAGACAGACAGACGGATAGGCAGGCACACACACGCTGAGCTGGCTCTGGCCCTGCAGGTGCTGACAGTGAGCTGGCAGGCACTCAGAAGTGCCTGGAGACTCAGACTGAGGCTGCGTTGAGAGACAGTGAGTGACCTCTGTCGAATCCAAGTGAGGAGGAGCTGGGGGGCCCTTCTCAGACAGGCCTGTGGCCTGAGGCAAGGCCCCCCACCCCACCTGGCCATGCTGGCAGGCACTGCTTTGGTGTCACTTGTCCTGCTCACTGCTTGACCTCCTGCTTCCCCGAGGTCACCTGCAAAACCTCACCAGCAAAAGCACTGTGCCCGGAGTAAGAGAGGAAGAGGGCGCAGCCCTGAACCTGCTCTCTGCCCCTCAGCGGATCCTCCCAGGCCTGGAACTGGGCCCTGGGTCACATCCCGGAGCAGTCTGGCCAGGAGGCAGGACTCGCTCCATGCTCTGGCCCTTAGGTCATGGGCAGACCCAGCTGCACCGCCTGCTGGACACTGGGGTCTCCACTTCCCCACCCCACAGTCCCTGCTTCAGTGGAGAGGCTCCTCCCCGAGTTTCCTTGCGCTCTGAGTTTTCCTTTTTTTGACCACACATGCCCACCAAAGACAGACGGACAGGCAGGCAGGCAGGCAGGCACACACACACAGACACAAGGAGAAATTGCCCCTCAGTGGGGCATGATCCCACCCCAATTTCCATCTCGCATCCTGTTGGGTTTTGGGGCACACATTTGTGCCTGTGCAGCTTTTTGAGCCACCAGGGCTGGGATGCAAACCTAGCTATGGTCCCTTAACCCTTGGGCTATGGTCCCTTAACCCTTGGACCATGGTTCCCTTAACCATTAGGCCATGGGGTTGGAGCCAAGTCCTGATCTTTCTTACAAACAGGTTTCTGGTTTGATCCCCATTCTAAGCCCTGATCCCTGGCATGTGCCTGTCACCCACCAGCTGGGCACCGCCTCCTGGTGCCTGGGCACAGCTGCCCCTTCCACAGCTGCCCAGGCTGACAGCTCCCTATCCCTGGGTCATTTCTAACTATAGTCCCTTCCCCGGTGCCTGGGTCTGGCGGAAATTCTGAGCCTGGGCCTGGACTGGATGCAGAACTGCCTGAATGGAAGACACATCTGAGGGGAGCAGCAGGCTCTCCAGGGGCTGCAGGGATCTCCTGAGAGGTGAGTGGCAGCTGAAGTGTGCCCAGGCCAGAGACCTCCTTTTCCCTCAGCTACAACAGAATAGCCCCCTGTGACAGGGTGACTAGCTCCAGGGCATAGGTACCTGGGGCAGTTTTTTTTTTTTTTAACAATTACAAAACTTGTTCTAATTACGTGGGCAAACTAGCTGTGGCCGGCTAGGTCCTAGAATCAAGTTTAAGCCCCTGCCTGCGGTTATCTGCCCCTGGGACCAGGTATCAGATCATAGGCTCAGATGAATGGAAGATGCATGGAATTTATTTTTATTTATTTATTTTTAACATGATAGGTGTCTCTGATTTTTTTTTCCATTTATTTTTATTATGTATTCAGTCGCTATACATCATTTAGATTGTAAAGAGACTACCCAGCATGATCTAGCACTTAACATATACCGGCTGTCCACACTCTACGGTAGAGACGGAAAGACTGGAGGACATAAAAGCAATTTATTTTTAAGCCGTTCACATTTGAGGTCACAAAAACTGCCTCTTGGCATCCGAAGACTCAGTCTTCAGTTACACATCCTCCAGCCAGTACTCTGTCCTTCCGGCCTTTCCACTTCCTGGCTTTCAGGCTGCCTGCTCGTCAACTTCCTAAAGAATTCCAGCTCCTGACTGCTCTGATTTCTTCTGAATCTACCAGCCCCCACCCCCTCCTCCCCCCCCGCAGCACGTCAGCCCCTTCTGGCCCTCTGCCGCCCAGCCTCCAGGTCTAGTCCCCTTGAGACAGTGCTCTCCTGCAGACAGCCTCACCCCATCCTTCCCCACATCTGCCCGGCAAACTCCAACCCTGGAGCAAGCCACCCACCCACCACGCTCCTGTCCCCAAGTCAGAAAACCCCCTTGGCCACATCCTGCAGCCACCACAGTAGTGACATCATCTGTGGGCCCTAGCAATGTGTCCCTGGGCAGCTCTCTCCCCAGTGGCTTCTGGGTTCTCTCAAGTTCCCCCTGGTGCCAACCCATCCTGCTCCGAACCTCTCAGACGTATCCCTGAGGCCCTGCCGCGCCGAGAAGGCAGAGACCCTTAACAGGAGTCCACCCCACACCTTGCCTCCCTTGTCCCCGCCATTCTCACGGTCCTGTCTACACCCCGCTGCCCTCCAGTTTCGGTGGAAGCTCTGTGCTTCCTCCTCCTCTTGAAGCCTACGGACTCCGTCCTCTCCTTTCCCTTCAGAAAGAGGGCGCCAGAGAGCAGGTCGTCTTGAGGCCAGTGTCTCCCTGGGCAGCCCACAGGAGCCCAGGTCTCCCTTCGTCCATGATGAAACACCCGGCTCCCGTTTCGCTGCCAGATCTCTTCCTTCCCACCACTCCTCATGTCTGGGACAGAGCGGCCCGCCCTTGTCACCTCTGCTTCTGTGGTACTCCTCTCTCCTCAACCCCCTTCCAGCCCTTTCACTCTATAACCCACAGTCTGGCCCCTACCACTCCATTCCCCTGGAATGTTTGTTTGTTTGTTTGTTGTTGTTGCTATAGAGCGCATGTGCTCACCAGAGAGAAACAGAAGAAAAGAAAAATGTCTCCCTCCAGGGTAGGGGGAATGGCCATACCTCAATCCTTTCTCCAGTCTCCTCTTGATATTTTGGGCATGTACACACGTGCTCGGTGTGATATTTTTTCTTTTTTTAAAGATATTTTTGCTACAGGGCACATACACTCACCAGAGAGACAGGAAGCAAAAAATCACCCCCCAGGGGGATGGTCATGCCGCAATCCTTTCTCCTCCATTCTCCTCTCAGGATTTTGGGCACGCACGCACATGTGCCCAGTGTGAGTTTTAAGCCACCGGATCTGGGATTCAAGCTGTGGGAGTCCAGCAACATAGCTATTATGCCATCTGCTGATCCCATCTCTGTGATTTTAAAGCCACTGGGTCTGGGAGTCAAACCATGAGTTGCTCATGTGGGATCCAGTGCCTTAATCTCCATGCCACCTGCTGGCCTGGCTTTGTTTTTTCTTTTTTTAAAAGTTTCATTCTTCTGTGAAAGAGAAAGAGAGAGACCGAGAGAGACAGAGAGACAGTCAGCCCCAGCAGGGTCTTCACGCCGCAATCCGCCCTCAGCCACAGCCAGCCCTGGATCCCGGGCATGCAGGCACCCAGTGTGCTCAGGGAAGGCTCCAGGCACAAACCCAGAACCTCCCACGTGCTCAGCCTCCTAGAGCATCGCGTATGGCTGTGCCACCCTCCAGGTCTCCCCTGGATGGCTTTTGCCAAGGTCACCAGTGACCTCTGTGGTTCTCTGTTGCAGGGTGTTCTCGGCTGTCCCCTGTCCCCTCTGCATGAATGGCCTGTCCTCCCAGAACCCCCACCATGGTTGCCCTTTTTCTGGCTGACTCTTTCTTCCAGCTTGTACTTGCGCTTCCCGCCAGGTCTCCCTCTGTGGCTCCCCTCTTCTTCTCGCTTATATTTTCTCCCAGGGGACTTTATCCATTTCCAAGGTCACACCTATCACCTGGACACTATCTTCCAGATGAAGCCTTCTAGGCCAGGGAGCTCTCCCAAACTTGAAACCCACATCTCCATTGCCCAGTGGACATCTGCTCTTGGAGGTCCGGTGGGTGCCTTGAACCAACAGGGTACAACGGCAATGCTTTCTCTTGTGTCCCCATTTTGTCAGTAGTACTGCCATCCCCCCAGTTGCCTACGTTAACACCCTGGGAGCCGCCAAGATTCCCCTTTCTTCCCAACTCACGACATCCAGTTCGGCACCAGACTCTGCCCCTCCCTCCTCACTTCGCATGCTCTGGCCTGACCCTGGACCGGCTCTCATCCTCTCTCCAGGGTGACCCTGTGGCTGTCCTTGGCTGTGTTTCTTCCTCACCAGTATGTCCCCACACTGGGCCCAAGTGACGCTTCTAAGGAGCCAATAGAATCACAGCTCTCTGTGCTGGAGCAGACCCTATGACTGCCCTCACCACCATGTGGCCCTCAGCCTCTGCCTGGCCACAGGGGACCTGTGGTATCCTCCACCTCTCCTGCCCTCAGTGGGAGCCCCTTCTCCCCCATCACCTCTCCTGCTTGGCAACTGACTATTGAATTATCTTTCCCAAGCCAGTGCAGATGTCGTCCCATTTAGGAACACCTCCTTGCCACCAGCCCCATGCTGGCCCCCCATGCTCTCAGAGCCCCCAGCACACACTGCCATCCTCTGTCTCCCCCACTGCAGGTCTGGGGCTGGAGCACTCATTTCTATTTGCTTCATTTACTTGTGCATGACTATTGGCTCAGTGAATAACCATGGAGAGCTTCCTAGAAGAGGCAATTCTTAGATGCTGTTTTGTAGGTAAACATGAAGTGGTATGAAGAGGGGGATGTGCATGACGATTGTACAGAACAGGGGTCTCTGACTCAGATTCTTCCAGGAGCCAGGGGGAAACTGAGAAGCCAGGAGGAATGGCCAGATAACGTTGAACGGGATTGAGGGACACTAGCTAGAGGCATGACCCAGTGAAAGACAGCACATCGAAGTAGGAATACAACCTCGTCCACCTCAGGCACAGACGAAGCCCTGTCCCTGATTGGAGGTGGCAGGGCCAGGGTGGTGGGGCCTGGGCACGACGAGTAAGTCCCTGGAGTTGAGTAGCAGGGGGTCTGTATGGACAGGAAGCAGGTATGGCTTTACTAAACTGCCTCCTTGCAGGGTTAGGTTTCTGAGTTTGTCTTTTTTTTTTTTTTTAAATTTAGATTTTTGCCTTAGGGCACATGTGCTCATGGGGGTGGGGAGTGGGCGTGGGCATGGACAGACACGGTGAGAAAACTTCCCCGGGGGGATGGCCACACTTCAATCCCTTCTTCTCTATTCTCCTCCCAGGATCTTGGGCACACATCCAGCGTGATTTTCTTTTCTTTTTTTCTTTTTTTTCCCAGCATGATTTTTAAGTGGCAGGCTGGGACTCGAACTATAATCGGCCATGTGGGAATCCAGTGATGTAACCACCACACCTTGGTCCCTGAGCTTATCTTAACCGTGGCACAAATCCAAATGTCTTGGAAGCCCTGGGATTCGAGGTACCCACTCAGAGGCTGCCAGACTGGCCGTGGAAACCACAGGCAGGAAAACCAGACTGGAGTCTCGGGGAGCAGGAGGGTCATCCCTTTTCTTTTAGGAGACCTCCTATGCAGATGTGGGGGCCTCCATCATAGTCAGGGGGATGAGTGCGGGTGTTTGGAACCTGAGAGACATGAGTCCTCAAAGCCCCCCCAGACCAAGGAATCTAGAAACCATAGGACTTCACCCAGGGGCCGAGTGGGTAACGGGCGCCAGGATGGGGAGGTCAAAACGTCCCAGTATTGGCCCTACTGGTTGCCTCTCCTGAAATGCCAGGTGACATTTCAGCCACTAGGGGGCGGACAGGCTCCAGGAATGGCTTCCCAGGGCTCAGCTTCTGGGAGGCCTGGAGCGAGGTGCGTAGAAAAGGTGGCCAGAGTGTGACAGCCAGGCAGGTAGGACACCAGGACTGACTCTGACCTTTTAAGTCACCCTGTCATTGTCCTCGGCACCAGGGCCACTCATTGATCCATTCATTCCAGAACCCTTTGCCCTGCATTTGGGAGGGACCAGCCCTGAGCCAGTAGCTCTGGGGGTAGAGAATCAGGTACCCCTATCTGGACCCAGAGCCACAGCTTGGGCAGGGGGGTGGCTCTCACACTGAAGTTCCATGGGGAGTATTTGTGCTGTGACAGAGGGACAAGGAGGGACATCCAGGAGGGGGTGTTGCTTCTCTCTGGGACTCAGGGAAAGGCTTCTTACTAGTGGCAGTATTTGCCATGCGTCTTGAAGGGGGAGTAAGAGTGCACACGGCTGAGAAGGGAAGGAGCAGCCAGGCTGGGAATGTCATCAGCCGTTGCCTTTGTAAGCAGAAATCTGCTCGGCCTCCCTGGCTTGGCAGAGAGGAGCACACCAGACGGGAGTCGGGGAATGAGGCTGCAAGTGGAGGGTGTTGACCATTAGGTTGGGGGAGAGAGAGGGCTTATCTGAGAAGAGTGAGGAGTCCTGCTTGGGAACCAAGGTGGGCCCTGGTTTTGTGGGGCTGGAAGCTGATATGATTTCAGAAGTTTTCTGAGAACAAGATTCACAACTGCAGACAAGACGAGGGACAGAGGCCCAGAAGGGTCCATGCAAGTGAGCGGCTTAGAGTCAGCTCTTGTGGGACACATGCCTTGTGCCATCTCCCTGCTTCCCCGCGGGCTCTGGGTGCCCTCAGCAGCTCCTGGCTCCTCCCTGCTTCTCTCCTCTTCTTGGCCCTGTCTTTCTCATGTCTCCCGAGCCCTGGGAGGCTGCAGAAGTCGAGATGGAGTAGACCAGAGCCTGCAGTTTCTCTGTAGGAAGCCAGGCTGAGCCGCACCGCTGGGGCGGTAGGAGGCCAGGGTGACCTTTCATGTCAATGCTATGTCGATAGCACCCCAAGTTGTTTCAAGAGGGACCTTTGAATGTGACCGACAACTCCTGGTAAAATTTTCTTTCTCCTTTCTTTCTTTCTTATTTTTTTTTGAAGAGATACGCTTTTTTTTTTTTCTTTTGAGAGAGCTTTTTGCTATAGGGCGCGTGTGCTCGCCAGACAGACAGAGAGAGACAGAGAGACAGAAAGCTAGAAATTACCCCCTAGGGGGGATGGTCACGCTGCAATCCCTTCTCTTCCATTCTCCTCTTGGGATCTTAGGCACGCATGCACACGTGCCCGGCATGAGTTTTAAGCCACCGGATCCGGGACATGAACCGTGGTTGACTACATGGGAGTCCAGCGACATAGCCATTATGCTAACTGCTGGTTCCCAAGAGATACGCTTTTTTAAAATAAGTTTCTCAGCCGGCCTCAGATTAGGAGCAAGTGTGTGGCCAGTGGACTCAGGGAGATCTCCAGGCTTCAGTTGGGAAGCTTCCCATGCGGGTTGTCCCGGAGAGCATCGAGGTTGACTGCCGTGCCGAGGTCTAGCGCCCTGACTGCTGTGCCGAGGTCTAGCGCCCTGACTGCTGTGAACAAGGCACAGTGGTGCGGTTTGTTTGTCGGCCGCGTTTTCACAGCTCTCCCGGCATGGCCACCACATCCCAGTGAGGTAGGCACTGCTGTTCCCTCCATGGAAGGTTCCCAATTGGCCTGCAGACACCTGGCCGGTGCTCGCCCTACTCCTCCGCGCCTCTTGTTCACAATCGGCCCAGGGATGTTTAAACCTGGGACCTCCTGCCTGAGCACCTGCACAGGAAAATGAGTCACCACCGAGCTGAGACCACAGAGGACGTGCGGCTCCCCTGTGCTCCTTCCGGCCGCGTGTTTTGATGGTAAGGGCGGCACAGGTAGGGAGGAGCTGGCCATCCCTGTGACTGTCATCTGTGCCGTGACAAGAGTGTTCTCACCTTCACTCTCTTCCTGGGCCGCTGGGATAAGGCAGACCTGGCAAAACCTCGATTCAGGCTGTCACCCGTGCAGCAGATTTCTGAGACTCAGCACCAATTTGCGAGATCCGGGCGTTCAATGTGGGGATCTCAGCTGGGGTGGGTGGAGTGTGGGGAGAGGGGTGGCTGCTGGTTCCAGCGGCTTCTAGCCAAATACTTAGCATGTGCTGCATAGCTCCGGGAGGATAAAGCCTAACTGAGGGTGGCCTTGCCCTCCCAGCACACCTCAGCTCCACAAATGGTTCCTATGAAGCTGGCACTGAGACATGGGGACTGGGGCGTGAGCCACGTGTAAGCATGAGAAGCCCCCTGTCTGTCTCAGGGTGTCGCCTTCCCCACGAGTGAGCAAGTGAGCACGCGCACAGCGGTGGAGGCACACACAGGCTCCGAGGACTGGCAGGTGTTCTCCCCGCCTCTCTCCTCTCGTGCTGCCAGCTGCAGTGGGCAGTCCGGCCTTCCCAATGCTTTCTCAGCAAAGACAAGCCTGCCTCGACCTCCCTCACACATCCCTGCAAAAGCTCAGAGCAACACCCTTCTCTCTCCTGCTGCACCAGACAGCGTGAAGTTTTTGCTGCCTCTGGAGTTTTTATTTACAGGGATTTAGAGGAAGCAGATGGCATGGGAATGGTCCAGGGGAGGGCGAAGGTTGGAACTCAATGGCACAGGTCCCCTGACAGGTGTCCACTATCCTCTCTGAGCACCTAGTGCCAGAGGCACAGTTGACATGGAGGGAGTGTTGACAGCGACTCAAGGCAGGTGCAGTTGATAATTGACTTAGAGTTGCCAAACTTTCCCTTTTGAAAAAATGTTTTGAAGAATTCATTTATACTATGAGTGAGACACACCTACACGGGAAGGAGACAGACAGCATCCCACCAGGGTCTTGATGCTTCGATCCACCCCCAGCTTCAACCAGCCCAGGCCATGGGTACACATGAGCCCAGTGTGCTCAGGGAAGTCTCCAGCCTTGAACTGGGCACCTTCCCATTGGGTCAGCCTACAGAGTGCTGCATTTTACCACGGTGCCATGGGACTACCATGGGTAGCCCTTGGCCAGATTCCATCTGAACTCCCAAGGCACCTCCAGGGAGACGGTCAACAAGTCACTTCAAGATGCTCTCTGCATCTCACCTCCCAGACACAGACCTTCCAGCAAACTTGAGGCCCCAGTGCACATGCCCTGGGCTGGGGGCGGGGAGCACAGAGGTCCCCAGATCATGGAAATTGTTGGCTCAGGCTGATGGGAAGGTGGCTTCTCCTTGGGTCCGTTAGATGAGTGATCACAGCTCGTCCTCAACTGGAGCTGGGCTCAGTCTCATTTTGGCTGACATTTTTCTTTGCCTCTCCTGTACCCAGGGGGGTCAGACTCTTCATGTAGAAGCAGCACCCTCTCCACTTCCAAACCGTGATCTCTGGGTAGGACAGTCTGGTGTCTGGTTCCTCTGAAACGTCTGTGGCTGGCTGCAGCTGTCCCAAAGACACCTGCCTCTGATGGCATCTCGGCTGTGCTCAGATAACGTCCAGACTCTGCTCAGGAAGAGACAGGGTGTGAACGCTGAGCACAAGGCGTCAGCTGTTAGGAATACCCACCTGAGCCGGCCTCACTGGGCCCAGTCTGGACGTGGTCTCTGTCTCTGTCTCTCTGTTGTCAGACACCCATTGGGCCGGTTCTCCTAAGGTTTTCACCTTTGTGGTAAGGCAAATTCCCAGCAGTCAGCTTACCCCTAAGGCTCACTGGTTAAAGGAGACTCGCTTCTAAGCTTCTCTCGGATCTTCTCTTCTTCAGGGAAGTAGTACAAGAAAGCGTTCTTGAGACTGGCATCTGCCACGAAGTCTAAAATGTTTATCTGAAAGTCTTTTATTCAAAACAGTATTTTTCCAAACCTGAACATCTTTCTGTCTGAACTTAAGTAAATTTAGTGTGAGTCTCACCTTCTTCCTGTCCAGGAAGATAAGAGAACTATTTTCTTTGGGAAACTCCCCATGCTGACTCAGATATAAATACTTTGGTAGACCCCGTCTTCTGTCCTTCAGACCCAAATAGTGTCAGTCTGGCCACCAAAGAATCCACTGGGGAGCTTATTAAAAGTTACGTAGTCTCACGGGTCATTCAGGTGGTGTGGTGACAAAGGCAGCTGGAGCCCACATGGCTGACTTCTTAGGGTGAGTCCTGGACCCGGCAGCTTGAGGGACATGCTGGCTGCATGTGAGTACATGCCCCAAATCCCAAGAGGAGAATGGAGGAGGAGGAATGTGTCATTCTCCCTGGAGGGTGATTTCTCACTTTCACTCTCTCCGACTTTCTCCTATGAGTGCACACACACTATAACAAAAATAGGTGATCTGCAAGGCAAACACACAAGGGAAGGTTCCCAGTTCAAGTCCGGAGACCTCTTTGGATACACCAGGCATGTTTATGCCCATGATCCAAGTTGGCTGAAGCAGGGGGTAGATCACGGCACCAAGATCCTGTGGGGGTTGCTGTATCTCTGCCTCTGTCTCTCATAGAAGAAAGAAATAAACTTTAAAAAATGACAGATTCCTGGTCCCACTTCTGGAGAGTTTAACTGCATGGATCTGGAGTAGATCCCAGGAGCTCCATGGTTGGAAAGATCCTTAGTGAACCCTGCAGCACGTGGGAACACCTGCCCTACACCTGCCCTGACTTACCTAAATCACAGAGAGAACCTGGCTCAGACTCAAGCTAGGGTCCTTGATCCACAGGGATCTGTCGCAGAAAACACTGCCTAATGTTAAGATTGCATTTCTGGGGCTGGCCCCGGAGTGCAGTGGTTAAGGGAGTCAGGTTCCACATGGCCGGCTGCTGCTTGAGTCCCATGAGACCAAGATCTTGACTGGGTGGAGAAATGGAGGACAAGGAATTGCAGCATGATTGTACCCCACGGAGCAGTGTCTTTTCTCTCTCTTTCCTTGTCCCCAGTAAGCACGTGCCTTGTGACAATAATATATA
>NW_006159725.1:4880055-4886369 GCF_000334495.1 Tupaia belangeri chinensis
ATTAAAATAAAATAAAATAAAATAAAATAAAATAAAATAAAATAAAATAAAATAAAATAAAATATTTCACTTGAAATGACATATTCTGGGCCCAGATGGTGGCGCAGAGGTAAAACATGGTGATCTGCAAGGCAAACACACAAGGGAAGGTTCCCAGTTCAAGTCCGGAGACCTCTTTGGATACACCAGGCATGTTTATGCCCATGATCCAAGTTGGCTGACGCAGGGGGTAGATCACGGCACCAAGATCCTGTGGGGGTTGCTGTATCTCTGCCTCTGTCTCTCCTAGAAGAAAGAAATAAACTTTAAAAAATGACAGATTCCTGGTCCCACTTCTGGAGAGTTTAACTGCATGGATCTGGAGTAGATCCCAGGAGCTCCATGGTTGGAAAGATCCTTAGTGAACCCTGCAGCACGTGGGAACACCTGCCCTACACCTGCCCTGACTTACCTAAATCACAGAGAGAACCTGGCTCAGACTCAAGCTAGGGTCCTTGATCCACAGGGATCTGTCGCAGAAAACACTGCCTAATGTTAAGATTGCATTTCTGGGGCTGGCCCCGGAGTGCAGTGGTTAAGGGAGTCAGGTTCCACATGGCCGGCTGCTGCTTGAGTCCCATGAGACCAAGATCTTGACTGGGTGGAGAAATGGAGGACAAGGAATTGCAGCATGATTGTACCCCACGGAGCAGTGTCTTTTCTCTCTTTTTCTTTCTCCCCTGTGAGCGCGCCCCGTGTGACAATAATATATATATATATATTGTTTGCATTTCTGGCAGAGTCAGGCTCCAGGATGTAGAGTTCTTGAGGCCTCCTCCTGGTTCTTCATAAACCCTATCTTTAGTGTAAAGGTTGATGTTTATCTCCCTGTGTGCTTGGAAGGAGTTCACACAACCGTTTAATCTAAGTGTGGTATCAGACCATGGTGGCATCACTTAAAGAGAAAGGGGCCCAGCACAGAACCTTGTCTAATGTCATGGGAGGTTGTGGTCTGACAGAGCATTTGTGCCCACCCTCATTCTTGCATGAGGGATCCAATTCAGACTTGAATGTCAGTGGGTGGGGAGCTGCATGGACTCACGTGGTTTGGTACCTCCCTGGTTTCTGTCTTAGGGGTCAAAGGCCACTGACAGATCAATGACAAGCTGCCAACATTCTTGTGCTGTTCTAGGAAACTTCACTCAAAGTGGTGGAAAGTAGCCTGCTGAATATTTGCCATGTCCCAGGAGCCATCCGACTCTCCTTGTCACACACACCTCTCAATGTTCCAAATAAACTTCGAAGTTCATTTTCGAATCTCCTTTTGACTGGAGGAGACTGAAACTCAATCTTGTCCAAAGTAATATTTCACCCTTCAAATGGTCTGACTGCAAGTCTTTTTTCCATGATGACGCTAAGGTGACTATTTGCAGTGGCCAGGAGTTAGAAAGACTTGCCCAAAATCTGCCATCCGCTCGTTCATAACACTGGATGGAAAAAAACTCAGAGCTGCACTTTTTCAAGAGAAAGTGAGGTTGAAGTTTGGGGGACAGTATGCAAATCCATTTGTCTAGTTTTGAAAAGGGAGATATAATCTTTGTTATTGTGTGATGGCTTAGTTTTCGTCACTAAGATTTTTCATTACACACTTTTGTTACAAAAGATGAAAATGATATGAAATTCATGGTATCTTTCCTTGGCTTTTAAGAAAAGGCAAATTTGGGCTGGTAGGTGGCTTGGTGGTTAAGGGTGCTGGACTCCTATACGGCCGACCGTGGTTTGAGTCCTGGGCCTGGTGGTTTGCTTTCCCACTTTCTCTCTCTCTCTCTGTCTTTCTCTGGTCAAATTAAAAATAATAATAATGGATAAGGTTAACTAAAATAATTCTAAAAAAAAAGAAAAAAAGAAAGAAAAGGTAAATTTGTAGGTTCAATCTAATATTAAGCAAGGCCAGCAGGTGGTGTGGTGATTGACGTGCTAAATTTCCACATGGCCAACTGTGGTTCAAGTCCTGGACCTGAAGGCTTGAAAACACACACACACACACACACACACACACACACAAGAAATAAATAGATAAATAAATTAAAATGTTAAAAAAAATTACTAAAACAAAATTTGAAAGGCTCTCTTTGGGTCCAGCAGGTGGCATGCTGATTAAGGCACTGGACTCTCACATGGCTGACCACAGTTTGAGTCCCAGAACTCGTGGCTTGCTTTATCACTCTCTCTCTTTCTGGTCAAATTAAGAATAATAATAACGGTAAATAAAATTAAATAAATTTTAAAAAGTCTCTCTTTACCTCTATTTCATTCCCACACAATTTGATGTGTGCTATAACAGTACCCTTTCTGGGTATGTGTGTGTGTACATGTACACACATGCATGTATGTATATGTGTATATGATAAATGGGGTTATAGAGTAGCTATTCTTCTGCAACTTGGACTGGTCTTCTAAAAATGGAATTGAAGGACCAGCAGATGGTGTAGTGGCTATGTTGCTGGATTCCCATGTAGTGGACCGAAGTTCAAGTCCCAGACCCGGTGGCTTAATCTCATGCTGGGCATGTGTGTGTGTGTGCATGCCCAAGATCCAGAGAGGAGAATGGAGGAGAAAGGATTGTGCCATGGGCATACCCCCTGGGGGGTGATTTCTTGCTTTTTGTCTCTCTGTCTCTTTCTCTCTCTGGAAAGTGCACATGCCCTATAGCAAAAATCTCCCCCACCCCCCCAAAAAGGAATTAATTACATTTTTAATTTAGCTTATAACTTAGGAGTTAATTGAAGTAAAAAAATGGGGTTTAGGGTCTGTAATTTATAAAGTGTTTAAATAGTATTTGGGAGGAAAAAGACCTGAGGTTTGTATCATTTAATCAAGAGAGCAACTGAAGAGAGAAACCAGTTTCCGGCTGAGGTGAAGGGAAGGCCCCTTCCACCCGATGTATTGCAGGGCAAGGAATAGAAGCTAGCAAAGATTGCAACGTGCAGTTTCTCCTGGCAAAGTGCGACCTTGGGCAACACTGTCTCCATGTCTACCTTCACCATAAGCCCCAGTAGTCAAGGCCAGGGCCTCTCTCTAAGGTTTATTGTATTCCAGTTTTATATTTTGGCACTTTCCCCCCTCATTTTGTCGGCTGTACTTGCTAATTTTCATGTTTTTAAAAATCTGTTTCTAGTTTATTTTGTTTTAAAACTCCTTGGCAGCATGAAGCCAAAATGTAGAGAGGATCAATCACTTGCTCGAGGTTCCTTCTAGGTGACCACACCGGCTTCTTTCACTTGGTGCCATAATGTTTTCAAGAGTCATCTGAATTGTAGCATGTAGTGATACCTCACTCTTTTTTATGGCCAAATAATATTCCATTGTATGGATATACCACATTTTGTTCTGTGAATACCTTAGGACAGTCTATATACATGAGATATGCCATCTGGGAATACAATTTCATTTCTTCCTTTCAAATTTAGATGCCATTTATTTATTTATTTATTTATTTATTTATCTTTGCTTGCTTATTAACCTTGTTAGAACCTCTGATACAATGTTGAATAGGAGTGGTAAGAACAGACATCTTTGTTCTTGATCATAGATAGGAAGGCAGTATAATCTCTTATTATTAAGTACAATTGTAGCTGAGAGTTTCTCATAAAGGCCTTTTGTCAGATTGAGGAAGTTCTTTTCTATTCCTATTAGTTTGTTGAGTATTTTTTAATCATAAAAAGGTAAATGTTTTCTCCGCATTTATTGAAATGGTAATGTGATTTTCAAAATTCTTTTGATGTTTCATATGACCTTATCTGATTTTCAGATGTTGAACCAATCTTCTACTACAGGCAGAAGTGCAACTTGGTTGTGGCGTATAGTTCTGTTTAGATGTTACTGGATTTGGTTTGTTAGTATTTTGTTGAAGATTCAAAAATGTCTCTTTCTTCTGAGAGAGAGAGAGAGAGAGACAGAACCCCCAGCCCCCAGCAGGGTCTTGATGTCATTATCCACCTAGCCCCAACCAGTCCTGGAACACAGGCACACATGTGTCTGACATCCTCAGCAAGGTCTCCAGAGCTTACATGAAACTTCCCTTGGGGGTTCGCCCTGCAGAGCATCCTGTTTTACTGCTGCTCCACTGTTGGGTCTCTTGTTGAGGGTATTTGAATCCATATTTATAAGCAATATTTGTACTCTTCTTGTATTACCTTTGTCTGATGTTTATATCTGGGTCCAGTGGCCCTGCAGAATGATTTGGAAAGTGTTCCCTCCTCTCATATATCTTGCAAAAGTTTGGGAAGAATTGGTATTAATTCTTCTTTCAATGTCAGACAGAATTCAGTGAGAAAGCTATCTGGACCTAGATTTTTCTTTGTGGTTAGTTTTTTCATTACTAATTCAATCTCTTTACTTTCTATACCTACCAGTTGTCAGTCAGTTTTGATAGTATGTATATTTCTAGAAATGTATCCAACTCATTAAAGTTATCTGTTTTGTTTGTTGGTGTGCAATTGTTCATTGTATTTCTTCATAATCTTTTTGATTTCCATCAGGTCAGTAGTAATGTCTCCTTTTATTTCTGATTCTAGTAACTTGAATCTTTCTTTCTTTTCTTTTCTTTTTCTTTTCTTTCTTTATTTATTTTATCTAGCTACAGATTTGTCAATTTTGTTGATCTTTTTTTTTTTCTTTTTTGAGAGGTTTTTGCTATAGGGCACATGTGCTCACCAGAAAGACAGAGAGAGAGACAGAGAGACAGAAAGCGGGAAATCACCCCCCAGGGAGGATGGCCACACTGCAATCCCTTCTCCTCCATTCTCCTCACAGGATCTTGGGCACGCCCTCACATGTGCCTGGCGTGAGTTTAAGCCACTGGGTCCAGGACTCGAACTGCAGTCGACTACATGGGAGTCCAGTGACATAGCCATTATGCCAACTGCTGGTCTCGAATTTTGTTGATCTTTTTAAAGAACCAATTTTTGGTTTTGCTGATGTTCTCTGTTGTTTCTCTATTTTCTATTTCGTTAATTTCCAATCTAATCTTCATTATTTCCTTCCTTTGTCTTTCTTTAGGTTTAGTTTGTTTTTATTTTTCTAGTCTCTCTCTGTTTCTGTTGTCATAAAGAGTGTATACTTGCAGGAAAGAGACAGAGACAGTCCCTTCTCCTCTTAGGATTTGGGCATGCTCACACACAGCTTTGGCATGATTTTTAAGCCTCCGGGCCCGGGACTTGAACTGTAGTCAACCACATGGGAGTCCAGTGCCTTAGCCACTCTGCCACCTGCTGGACCCTTTTCCTAGTGTCTTACAATGGAAGATTAGACTGTTGGTTTGAGACCTCTCTTCTTTCCTAAAATAGGTATTTACAAATGAAAATCTTTACTCTCTGCTTTCATTGTACCTGATAAGTTTTGGAATGTTCTGTCTTTATTTCCATTTGTCTCAAAATCGTTTTTTATTTCCTCTTCTGTTTATTCTTTGACCCACTGGTTATAGGCCATATTTAGGAGTGTGTTGTTTAACACACTCACATATTCGTGAGCTTCCTAAAATACTTCCCTGCTATTAATTATTCATTTATTAATTTGTCATTAATTTCATTCCACTGTTTTAAGAGAATATACATTACTTTACATTATTTCTGTCCTTTAAATTTTACTGAGGTTTGTTTTGTAGCTTAGAATATGGTTTATTCTCTGCACACTTGAGAAGAATGTATACTTTGTTGTTGGGTGGAGTGTTCTATAGATATTTATTACATCTATTTAGTATGTAGTGTTGTTCAAATCTTGTATTTCTTTGTTAATTTTCTGTCTATAGACTATTCAATATTAAAAGTAAAATTTTGAAGTTTTCGACTATTATTGTTGAATTGTCTATTCTGCCAGTTACAGCACCTGCTCTATATTTTTTATTTTATTTATTTATTTTTTTGTGAGAGTTTTTGCTATAGGGAACATATGCATGCTGGAGAGACAAAAAGTGAGAAATCACCCCCCGGGAGATGTCCATGCCACAGTCCCTTCTCCATTCGCCTCTCAGGATCCTGGGCATGCATACACACGTGTCCAGCGTGAGTTTCAAACTGTGGTCGCCCATGTGGGAGTCCATTGACATAACCATTATGCCATCTGCTGGTCCCATCTGCTCTGTTTTTAGGTATATATGGAGGAACATCATAACATTTGTGGAAAAATAAAATTACAGTAAGAGATTATTTTGGTGCAAAATCTTTTTTAAAATTCATGCATAGTCTTTTTAAAAATGAGAGTATTTTTCCTTGATACTTTATTTACTTATTTATTTTAATTTGACCAGAGAGGGACAGAATGAGAGAGAGGGGGCA
>NW_006159725.1:4886398-4891745 GCF_000334495.1 Tupaia belangeri chinensis
CACCCGAACCCCAGTCGTCCATGTGAAAGCCCAGCCCCCTTAACCACCACGCCACCTGCCGGCCCCCCCACCTGTGATCTTTTTGAAGACTGTGCTTATGTTTATAATTATTATAAACTGTCTTAGCAGATTAACAATTTTATCATTAGGAAATGTTCCTCTTCATCTCTAATAACTTTTTTTGGCTTGCTCCTGAGCCTGTTTTAACACATTGAAATCGTGACATTGGGAATCTAGACTGAGAAATCATAATTTTTAAAAAAGTCATCAACAGTTGGGAACCAGCAGTTGGCGTAATGGCTATGTCGCTGGACTCACATGTAGTCAACCGCAGTTCGCGTCCCGGACCTGGTGGCTTAAAACTCACGCCAGGCACGTGTGCGTGCATGGCCCAAGATCCCGAGAGGAGAATGGAGGAGAAGGGATTGCGGCATGACCATCCCCTCCTGGGGGGTGATTTCTTGCTTTCTGTCTCTCTGTCTCTCTCTGTCTGTCTGGCGAGCGCACGCGCCCTATAGCGAAAACCTTTCCAAAAAAAAAAAAAAGTCATCAACAGCTAGTATTTATTAAGTGCTTTCTTTGAGGCAGATGGGTACTATAGCAAATGAATGTATGATGATTCCAATCAGTAAGTACTTTTATTATTTTCATTTCGTAGACACATGATCTGAGTTTTGGAAAGATGACGTTACTTAAGGCAGGATTGTAGGAACACGGCAAAGCTGAGAGTCAGATCCTTGTCTACCCGCTCTGAGCACCTCCTCTTGCCCTCTGCTCCAGATGGCCGGGGGTGAGGGTTCTAGAATTCTGTACGTGACTTCTGTCTGACAGTCTTTGGAAACTTCACGTACACTTTCAACTCTAGGGCCTTTCGATAATTTCATCTTTAAGTGCCTTGAGAGAGGGAGGAACTTCTCTTTTAATCTCTTATCAAGAGATCTTTGAAACCCAAAATCTGTGCTAATCATTCCATGTTTGAGTAAGCGTGATTCGTGCTTTAGACCTTTCTTGATATTACAAGAACATTATCGGGAACCCAAAACAACAACAGTAACAGCAGAGAAAGCCCCTTGACTAGGAAGGCAGTATGTGAAGAAATATGGAAGAAAACATATGGGGGCATGGGGGGTTGGCTCTGCGGCCTGATGTCTAAAGCAACCGACCCTGTGGCTTGAGTATTAGACCTCGTAACTTGATAAACACACGGTGTGTGTGTGTGTGCATATGTGCCCAAATTCCTGAAAGGAGGGAGAAATGGAGGAGAAGGGATCTCAATGTCACCATTCTCCACAAGGGCTGCTTTCTCCCTCTTCCTCTCCCTGTCTTTCTGTCTCTCTCTGGCAAGTGCGCTCATGCACTGGCAAAATTAACACACGCACACACACACACACACACACACACACACACAGAGGAATGTATCAACTCCCAGTCATTTTTAAACGTCTTACCTTTGACAACTTCAAGTATAGAAAATGTTTCTTAAAGGACTTCGACACAAACAGGAGGATAGATTTTAAAACACACTCCATCCGTTCAAGTTTGGGTGAAAAAAGAAGTGGTGGAGACACAGACCTCAACTCAGAAGCAAGCAGCTTTTCTGAGCTCCATGTTCCTGAGATGACAATGTCTGTTCTATGACCTTTGCTTACTAGGAGCCAAGAAGAATCCCTCAAATAAGTTGTTTAAATGAAAAATCTTAAATTAAATAAAACACCAGGCAAAGACTTTTCCAACAACCCACTGTATAAATATCCAATATGCACTAAACTTTTGAAGTTAGTTAGTTAATGTCTGTTTAGATTTATAGCTTCTACTTTGTTCAATGGATTGTTGGTGCCATGTTTGTTTGTTTATTTGTTTTCATTTTCAGAGAGATATTTTGATATAGCACTCATGCGCTCACTAGAGAGACAGAGGAAAAATGAGAAATCACCTCCTGCCCAGGGGGCTTGGACATGCCACAATCCTTCTTCATTCTCCTCTCAGGATTTTGGACATGCATGCACATGTGCCAGGGTGAATTTTAAGCCACTGGGTCTGGGACTTGAATCATAGTCCGCCATGTGGGAGTCCAATGCCTCAACTACTATGCTACGTGCTGGCCTCGTGCCATGTCTTATTGTGATGGTCTCATGATCACTGATTGGTCCAGGAGAAGCTGCCTCATCTGTCCTTTTGACGTGTCCCCATGTTCAGGCTCTCCTGTATATTATCTCGGTGCAGAAAGATGATTCGTTTTGTACTTTCCCCAGTGTTCCTGAAATCAGCCATTTCTCCAAGGAGTCTTGCTTCCTTTGGAAAATGGCCATGAGAAGCCAAAATCTTGGTGATAGATGTATCCAATGACGTTGGAATATCGACCCTGGCAGTGGACAGACCTGAGAGGACTTCAGCAAGTTCATGGAACATGGGATGAAAATGCAAATTTATGTGCAGTCCGTGCATAGTTTTTTTTTTAAAGAATACACATTTCTATGGACTTTTTGAAGAGTGCACATATGTCTGTACATGCACATCTTCATTTATCTCCATATGTATTTCCGTATGGAGAAAACACAACGCCAGTAACTCAATTCCAGTCTAACAGCACAGGGTTTATTCTAGGGTTTTCTCTTTTTGTGTTTGTAGCTTCTTTGGTCCATCAGTGTAAAATCTGGCTTCCATGAATCTTTTTGCTCTAGGGCATGTGCACTTGTCATAGAAACATGAAGCAAGAAATCCTCCCCCCCCCACCCCCCAGAGAGGATGGCCATGCTGCAATACCTTCTTCTCCATTCTTCTCTCTGGATTCTGGGTATGCATGGACACACGCCCAGCATGAGTTTGAAGCCGCCGGGTCTGGGACTAGAACTGCGGTTCGCTATGTGGAAGTCCAGTGACATGACCATTATGTCATCTGCTGGTTCCTCTTGATTCTTAAGATATTTACTTATTTGATTAATGCCTTGTATCTAATCAGTATTTTACCTTGCTGTCATTTCCCCTCTAGCACTGATACGGTCTCATTCTGCTGGCCTTGGACACCTAGAAATGAGCTGTCCCCCTCATGGCCTTTTTCCTCCCCCTTGTGGGCTCAGATTCCACTTTCTGGGCCATCTCCCAGCCCTTTTATGGTCACTTTCTCATCCCATTTAGGAGCTGACTCCACACATCAGATTGCTCCTCTGCTCCTTGGACTCTGACGTCTCGCGATAACCTGCCCTCACTCCCTGCATGGATGCTGCCCTCTTGCTCAGCCCTGACTCTCCATGACCAGCTGCCCCTCCTCATAGCCATCTTCCTTCCCTCTGTGGAGCCAGACACCTTGCCCTGAGCAGCCCTCCTCCACGGTCATCTCCTCACTGCAGACCACTGTGACGCCCTGCCCCACCTGGCAGCTGGCCCAGGAAGAGTGTGTAGACATTGTGGTCTTTACGCTCTTTCATATGTGTACCCTTTATATCTAAACAATACCTTGGCTTAGTAAAAGCTTTGTGAGTTTCACTTTCCCCCACCTTGTAGACATGCATTGTCTCCCAGCATTCTGTTTTTCTGAAGAAGTCTGAGCCAGCCTAAATGGCGTTGAATCCTCCAGTCCATTCCCTAAGATGGTTTTATATTTCTGCCTGGATGATCAGGGTCTGGGTAGGAAACGAACCATACCAGGTACTTTAACAGAGAGAATGTATTATAGAGCATTGTTAACGAGGTAATTGAGAAGGCAGATGGAGAACACGGGGTGTCATGGAGGTGGAACTCACGGGAAGCAGCTACAGGTTTGAGGATGTGGGGACAAAGGGAAGAACTTGGCGTTTCAGCAGAGAGCTCAGAGGACCCTAGACTTCTGGGACGAGGGACTTGGCAGGCGTGCCAGTGTTCCTGGGGGAGAAGGAAGCAGGCAATGAGCCTGGTTCTACACAACTGAAAAATCTGCTAACCAGAGCCGACTGCTTCTAGAAGAAACTTTTGCGGGTGAAACAGGAACATTCATGCTGACAGTACAGGCATGCTTTGTTTTTACTCTAGATATCTACGAGGCTTGTTCTTTTTTTAAGAGTTTATTTCTCCCATGAATGACACAGAGAGAGAGAGATAGACAGACAGAGACATTACCCCAATAGGATCGTGATGCTATGATCCACCCCCAGCTTCAGGCAGTTCTGGATCGTGGGCAAGTGTGGGCCCAGGGTTCTCAGGGAAGTGTCTGGCTGCAAACCAGGGACCATGTGGGCTAGCCTCACAGAGCATTGCATTTATTGCTGTGCCACCGTCCAGCCTCCTATCCGCTGTGTCCTTCCTTGCACCTTCTTTGTTTTTGCTCCCAACTGTTACATTCCCCATCAGGCCTTCTCTGACATTTTTATTTATTTAAACCTTTACTTTTCACCCTAACAGTGCATTCTATCTCTTTGCTTGATCCCCCGCCCCCAAGCGTTTATCACCTTCTAAGAGAGCATGTGATTAACTTCTTCGTTTTGTGTATTGCCTGTCTTCCTGTTCTGGAATGTCGTCTCTGTGAGAACAGGGATTTTAGCTGTTCTATTTCCAGCTGAACTGCAGGTGCCCAGGACGGTGCCTGGCACTGAGAAGATGCGAGCAAATGATCGCAGCATTGCAGGGAGCTGCTTGGCCCTACTGAGGCTGTTCCGTCCTCCCCCTCCCAGCCCCACCCCGCTGTGACTGCCTCCCTGAAGCACCTCCAGTTTCCAGAGGCTACTGCCTGGCCTCTCTGTTCTGCCACTGTCTAAGCTGTTCTTGTGTTCAGAGACCCGGGGACGATATCTCACTTCTGTGTTCGACTCTAGGATCGAGCACTGGTGTAAGCCTTTCTTTCCATGAGTCAGGACTACGTCGTCTCCTGCAGCTTCCCTTTATCTGTCTGTCTGACTGAAGAGGATCCCAGGGAACAAGATGTTAGGAATTATGTGGGTCGGGTAGACGAAGCTGCTGTAACAAACAGATCCAAAGTAATCAAGATTAACATATAACAAAAGCGTAGCTCTTGTTCACCTCTCATCTTCGGCCAGCCCAGATCACCAGCGCGTACTCACCCCTGGCATGTAAGGGCGGCCCTGGGATGCAAACAAGGGACATTCTTACATGGGCTCATTTGTATTGCTGCCGTGTCACCATCTGGTCCCCAGTCACACCATTGTTTTTTTTTAAAGAAATTTTTGCTATAGGGAACCAGCAGTTAGCGTAATGGCTATGTCGCTAGACTCCCACATAGTCGACCGCGGTTCGTGTCCCGGACCCGGTGGCTTAAAAACTCACACCGGGCCCGTGTGCGTGCGTGCCCAAGATCCCGAGAGGAGAATGGAGGAGAAGGGATTGCGGCGTGACCATCCCCCCTGGGGGGTGATTTCTC
>NW_006159725.1:4891755-4922070 GCF_000334495.1 Tupaia belangeri chinensis
TTTCTGTCTCTATGTCTCTCTCTGTCTGTCTGGCGAGCGCACGTGCCCTACAGTGAAAATCTCTCCAAAAAAAAAATAAAAAGAAATTTTTGCTATAGAGTGTGTGCACTTGCTGGAGAGACAGAGAGATACAGAGAGACAGAAAGCGAGAAATCACCCGCAGGAGGGATGTCCACATTGCAATCCCTTCTCCATTCTCTATTGAGATCTTGGGCACGCACACCTGGCATGAGTTTCAAGCTGCTGGGTCTGGGATTCGAACTGCGGTCAGTCATGTGGCAGTCCAATGTCTTAACCATTACACCACTTTTTAAAGAGAGAAGAGGGGCACTCTCGACAGGGTCTTTATAACACACTTCACTTCCAGCCTCGGCCAGCCTGCATCGTGGTGTGTGTGTGGGTTCCTTCCGTGGACAGAGAAGCCCTGAGATGGAAACCGGGGTCCGATGGCATTACCGCTGGGAGACTGGTCCCCAATCACACTGAGAATAACAATGACAACAACAGTGCTCTCTGTGGCATCACCATGAACTGTCGCACCAACTCTATTTATTAACCTCATTTTCCATAAGAGCATTGGAAGCATAGCAAGCGTTGCCCTCTTCACGTGGCTTCCAGTCTCGCGTGGCTCCCACAGTTTGCGAGACATGGAGCTGGGCTTTGCATGCCAGGCTGCACCCAAAGTCGGTTCCCACCCACTGCACTTCCTGGCCTTTTGGCAACACCCCAGGAGCCTTAGGCCCTCAGCCATGGCGATGCGGAACCATCCTGTTCTCCTACAGTCCTCAGCCTCCTGGCTTCTCTTCCCCGCCCGCCCTGGCAGAGGTGGGTGGGCCTTAGGGCACTCCCACCACAAGCCTCTTCCACAGAACTGACTGCCTCTCTGGTTCTGCTTCTGGCTCGTGTCGGCTCCCTGTGGGTCTCCAATCTCTCTCTCTTTCTCAGTTTGGTTTACAAATAACTTATAAATTTAGCTAAGCGCTTACACCACAGAAGGGGAAGAAGTGGTAAGGACAAGCAGAAAACAGGGCCCAGAGGTTAACACTCTGCTCCCCAGCTTTGCAAAGCGGGAGGGGCCCGAGGCTCTTGGAGTCTGAGCTCTTGGGACTCTCCAGGCTGTCCCTTCTGACCACTGGGGCTGTGGTGAGACTGGAACACCTGGGCTCTTCCCCAAGTGGTCAGTGCTTTTCCCAGCCAGCAGAATGCCTGAGAATTCAGCAAGGCTTCCGGCTGCAAACCAGGCCTGTAATCAGAGGACTACTGCTTTGACTGAACAAGCTCCCAGTGTAGGGTGGGCTCACTCTAAAACTTCAGGTGCCAGACAGTCCCATCTCAGCACAGCTGGGCTGAACCAGCCAGCTCAGACCACGACTCCCCGGGGACAGTCCTTTCAGTGGGCAGTGGGGAGGGAGGAGAGGCCTCGGAGCTGGAGCAGGTGCAGGCCCGCTGGGCAGGGGTGCTGTCAGAGGGCTCGAGGATGTCGTGTCTCCACAGGTGAGGACTCCATCGGCACCTTGGGCCTGATCCTCGGCGTGGGACTGTCACTGCTGCTCGTGTCCATCCTTGGCTATAGTCTGGCCAAGTGGTACCAGCGTGGGTACTGCTGGGAGGGTGAGTGAGTTGCAGGGTCCTGTCACCCCAGCTCTCCCCAGCCCCTCCTCTCATAGCAGTGGGCAAGGCCAGGAGGAGCTGCAAACCCTTCAGCACAGTGGGACACAAATATTTCCTGTGGTGGTGGTGGGGGTGGGGGGTTGAAGACTTGAGTGGTGACTGAACAGTTGAAGCAGGGGTGGAGCAGTGGGGTCTTTATTGCACGAATTGGGCTCCTCCCTCCCTGGTAAGCAGCCAGCTTCCACTCCCCTTAGACCTACAAGAGTGCATCCCAGGGGCCTGCATGGATCCCCCGCCCCCCCACACTCCAGGGCCAAGGGCAACAGCCAAGACAGGCCCAGCCCCAGGTGGTCCCAGTCACATTCCTGTGCATCTCCGAACTTGTCTGTGGGTCTCAGGGCCCTCTCTCGAGCGTCCTGGTGTTTCTGCTGCACTGGGAGGCTTCTGGAGCTCACTGTGGGATTCTCACCTCGGAGATGTGTCTGTACTTTCCACAGGACCCCGGGGGATCTGTATGGGTGCGCTGGAGTGCCGAGACGTGAAGACAGTCCCTAGATCTGTAGCTCACGTTGGCAGTTACCGGAGTATTTGCTAGCACCTACTATGTGCCCATGTACTTTCATCTACTATGATTGCTTTGACATTCCACCAAGGAAGAAAGTCTAGCCTCCTTTTCCTATCTATGAGGACATGGGCTACATAGTTGGAAAGTGGTGAAGTCTGGTTCTTTTGGACTCCAGGCTAGGACTGCCTCCTTTCTCAAGTCAGGGCCCTTCATGAGAAGTCCCTGAAGGAGCTTGGGATCCTCCCAGAGCAGCCCAAGTTCCAGCCCAGCCACCTGACTTCTCCAGACAGCAGTGAAGGATACCACATGTCACAGAAGGGTGGTGGGTGGTTTTCCCTGGAGGTGCTAACCCCCTCATTTTGGATTGTCTTCCTAGGGCCCAATTTTGTCTTCAACTTGTACCAAATCCGGTGAGTAAATCCAGGGAAGGTCTGGGTGTGGCGGGGAGTGGTGGGGGTTTGGGATGATGGAGGAGGAATCGGAGATGGAGCTGGCACGTGCTGCTTCCCTTCCCTATCTTCTTTCCATATGTCTAAGTAAACAAGAAGGACCTGAGTCCATTTAGAAAATGCCATGAAGGAAAACTGGAATACAGATGGGGCCATGGAAGACTGTGATGACAATGACCTTCTTAACATTCCCTCTTAGGCAGGAAATATCCACTCACCCCCTCCCACACACACCCTTCCTTGGTCCACCCATCATCCATCCCTGCATCCTTTCTTCAGAAATGTTTATTGTAGCCAGGATTGTGGGATTCCCTTCTAAGGGCACAAAGACAGCTGAGTAGAGTCTCTGGTTTCAAGCATTTCACGTTCAATGCTGGAGACAGGCTTAATTATAAGTGACCCCAGGCATAGTCAAAGAAGAGCAAATGAAGAAATCAGGAACCCAGGGATAAGGGTCAGAAAGTCCTGGGTAAGTCATCTGGTCTACTCCCCATCACAGGGCAGGCTGCTCCTCCCCTGGCCCAGGGACGTGGGGTGAGTCCTGCTCTGGAAGATCAGCCAGTGACCCAGAGATTCCCCCATGGCTGGAATCTCTTGCTGTGCCCTTGTCTAGGGAGATGGGTCCCAGGCAAAGGTGAGGTTCTCAGCCTTGATCTTTCTTAGGAACATGAAGGATCTGGAGGTGGGGCCGCCCTTCACCATCAGTGGCCATATCGGCAGTCCAGATGGCGGCTACATGAAGTTCTCCAATGGGTTAGTCTGATGGGGAGGCACATCGGCTGCTGGAGCCCGGAGAGGTGAGTGGGAAGGTCGGAGAGCTCCTAAGTGAGTCTAACGTGCAAATACAGCCCTAAGAGGGGTCCGGCACCCAAGCCTCGTGCCAGGGACTACTCAAACCCAAATTTGGCTCATCTCCTGCCTTCTGGTGAAGGTCTCAAGAATGGAAACCTGAGGTCATGTCCCACTTTCTTCCAGCACCGGGCCTGCTCCATTTCCACTTGTCCACCCGATCCACCCCTGCTGTACTTCCTGGGGAGGGTCTCCTTCTATATGGGAGAAGAACAGAAGCTCTACAGAAGAGCTTTTCACCTCAACCTGTTCCCAGAGACAGTTTCCGGTAGCCAGTTCCTCCAGGAAGCATCACCCTAGAGCTGTGGTCTCTGGACTTTCCAAGCCCAGGAGCCTTCCTGGCTTCCCGGTTGCTCACTCTGGCCTCACCGTCTCTGCCCTGCCTTAAGGCCCAGCCTCCCCCACATCTCAGTTGCTTTTCCCTCTCCGAATGTTTCCCCGACCCAGCCACCCCACCCAAACCCTAGCTTCTCGCTCACCCCGACAACCAACTTCTGCGTGTCTCTCCTTCTGTCTCCCTCCTCAGTGAGAAGCCTGGCCAGATGAGATGATTTAGAGGAATTCTTCCCAAATTTGTCTCTTTTCAGCCTCCCTTTTCTCTGTCTGCAGGAAGAGGCTGCTGGCTCAGCGTCTGTCCTCCTGGCTTCCCAGGGCTGCCCTCATTCTCCTGGGCTTTCAAAGGCTGGCGAGGTCCCTGATTTCTCCTGCTACTCCACCAGCCTGTGGCATAAGAGGCCCAGGGAGAGTTGGGTCTCTGGGGACAAGTCTGCCGGGGCAGCACAGCAGCTCAAGAGGCGGCCATGACCCAAGGAGAAAGGACTGGACCCCGGGAGGCCCATGGGCCTGCAGGAGGCTGGTGCCCTGGAGAGCTAGCCTGGAGAGGCAAGGCCCTTGGACTCCAGTGGGGATATTTTCATGGGGCATCCCCCTGCCCCCCACCACCCCACCACTTCCCCTTGTAGGGCCACCACCAGGGGCTGGAAAGCCAATTGTGTCCAGCACGGGCCAAGTTATATGGAAACACACGTGATTCCGGACCTGGTTTCTGACCTTCCCACCAGAGGCCCACTTCCCTGAAGACTGAGCTTGGCTTTACTCTGCCCTGCCCCCACTGGGCTTGATTCTGGCCCTTTGAACTTGCAGATCTGCACTGCGTGCTTCCCACCTCACCCCTGTGCCCCACCTGGACCTGTCCTCCCTCCTGCTGACAGGCCTCAGGTCCTCCCGGACACCATCAGCTCCCAGTGTCCATGAGCAGCATTGAGAGCATTCTAGAAACATGTCCTCGTTGCCTCCTGTGATGCGGTGGGCCACGGCGGTGGGGGCAGCCCTCACGGTGCTCTGTGGCTTCTGTGCACAGCCTGGGAGGTGGAGGTGCGCCAGGTGGTGGGCATGGGGAGAGGAGCCCAGGAAGCTGAGTGAGCCAGGTAAGGCACGAAGGAAGTCAGAAATGGCCTGTAGCTTGGTGGCTGGCAGAAGGACCTGCCCAGGGGCCCCCCACTGCTTCCTCCGGCCAGGGCACCTAGGCTATAGATGGAGCTTACACTCTGCCATCAGCTTAATGGGCGCTAAGGCAGAGGTGCTCCACGTAAGGGACCGAGTTCCTGGGGCAGGCCGGGGTCTCCACTGCTGGGACCTGCAGTTCAAGCTGCCAGTATCCCAGTGGCAGGCCAGCAGAGCAGGAGCAAGGACAGCCATGGGGAGAAGAGAGAAGTCCTTGGCTTGTCTTCCTAGCTTCGTACCCAGACCTTGCTTCGTTCTTGCTTTGGGTTTTAGCAGATTGAGAAGAAGGGTGGAGGGTCCTTACCAGTTCTTGCTCCTCATTTCCTGCCAGGGCCTGGGGGCCTTTCTCCCAGTATACACGGCCTCCAATTTAATAAGCCAAGTCTCTGGATTTAGAGGTCTTTAACTGAGTCTTCTACCCCGGAGTAGGTGGGAGCGGGGAAGAGCCCTTCATGGTTTGGGTGCCCTCCCTTCCTGGAAGACCTCTTGGGAGAAATGGAAGCAGGATGTAAGATGGGTTGACTTTGGCTTCCTTCTTCCTTAGAATTCATTCTGATGGCTGGACCCCTTTTTTTCACCATGGAGTGTCCCCATAAAACTCTCAATTGTGCCTTGCTCAAAGTGGACCCTGGGTCTGTGGTCCATGAGGGGCTGCCCTAGGCCACTGGAAGTTCCAGAGATCAATGTCCTTGGGCAAACGTGAAAGGGGAGTGGGGCTATGAGCCCAGGTGGGCCCGGGCCCAAGTCTGGTGGCCTCAGGTGAGGAGACAAGGGCAGCCGCCCAGGGCCGGGAGAATGCAGGGTATTTCCCATCCTCGGGAGGGGAACCGAGACTGGGCTGCTTCCTCTTTCAGGGCCCTCTGACGCGCTCCCTGTCCTGCTGTCTCCCCGTTGTTTTCCTTACTTCCGCAGGCCGTGGGCTCCCCAGCTTTCTCACTCTGGGGCCCCAGGCCCCACCCTAGGACTCTCCGTGTTTCTGTTGAGGACTTTGAAGTGACAGATTCCAGTTCGTTCAGAAACGATTAGGGACCAGATGCCTAGAAGTCCGGTTGTAGGTCTGGTTGGCTGGGCCCTGGGTGGCAGCCAGGCCCACGGCCATGCCAGGGCCCCCCAGTAACCCCCTCCTTGCTCTTAACCATTCTTTATTCTATGGCCCTAAGAGCCAGGCGGCAGGAGCCAGCAGTGCCATGGACGAGCCACTCCCAGGTCCTCTATCACTCTGTTCCGCTCTGGTGCCTTTGCCAGGGCTGTTCTCCAGCCTCGGGTGCCCTCTTCAGTCTCCACAATGTGGGTCACATCCCTTCTTCCCTGTGGCTTCGCCCAAGACCTGAGACTCGACATGGCTCCCTTTGTTCCCCATTGTAGATGGCCGCGTCTCCGCCATTTGCCTGTTCCCCAGCCAGGCTGACCCCTTTGAGGGCAAGGTCATGTCCCACAGGTCTTCAGTGAGGCCTGAGACTGGCACATGCAGGAAGTGCCCCAGCAAGGCTGTGAGTAGAGAAGGAACACCCGTGTGGCCTAGAAAAAGATGCCCTGGTGGCCTGAGGAGAAGCAGACGTGGTTTGCACAGCCCAGGGGACAGAGTGTTTCCCTGCATGTTATTGCATAGGAGCCTGGGGCAACCCTGTTCATGGGGATCATTATTGCCCCATTTTACTTATGAGAAGACTGAGGCCCGGAGAGGTGGCCTGCTGTGCCCAATGCTCCACTCTGGCCACTTTCCACACTGGAGCTTGAACAACGGAGCCTGACCTCATGGCTTAGCTGGGTGAGGCCTGAATACTGTAGGGAGGCCTGGTTCCGATGCCTCCCTTGCCATGCTCTGTGGCATGGGCTAGTCCCTCCAGCTCTCTGTGCCTCAATTTCAGCATCTGGAAACTAAAAGACTGGACTTCTCCAAGGCTCCTCCTGGCTCCTGGTATGTGTGTATATACATATAATTTTTTGTTTGTTTGTTTTTAAGTTTCTGTTTTCTGAGTGTTTAACATAAGGCCTGGCACATAGCAGGTGCTCAATAAACAATGAAAAGCTGCAAGTATGAAGTGTAGTTTCACCTCTCTAATTTAGGAGGGGACAGTTGAAAGGTGATTGCTGCAGTTCCTCTAGACTCCTACGATCTGGGATTCTAAATTATCATGCAGCCTTTATTTGACTCTGCATATGTTTGACCAAGGTTCAAGGCTGAACCATTCTGCATCCTTGGTGTGTCGAGAAGGGATCTCAGAAGCCCAGACCTTCCTAGGCCTCACCCTCAGCTTTGAGCTTTGAGCATCTCTCTGATCCATTCTTTTTTTTTTTGATTTTTTTCTATAGGGCGCATGTGCTCACCAGAAAGACAGACAGAGAGACAGAAAGTGAGAAATAACCCCTCAGGGGAATTCCCCCCCAGGGGAAATGGCCACACCACAATCCCTTCTCCTCTATTCTCCTCTCAGGATCTTGGGCACACACGTGAATTTAAGCCACCGGGTCCGGGACTCAAACTTTGGTCTACTAATTGAGAGTCCAGCAACATAGCCATTATGCAAACTACTGGTCCCTCTGATCCACTCTTTATTCTTTCTTTTATTTATTTTACTTTTTCAGAGAGATTTTTTTTTGTCAGAGGGTGTGTGTACTCACCAGAGAGACAGAGAGATACAAAGTGAGAAATCATCTCCCAGGAGGAATGACCCTGGCACAAACCCTTCTCCATTCTTGTCTAGAGAGTTTGGGCACGCACACATACATGCCTGGGCGTGAATTTTAAGCTGCTAGATCTGGGATTACACCATCTGCTGGTCCCCTCCTCCTTTTATTTTTTACACCCCTGCTCCCCACCCCCCCATCTTGGCCTCCAAATGATCAAAATCTGCCTTTTTTTTTGGAGAGGTTTTTGCTATAGAGCGCATGCGCTCGCCAGACAGACAGAGAGACATAGAGACAGAAAGCAAGAAAACACCCCCCAGAGGGGATGGTCACGCCGCAATCCCTTCTCCTCCATTCTCCTCTCGGGATCTTGGGCATGCACACACACGCGCCCGGCGTGAGTTTTAAGCCACCAGGTCCGGGATGTGAACCGCGGTCGACTACGTGGGAGTCCAGCGACATAGTCATTATGCTAACTGCTGGTTCCCAAATTCTGCCATTTATGACAGTTAAAACATCTCTTCTTCACGGAGCCTTCTTTAGGACCTCTGGATATTGTCCTCTTCTGATTTAATGACAAATACTACCTGTCCTCCATAACTTAATTATTGACGCTGTCCTTGCGTTCCTTCATTCATGCGTCTTCCATCATACTCCAGGAGCCGGGCTAGGCACCAAGGGGTTCCAGTTCCTCTTGAGATCAACCTTGCTCTCTCCTGTTCGATGGGGACTTGCTGCAGGTAGAATTGGGTTTTTATAATCTCTTCTGAGTTCTATGTGGGGCCTTGAACGGCTCCGGTCATAGTCAGGGACTTCGCAGGAAATCAGCTGAATTTCATGTTACCTCTGTCTCTTCAAGGCCATCTTGGACACTGTTTCATCCCTGATCTAATTCTGGGACCTCTGAAAACCAAACCCTTTCATCTCCTCTCTGTCCTTGACCTTGTCTGACCTTGTGCTCATGATCACAGAAAGTGACCTTTCTGGACATAGAGCCCACGTGGGTGTGACTTTTTCTATCTCAGGGGTAACCTGTGGGGTTATGAAAGCCATGACGGGGCTGGGCAGGTGAGGAGGGGGCTCTTCTCTCCTGCAGTTTCTTCTTCAAATCTTATTGAACTTGCTCCATGCCAGGGGCAGTGGAGGGGACCAGGTGACAGGAGCCAGGAAGCCGGAGTCAATGATGTCTCTCTCTCTGCTCCAGAAGTCTGAGAAACTCAAAGTGGGAACAGATGGGAGTATCATTATTATATTTTTAAAAACTGCTTAGTGATCAAAACCCATCTAGAAACAGTGATATTTGAGCAGATCTGGTACAAAACAGGAAGCCAGTGGCCTGGTGAGTTTTCACACTTGGGGACCAGAAGTGAAAATGTTCTGCCTGCCCAGAGTAGCAGCAGGCCAGCAAAAAAACAGGTGGGGAGCTGGGGGCCGAGCTGGGGTGGGCTCCCTGTCGGCAGCAGGCCAGCAAGCCAACAGGTGGGGTGCTGGGGGCCGAGCTGGGGTGGGCTCCCTGTCTCCTGCATTAATCTGTAGAACCAGGGGGTCTGCCTCCCCTTCCCCAAAGCCTTGAATGAGGTTTCTCATATCCAAGCAGGGAGCCACTGGGAGAGAGAGGGTGGAAATGAAAGAAGCCTCTGCTTCTGTTCTGGTCCTTGTTCCTCCTTGGGGCATGAGCTCTCTGGGCCCTGAGTGCCCTGTTTGCATTAGGCTGCCATTGGACTTGAGGTCCCCGAGGTCCCTCCCAGTGAGGAGGCTATTTCAGAGTGTGGGTAACTTCTGTTCAATGGTGCTAGGGTGGGGTGGAGGTGGAGGGAGGAGGCAAATGCAGTCGTGCGCGCACGTGCATGTGTGTGTGTGTGTGTGTGTGTGTGTGTGTGTGTGTACTGCAGAGCTGGGCCAAGGGGAACGAGTATGCCTGATGGCCTGCTGCATTCCCAGGGGACCTGCCCCTGGCAGGCGCTCAATGAATGTGCACAGAGTGAATGACTCTGTGTTGTCCGTTCTCGTGGTCCTCTGCCTTGTCCCCTGACCACACCTCTTGCTATAAGCTTTCTCTTTGGTCTGGAGCCATGAGTCCTTATCATACCAAGAGTTTTAGGGTGAGGGTAGCAGGGAAAAGAATAATTATGGCCTAATATGACTATGCTAAGAAGAGGATAAACCTGAAAATAAGATTTAAAAATCATATTTAGGCATGGTCTGCTCTCTTTTAGGATCAATTTAATGTCTCCCAGATATCTGTTCAGTCTCAGGCCTCAGGCCACCCCCACTGCCATCTCATGTCTGTCTTTTTTGTTGGTGGTGGTGGTGGTGGCGAGAGTTTTTTTTTTTTTTTTTTTTTTTTTTGGGCCCTGTGTGCGCCGGTGAAGGGCTCATGTGCTCGCTGGATAGACAGAGAGACAGAGAGACAGAAAGCAAGAAATTACCCTTGGGGGGTGTGAGCATGCTGCAATCCCTTCTCCTACATTCTTCTCATGGGATCTTCGGCACATGCACACACACACAGGCACCCGGCATGAGGTGTTTTTTTGTTTGTTTTGTTTTATTTTCATTTATTTATTTTTTTTGAGAGGTTTTCGCTATAGGGCGCGTGCGCTCGCCAGACAGACAGAGAGAGACATAGAGACAGAAAGCAAGAAATCACCCCCCAGGGGGAATGGTCACACCGCAATCCCTTCTCCTCCATTCTCCTCTTGGGATCTTGGGCATGCACGCACACGTGCCCAGCGTGAGTTTTAAGCCACCAGGTCCGGGATGCGAACCACGGTCGACTATGTGGGAGTCCAGCGACATAGCCATTACGCTAACTGCTGGTTCCCAACCCGGCATGATTTTTAAGATGCTGGGTCTGGGACGTGACATAACCATTACACCATCTGCTGGTTCCTTGCCATGTCATCTTTGGTTATTATCAGTCTTCAACTTCTTTCCTATGCTTCCACATACTTCTTTTATGAGTGGAGGAAATCCATTCATTTGTACATTCATTTAGTCCTTGGAAATTTATTGGGCACCTGTTACTATAATATGTGTTAGGCGTTTGTGGGGTATAAAGCATACAGAGATAATTCAAGAAGGGTTTCTGCCCTCAAAGTGCTCTCAAGTAAGTAAGTACTGAATGGGCCGCAGGTGGCATGGTGGTGAAGGTGCTGGACTCCCATATGGCCGACAGTGGTTTGTGTCTCTGATCTGGTGTCTTGCTTTCTCACTCACTCTCTCTCTGTTGAGTGCGCATGCCCTATAACAAATTTTAAATAATAATAATAATAATAACAAAAACCAAAGAAATAAGTACTGAATATAGTGCATTTGATGATGCAACATGCCCAGGACATTAACAAGAGAAGTCGGCTTGAAGAAAACAGTGTCCATACAACAGATGAGAAGACCAAGGCCCCAGGCTGACGTGATAAACTCTTGTCAAGGGAACAGGAAGTGACTGAGCTGAGTGAGCCCAGGACCCAAGGCTCCCGGGAGCCCATCCAGCCCAGCACACGATCCATTCCCTGGGACCACTGCCTCTTCCTCTTGCCCTGAGGCAGCTCGAGACCAACGACCTGACCGTGGCAGAACACACAGCCCTAGTGCGCTGAGGGACACTCGCCCAGCTTGAGTGACCTGCTGCCATCACTCTGCCTCACACTGCAGTGCTCGCTCTAATGCACGTGCTGCATCTGTCCCAGGTCTGCACAGTAGGCTTGGGTACTATAGGACCTGCCACTGAACTCAATTTCCGAGTCTTCCAATCTCCGCTTGGCATAATACAATAAATCACACATTTGGCTTCTTCTAGCGCAGTCCAAGTGTCATCCAACACCTCCTAGGTACAGAGGGCACAAAGAGGAGCATGCCACCCTTACCGTTTAATTCTTGTAAGAGAGACAGTGGCTCAAATGCTGCACAGTGATGGGCTCTGTGTTAGAAGCATGTGCAGGGTCTGAGTGGTCCAGAGAGGCTTCAAGAAGAGGACAGAAAGAGCTGCCTTGAAAGAGCAAAGTGGGAGAAGAACGTTTTGAGACCAGGAACCAGCCCAGAGACATGGACCAGCATGTCATGTTGGGGAGAGCAGTGGCTCTCAGGGCTGGAAGGCAGAGATGGTGAGAATGTGAAGGGAGGAGTTCATGCGGCCCCTGTGCACCAGATAGGTCAGCTCTAGGATAGAGGTTAGACCAAGGGAGCAAAGGGGAGCAGAGAGTAGCACAGAGGTTCACAACAGACTGGGGATAGCGTTTTGGCCCAGGGTGACAGTAGAGGGGTAGTGACTGGTGACTGTTTCCCTATCCTTCTAGAAGGATCGATACAGCCTATCCAGCAGATTACATGTATGGTGGGGAGAGATGGACCTGGATTTTTGGCTTGAACAACTTGAGGATCAGTGGTACCGTTTACCTTAGGCAGAAAAGATCGGGGGAGTTACAAGTATGGAGGGGAGGATGGAGAATTCTAGGTGCATGCTAGACATCCAAATGGAGCTCGGGGTTGGGGCAGCTCAACAGCATTCAGGGCAGAAATCCTGCTCAGATGTCTGGAAACTCATCCAGGTGTCACTTCAAGGTATAGACTGAGTGATGCCATTCAATGAGCAGAGAAGGGCCAGTTTTAACCAACAAGCAGCAAACCATCGAGATAGTCCCTAAAGTAACTCACTTCCTAAGCAGGTCTTTGGGAGTCATGCTCAGAAATTCTGGGCCTTGAGGAGAAGCTTAAGAAGCTATCAATAGACACACCCAGGTGATTCAGATGCAGGTGCTACTTTGAGAAACTGTCTTGGGGGAGAGGTAGAAGGGATATGGGTAAGTGGAGGGTCAAGGCTGGGTTGACCAGGTGGTAGGATCCTGAAGAATGTCTCTCTGTTCTTTCTAAGGCCTTTGGGAGACCTTAACCTCCACAGCCCCTCTCACCCCGGACAGGTAGAAGTATCCAGGTACAGCCCTAACCAGCCTTTGCTGATCACATGCCAGTGTGCACCCTTCCCCTGTTCCTGCCCACTTTAGAGCCTTCCAGCTCTGCAGATCAGATAATTTGCTAAATAGAACCCTTGGCTGTACCTTCAACTTATTGTCTAAAGAGGCAGTGAGCTCCTGGCTGGGGTCTGCAGGACAGAGGTCAGATGCTTTTGTGACTCTGAGCCAAAGAGATGGCAGCCTCCCTTCCCTCAAGACAGGAAGTCATCAGGTGGATAGTCTGACTGCATATTGGCCATAGAGAGCTTGGGATCTTCACCAAGCCTGTGTCCTTGTCTCTACACACAGGGCTATGGGCTCATCCAAAAGAGGGTCACAGACAGCACAATGGCACTCACATCAACATTCTGAACCTGAGCCCTTGCCTAGGGGCTGGCCAGGGCATTCACAACTGCTAGAAGAGTTTTTCTTGGAGTGTCTTGTCATTAATAAACCAGAGCTCATCATCCCCCCTTTTCCCTTCCCTGTTCGTAGTCTGCATTTCTCATTCTCAAGTTTGAGCATGCCTAGCACCTCTGCTTCCTGTTTTTCACTCCAGTCTGTCACCTGTCTTAACAATTTTTCCTTTAAAATGTCTTTGGAATCTTTCCCTTCCTCTCCATTCCAACTGTTCTGCTCCATACTGTCATTTGGATGATTATATAAGCTTATGCTATGGACTGATATTTGTATCTCCCCTATTCATATGTCGCAAGTCCTGACCCCCCAGTGTGATGGTATCAGTAGGTGGGGCTTCTAGGAGGTAACTAGGGTTAGATGAGGTCATGATGATGGGGTTCCCTGAAGGGATTAGTGTCCTTATAAGAAGAGGAAGAGACCAGAGTTTGTTCTCTCTCCACCATGTGAGAATACAGAGGGAAGGTAGACATCTGCAAATCAGGAAGAGAGCCCTCAAGAACAGAGTCAGCTGGTTCCTTGATCCTAGACTTCCCAGCCTCTGTCACTATGAGATATAAGTGTCTGTTGAGCTACCTCTCCCCTACCCCCAGCCACCCATCTAGGTATTCTGTTATAGTGGCCTGAGCTAAGACAACCTCCTACTATTCTGTGCTTCCTGCCTCATCCTTTGCAAGGAGTATTTTTCTTTCATGGCACTTATCGTGGAGGGTAATAATTTGTTGGTGTGTTTACTTGTTCTTTGTCTTCATAACCAGAGAGCATGCTCCATGAGGCTCTCTGGACCCAGGGCTGAACACCATGTCTAGCACATAGTAGGAGCTTAATGTTTGTTGAAGAAATGAAGTGCTGACTACAATAAATACCTCCAACCCAGTCTCCCTGCTTCCTGTCTTGTCTGCTCTCTGATCTGTGCTTTAGGCATTGCCAGGGTCTTTTTGGAACACTGATTCCATCGCACACAACTCATCCTTGTGGGCGTGCTTATTGGGTCCCACCTCCTTTTTTGGGGGTTTATGGGAAATTAAGTGAAGTTAAGATCAAACTGATAGTGAGGAAAGATGCTATAGGCCATTAATAAAAGTACATTTAATTATGAGTTTGCTTTAAAAGAAACCTCCAAGCCCATGAGTGCAACAGGAAATGAGTGAGTCAAGCTTCCTAGTATCTAATGTCCTGTAGATGAGCGCTTGATGCAATCAGCTCTAACTGCCTGGACCCACCTCTCCTGGGTACCCATTTGCTGTCCCTGGGGGAACCAGCATGGCTTTCCTCTGCTGTTCACACGTGCGGCTTGGGAAGGCCCGTCAGCAGTGCGGTGTGGACATTGTGAGTGGGACCCAAGCTCTGAGGGGCTGTACGAGTCCTGTGACAGCCTGTACATTGGGCAGGGCGGGGGTGGGGAGGGGCCAGAAGTACTTCGGAGGACAAGGCAGGCTCTTTGACTTCAGCTATTTGCCAAGTTGGGAAAACACAGTTCAGGAGAGTTCCCTCTTCAGTCACTATTGGTCCATTTCCCCTCTCTTTCCTAAGAGGAAGTTCCATTCGCTCTGTTAGCTCACAGAAATGGCAGCACACAGTCCTCGGGCTGGAAAAGCCCTTGCAGGAAATTGCTCAGGGGAAGACAATCAGAACCTTCTGCCGGGGACTTTGATCCAAATTCCCAAGAAGTCTGGAAGTGTCTCATTAGCTGGGCTGCTTAGAAGAATTCTCTCTTGAGAAGCCACAGCCCTGGCTGTGCTGGGCGGGGACAGAGCAGCTTCAGAGGAGTGAGCCAGCGCCCTCTCACGCAGTCCCGGCAGAGGTGAGCCTGGCTGTGGAGACCCTGTGCCTCGGTGGAGCTACCCTCAAGCCACTCCTCACTCTCTCTCTTCCTCCACACCGGCTCCAACTCCTGCGTGTTTACATCCACCCCTCAGGGGCTAAGGGCCTTTGCCATGAGGAAGAAGCCATCTCCAACACCTCATACCCAGGAGAGAGTGACCAATGCACTTGTTTCAGGGAGGCCTCCAGGGCTGACATGGTGTGACAGTGATCAAGTTCTCTGGAGGTGACAAGTTCGGCACTTCCTCAGAACTGGTTCTTTTTTCAGAGTGACATGGAGAGAGGCTTGGTTGGAGGTGACACAGGGGAGAGGGGTGAGGTGTCCCCAGTCCCCTCCTAAGGGACCCAGGTGGAGACCAAAGGTAAAGCCCAGAGGAAGCCTTGGCTTGACTGTCCCCACTGGGTTGAACTTGAAGGGCGAGTCAAACCCACCTGTGGTTTTTCGTGGAAGGAGCAGGCTGCTCCTGGAATGCAGATGGCTTCCGCACTAATGAGAACCCCCCCCCCCCGGGACACAGCTCCAGGCCGAGGGGAACAGGTGACAGGGCTCTGGGGAGGTCTTGTCTGCCATCTTCCTGTAAGGTAGGGGCTCACTCCCTTTCCATGTTGTCAGAATTCACATCCAAAACACTGCACTGGACTTTCCACCGACCCTTTTCAGTATCTGAAGAACCCTGCTGCACACTCCTTATCTCTTTCATCTTTCATTCTGGCTCGTTCTACTGTTCAACTGTGGCCTGTTTCCAAGAAAAACTTGCCTACTTCCCTTTCCAGCCAATGACAGCTGTTCACCCACAGCACATCACATGCCGGGCATGGCGTTCCACTCTTTTTGTACGTTATCTCATCTCCACCAGGGGTAATCCTCATGCTACAGGCAGGAAAAGTCCATGTGGAGAGCATAATTTGTCAAAGGTTACAGGCGATGCACGTTCGCAGGAGGACTTGAACCTGCGTCTGTCCGATTTGAGCGAGTCACCAGTCCTATTTCTTTAAAGCAACAACACACGGCCTCCCCATGTGATCAGTGCCCAGCCCACCAGGCCACCATCCCCTGAGAAATCTGACTGGTTTCACAAGACGCCTGTGACACTGACAATTTATTAGAATACATCACTCATTTACAGAGCTTCGTGTTGACGGGACATTCGAGCCAATTTCTCCAGTAGAACCTCACATTCCTCTGAATTGAACCAGCCAGTCTCTGTTTCCTCACTTTACAGACGGGGAAACTGAGGCAGAAAGAGGCCAGGCGATTTGCTTTAGATCCCATGGCTAGAAACAGTGGCAACAGAACTCGAACTCCAGGGCTTCCGAGATGCCCAGCATTTGGTCACGGTCCTGTGTTGACTTTTCAATAAATAAATGAACAAAGTAAATAAATAAAGCTTTCAAGGGAACCCTGAGGAATCGCCCTCAAGACTGCGAGGGAGTTCAGTTATTGCACTGGTACCTAAATGCGGTAGCTGGGCAGAGTGGCAGGGGCCGTGCTGGGCTCCCTGGGCCAGGTTGTCCGTTATCACAATGCTGCAGAGAATCGCAGGGCCAAGAGGGACTCTAGAGGACAGCCACAGGCCTGTCCCCTCCCAGCACCCTTGCCTGTGGGCTGTGAACTGCCTTTGTTTGGAGACAGAGTCTGAGGCCAGCTGGTGGTATGGTAGTTAAGGTGGCTGGATCCAACATGGCTGACTGCGTGGTTCGAATCCTGGACTCGGCAGCTTGAAAAACACACCTGGTGCGTGTGTGTGAGTGCTCAAAATCCCAAGAGGAGATGGCACAGTGGCGTGACCAGCTCCTTTGGGGATGATTTCTCAGTTTCTCTATTTCTAATCTCTCTCTCTATTTCTCTCTGGCAAGTACACATGGTCTAGAGCAAAAAACTAAAAAAAAACCAAAAAATCAAGACGGTCTGAATGTGGGCAGGCAGGGCTCACAGCTGACCCCCTCCTGGGCCCCAGTGGCCAGTAGCTCTCTTGGTATGAGGCCAGGGACTCTTATAGACCTGTGAACTCTTGACACGATGCTGGGCAAATGGCTTCCAGAGTCCACTTCCTCCCAGCCTAGGCTTGGAAGTGATGTCCCAGAGGTCCAGCATGGCAGACCCCCTAGAGACTGAGTTCTCATTCCACAACTGGGGAAACGGAAGCCCTCTAAGAATGGCTGGCCCAAGGTCCCACAGCTGAGCCCAGAGAGGACAAGACCCCAGCACAGTGCCCCGTCCTCTGGGTCTACAGTTTGATAGCAGCAGCAAACACAAGCGCAGCCCCCCACAACTCGAGATGATGTGAGCTGGTATGCAAGCCCAGGAGCTGGCAGAAGGCTGAGCTCTGACTGGCACAGAGAGCCACGGTGTCTCTGCTGGGGTGAGCAAGACTGTGGGGCGGCAGGGGTAGGGGTGGTGAGGGGCTTGGCTGCTGCACCAGCACCTGCTGGAACAAGAGAGATGCCTGCAATGGACACAAGGGCCATCCCGCCAGAGGGACAGGTTCTGAGCCCAAAGCCCAGTTTGGGGTGTCTGCCCGTCCTGATGCCCAGCTCACCCAAGGGAGAGGTCCATGTCTGAGCTGACTTCATTTTCTTTTTTTGGAGAGGTTTTTGCTATAAGGTGTGTGCACTTGCCAGAAAGAGACAGACAGAAAGCGAGAAATCATCCCCCGGGGGGATGGCCACGCCACAGTCCCTTCTCTATTCTCCTCTAGGAATCTTGGGCACGGCACACACATGCGCCCAGCGTGAGTTTAAGCCACCAGGTCCAGGACTTGAACTGTGGTCGACTACATGGTAGTCCAGCAACATAGCCATTACACTAACTGCTGGTCCCTTGAGCTGACTCAGACCTCACCACACAACTCCAGAAAACTCTGCGGTTCCTGTGAGCGAATAACGATACTGGAAGTCCCAAGGAGGGAGGTCTCCTCCCTGCCCTGAACCCTGCCAGCGTCTGCAGAGCTGGGCAAAGCCACCCACACAACCTGCCTCCTCCTGCAAGATGCCCTCCTCCTGCCCCGGGCACTGCAGGCGGCCCTGGCCCCCACAGGCTTGCTGGAAAGTGCCCAGGTTGGCCTCAGGTTTCACTTGACCCCCAAGCTGCCTCCTGGTGCAGGTCAAGAGAGTGCCCAGCCAGAATCAAAAGCAGCCCATTGGCCTGGTCACTCATTTGGGCACAGGCTGGAGACCAGTGGCAGGGTGACCAGGTCTGCGTCAAAGTTGCTCAGGAGACCTCCTGGGGCTGCCACACACTCCAGAGGAGCAAGGTCATGGGCGAAGTTCCAGCTGGATGTCCCCAGATCACCACAGCTGCTCAAGTCTAGGAATGGACACTCCACAGCTGGTCGGTCCCACTGTTCAACTGTGGCCCCTGAGGGAGCCAGAGTCATTCCTGAGGGATCTTGCTTCAAATAGCCCTTGGCCAGGGCTGGTGGAGGCCAGCCTGCCTCTGAATCCAGGCACGTCCTAAATTTAGGGCCAAGGTCATCTGTCATGGTGGGCTCTTCCTCCAGGCAGCCTGCCTTGGTTGCCTTCTCCTCTGTGCATCTGGTCTGCTTCAGGTAGCCCTGGAATGCCATCACAGCTGGGTCTTCTTCCTCAGGCCCCTCCTGTCCCAGGGGAGCATCGTGGCCTAAGGCTGAGCCACCCTGTGTGTCCCTAGGCTGCTCCTCAGAGTTCTGAACTAGGCTGATACCACTGTCATCCTGGCCCCGGCTGTTGCTGCCCATGTGCTGCTCCCAGGTGGGCCCCGTGCTGGGGCCCAGGCTGGGCTCCTGTAAGCAGATCCCGCTGTCTGTGCTGTTGCTGCTGCCACTCCTACAGTTGTCTTCCAGCTCCGGGGGCTCCCTCTTCCCCAGAGTCCCACCAGCCTGGAGGTGGGGGCCGGGCAGGAAGAACGGGGGCTCTTCAGTCTGCAGGGATGGCTTGGCACTTCCAAAGCCACTGTCTGTGCTGCCATGGAGGTCCAGGCTCCTCAGCTCTGGGGTCACCTTCAAGAAGGCCTCCTCATCAAGTGGATGGATGGTGTCAGGGGTCTCTGGGCAGGGCAGCTGGCTGGCGAGGATGAAGGGACTGGGCTTCTTGAAGTCCTAGGGAGGACAGGACAGAGTGAGAGGGGTGCAAGTGACCTGCAGGAGACCACCCTGTGCTGCCAGGTGGGGTCACGGCCCAGGAGGGAGAGCGCCAACAGAGGGGCTGCAGAGCCTGGTAACACTGCAAACTCTTCTTTCCTTTTGGATTTAGAATCAAGTTCTCCTCCTCATGCAATTCCCCACTGAGCTCAGGCCAGACACATAAGAAGCTTATATTCGTAGGGATGGAAGGAATGACAGGCGGAATGGAGCCCACTGGGAAAGCTCTTGGGTGGCTTTGCACCATCTACCATGTTTGCAAACCCAAGAGCAGTCTGGACCATGGAGAAGCCTGTTTGAAACTCTTTTGACTAGGACTACAAAAAAGGAATGTTACATTATAACCTGTACACATAACTCAATTCACAAGTAACCGAAACCAGTTTCACAAACTAATACTTATCCCTATCACCTGCAGGCTAGCTATGTTCTATTTTATTCTAGTCTATCCCACCATCTTACCCATTTCATTTTTTTAACATTTATGATGTGGGACACCAGGTTAATTTCTCTACTCCGAGTTGTAAGCGACCCAGACACAAGGCAGCTGATATGGGGGGCAGTGGAAAAGCCCAGGACTTGCAGCAGAGAACCTGCTCCCCATTAATTGTCAAAGGGCAGAGAGAAGTTGTTTAATCCCATTCTCTGCTCTTTCTGCCCCCAAATACATCAAGTGCCATGCTGCCTCAGGGACTCTGCACACGCCACTCCTGCTGGGAATCTGCTTCCCAGCACTGTGTGTAGCTGGGCTGTCCCCGTTGCTCATCTCTGCTCGGCAGTCCCCTCCACAGAGAGGTCTTCCTGTGGTTTGAAGATGTCCCTGGGAATTCCCAAGCTGGGCCTTGATTGCAGTCTGTATCGTAACCATATTATATCAAAGCTTAATTCCATCACGGTCCAGAATAAAGCCTAGTGGTGGTGACGGATTCATGGTGGTTACATCATGGAGACAACAGTCTCAAGAATCAATGATGTCTCGCGAGACCTAGCAAGGTCTAGCACTCACGAGAAGGGGTTAGCTCTCGCGAGAGCTGGCTGTCAGACCAGAGAGTTGGTCAGGAGTCCCCATCTCTCCCTGCATGTGCCTACCGTGCCCTGCACTGCTGTCAGCCATGCTGTAGGCCTAGGACTTTGGACCACCAGAATCGTGAGTTTATAAATCTATTTCTATCTTTAAAAATGACGCAAGCTCACAGGTATGTCTGTGTGCATCGCGAACACAGACTAGGACGTGAAAAGCAGGGCTCCAGCCACTCTTTGTATTATTGTACACTATCCTCGTTCGCGCCTTCCTAGAACTTAGATCCAGAATGATTCTGCTTTCTACCTCCACCTCTGCCTCACACTCACTCTCCACTCCCAACACGACCGACATAAGCTCCTTGGGTGTAAGAACTGTCTAGTCTTGTTTGCCACTGGCCCCAGAGCCAACATCAAACTGACACAGTAAACTTACAAGGTTTGTTGACTGACTTCCTAACTCACTGGGGCACAACTGCCTTCATTTCCTTTGTACGTCATGACTGAAATGCAACTCTCACTGGATGAGTCTCTGGGACTACTGAGTCACTTGGTGGTTAAGGATGCGTGCTGTGGAGCCAGACTTCACGGGTTCAAATCAGCCCTGCCTCTTATCAGCTTTGCCCACCTTGGTCAAATCACTTATCTTCCCTGTGCGCTAGTGTCTCATCTGTAAAGTGGAAATAGTGACAGAAGCTGTCGCCTCACGTTGGGGTCAATGAATGTCCAGTGCTTAGAACAAAGCTCAGGCCCTACAAAGCACCCAATAACGATTTCCTGAGTTGAATGTCACTCTCCAGTCATTCTGTAAGGAAAACCGGACTATCCCCATTTCCCAGAGGAGAAGACTGAAGCTCAGAAAACTTAAGTCGTGCAAAGTCTCATAGCAGTGAAGGACAAACCTGGAATGCCTACTCAGCTGGCCTGCTGTGAAATCCCCTGCTTGTCCAGTAGGGATGGGACAATCAATGGGATGTTGGAAGATCAAACCAGCTCATGAATGAGAACCACCTACAAAATGTGGAAGTGCCCTGTGCATTGTAAGTCACCCACCAAGTTCGTAATGGCCGTCATGGCTAGATGAGCTAGATTTATCTTGAGGAGGAACAAAACTAAAAACCAAAAACTTTAAGGACAAGCCAGTTCTATGATCTGAAAGTACAGAAGGAATAACAGTAATGACAACAAAAAATAAACCAGAAGTCGATTCCTGGCATTTTTGCATCTATGACTATTTCACTGATTTGCATTAAAGTTAATAGTTTACACACTGGCTGAGATCAAGCCCCTTGGGACCAGAGGTCACAGCAATCAGCTTCCTCCTGAACCATATCTTGTAGGGTTGGGCCTCCTCTCTCTCTCTTTCTTTCTTTCTTTCCTTCTTTCCTTCTTTCTTTCTTTCTAAGAATTACTTATTGGGACCAGCAGCTGTTGTAATAGCTATGTCGCTGGACTCCCATGTAGTCAACCGTGGTTCGAGTCCTGGATCCGGTGGCTTAAACTCACACACGGGCATATGTGCGTGTGCGCCCAAGATCCAGAGAGGAGAATGGAGAAAGGATTACAGCATGGCCATCCCCTCTGGGGGGTGATTTCTCGCTTTTTGTCTCTCTGTCTCTCTGTCTTTCTGGCAAGTGCACACACCTTGTAGCAAAAACTTTTCAAAAAAAATATTTATTTAATTCTATTTGTTATAATAATAATAATTATTATTGTTTTAATTTGACCAGAGACAGACAGCCAGAGAGAGAGAGGGAAAAGAGAGAAAGCAAGCCGCCAGGTCTGGTACTCAAACTGTGATTGGCCACGTGAGAATCCAGCGCCCTTAACCACCATGCCACCTGCTAGTCCCAGCCTCCTTATTCTCTCTACACACCTCTCCTGAGGGTCCTATTTCCCGAACACACTCCTCTTTTGACCAGTGCCCACCCGGCTTCAGCCCTGCATGTATACCATGCTCATAGGGTGGGTGAAACAGGCCGAGGACTACGTGTGGACCCGAATTTCCAGGAACACAGAGGAAAGATAGCGCTAAAGACTTCAGCTAGACACAAGGCAGAGCTGTGATCGTCCAAGGCTGTCAGGCACCTGACCGTCTCCTCCTCATCCTTTTCTCCCCAGGTACTGGAGCTGGGAACATGGCCCTTTTGTGCTTGGACAAAGCCTCTAATTAGGCCAGGCAGCCTTATCTCCACCGCCAGGCCAGGCACAGTCACTTCCTGGAGTTCTTACTCAGAATAATTTCAGAGCCTTTGTCTTTTTCCTAGGAATCCTAGGATTCCCCTGGAGATTCCAGCCTGAGCTTTCCTGGGGCCCTTTCTTCCCAGCTGAGACTTTGACCATTATATAGTAATGCCAGTTCTAGGGACTACAGTGGTGACCTTAGGTGGAGCTTAAATGCTGGGCCGAGATAGGCTGGGGTTCGGAAAAGGCTGCTCAGTTCTTGCAAGCTGAGCCGTGCGGGCTAGCTGGCCACCTGTATCAGGTCTGTGTGGTGTAGCAAGGGACACACCCTGGGAGGAGCGGGAGGTCCTGGCCTCTTCCTCCGCGAACCCCTCCTCTCTAACATCACCTCTCCACTCTGCTCCCTGCTACCCCAACGGCAGCCTGAGAGCTTGCACCCCCAGCCCTTCCTCCGCCCCTGAGGACCACTCGTCATCTCTGGGGTGGAGTCTCCATTCCTGATTCTTCCACAGTGTCAAAGCTTACTTGCATCATGGTGTGACCCTGTCCCCGTAGTGATTTCTCTACGCCTCCGTTTCCTCGGGGGTAAAATAAAGGTGACTGTGCCTGCCTCAGAAGCACGGATGCACAGGGGCTGGTCCACGGCCTGTTACAGCAGATCGCAACCAAAGGACTCATGGCCACTGAAGGGTGTCATTTCTCGGCAGGCCGCTCACAGCCACCAGGTTGTCAGGACTGGGCTTACTGGTCACTTCCTCCTTCTGTTCCCACAGTGGCTGCCAAAGACGCCTCCTGATCATGTCAGGGCTGAGTGCAGGTGAGCTGGGGAACGGACTGTCTGGGTGGGAAGGAGCTCTCTGCTGTCTCAGGAACTCTGTTGAGGCTGGGAAGGATGGGGCAGTGGCTCCCTGCAAGACTCACCAGGACAGTGGGCAGCTTCCCCCGGCGCCGCACGTACAGCCGGAGGGCCAGGTAGTAGACCAGGGCCCCACAGAGCAGCAGGACAGAGGCAAACAGGAGCAGGTTGGTCACAGTGAAATCTGCGGGCCCAGAGAGAGGTGTCTGTGGTCGGCGCCATGGGACGTGGAGGGATGGTCCCCAAGATCCCTCAGCCATTCTCAGGAGGTGCTCGGTGAAGCAGTCCAGGCCACCCCCACAGGCGATCTCTAGGCCATAGTTATAGATGCACCTCGGTTCCTGCAAGTCCCTGCCTGGCCTTCCAAGTCCTCACTAGACACGTGGGCTGTGTCTCCAGCTTGCTGTTCACGGTGTGTGCTACAGGAGGACAGCAAGGCGGGCGGAGACAGCAGCTATGCACAGGGACCTGGGGCAGCCAGACACAGCTTCACCGCTCACTTGCTGTGGACTGTGGACAAATGACTTCACTGCTCTGAGCCTCAGTTTGCTCGTCTATAAGACGTGCACACGTGCACCTCAGGAGGCCATTGTGGAGCGCACGGCACTGACCGTGTGCCGAGTGCTTCACTTCTACCGCCTGGCCCTTGTGACCACCTATGACACCACCCCGATTTACACACCGGGACCCTGAGGCACAGAGAAGCTGAGTAACTTGCCCAAACCACACACCTCCTAAGTGGTAAAGCTAGGGTTTCTTTTTTTTAAAAAAAATTGATTTCTTGGGGTCAGCAGGTGGCGTGATGGTTAAGGCAGCTGAACACCCATGGAGCCAAGTTCAAGTCCCAGACCCAGTGGCTTGAAAATTATACTGGGTATGTGTGTGTGCATGCCCAAAATCCCAGGAGGAGAATGGAGGAGAAGGGATTGTGGCATGGCCATCCTCCTTGGGGGGGAGGGTGATATCTCGCTTTCCCCCTCACTGCTTCTGGTGAGCACACACATGCTATGGCACAAACCTTTAAAAATGTTTATTGAAAGAGAGAGGAGAGAGAGAGAGAGGGAGGGAGGGAGGGAGGGTGTGGGTGGGACAGGGTTCTCGACTGGGTCTGCACACTGCCATCTTCCCCAGCCTTCCAGCCAGCCGGGGTCAGGGCTGCACCTGAGGTTGCACCAGCGTGTTCAGGCTGGCCCAGCATCTGTGCCCTGGGCCCTCCCACATCCCGGCAGCACCCCACCACCTTGCTGCTGCGGCTGGGCTCAAGCCATTCTCACACCGGTGAATGAAAGCATAAAAAGCACAGGGCTGCCCAACACGCTTTGCATCTTGCTCTTCAGTAAGGCTTCAGTGACAGCAAGCTGTTAAGTGGCCCTTCTTGAGCCAAAGTCTACTGTGACTCTAAGGAGTCATTTGGTCTTGGCCAGCCCCTCCCTACCCAGGACTGGGTGTTCCTGGAGCATGTGTTGGCGGGATTCATCGGGCACTGGATACAGGCTGCCTCGAACTGCCGATTACGGCTTCCTCTGTGCAAGCTTGGTGTTCCCAGCCAGACTACAGGGCCTGGGAGGGCAGGACCCCAGCCTCTGCTTCCTCTATCTGCTCGCCTCCCATGCCGCCCTGGCCCCTGGCTGAAAGCCTGGATGGTTTCGCTGACTTTAGCGTCTCTGGTGAGGAGTTCAGTTTTGCTTCCTCTGGGGAGGAGGGAGGGAGGTCTGAGGAGGAAGGGCAGAGGCTGTGACAAACAGGAACTTGCACAGCTGACTGAGTGCGCCCTGGCTGGGGGTGCCCTGGGAAGCACGGCGGGGCTCCAGAGGAATGACCTGGAGTCAGGGGGCCTGGTTCTGCCACCGTGCCCTGGCTGTGGCACACTGAGTCTCAATCCCTTCATGTCTCACATGGGGACAACAGGACCTGTCTGGTAGGTAGGTGAGGATGGAGAGCTATGGGGGTGTGTCTGGCATGGTGCCCGGTGCCCGCAGACTGGAGCAAATGTTTTCTGGGCTGCCGAAGCCCTGCCCATCGCCCTCCCCACCCCACAGTAGCCCAGACCTACTCACATGGCTTGGTGACAAGGATGCACTCTTCCTGGGACCACCTCCCCTCGTTGACTCGGGAGCTCACCAGGGGTTTCACCTTGACACAGAACTTTCCCACCTCTCCAGAGGCAGGGAGGCTGAAGTTCTCTTGTTTCACTTTGCTGGTAAACTGTGGACGACAGTGAGGAAGACCACCCTGTTATGTCCGGGCACACAGGAGCTGGGGCCTTTAGGGACCATGACAGCCAACTCCCTTCACTCACTTTTCCCTTAGCTATCAGAACCTGGAGCTATCCATGTAACCTGATGTCCCCATAACTACCACAATTAATTTGTATTAAAAAGCAAAAAGGGAGTGTTTTATAGAAAGTGAGAGTTTTTCCAGAAGGAGCTAGAATCTATGGGGTAGAAAGAGAACTGAGTTTGCACTTTTCAGATCTCCCAGAACAAGGGCTGCCTGGAGCCTCATTTCCTCATTTCCAAAATGGAATGAAATGCCTGCTGGGAGGGGATTCCATACAATAGCAACAAGGCACTTGGTGCGTCCCTGCCCCCACCCACGCACATCAGGGCAACACCATTTGAGGCTGATATCATTTCAGCTCCTCCCTCCACCTCCCAGACCCTCCCTCTACTCTGCCAGCAAAGTTCCCAGTGGTGCAGGAAAGGCCCTTCCAGTGCTGGGAGCAGCGAGGCCAGGGAATCCCTGGCCCTGTAGTGTGGGGAACTCCATACCGTATAGTTCCCGGGCACTTTGCGAACAGCAATCTGATATTCTCGAAAGTGATGGAAGATGCTTTCATACGTGTCACCTGCAGGGGCCACCTGAGGCCTGGGGGGCTGGATGATCCCGAGGATGGAGCCATCGTGTACCTCTAGTTTCACGCTGCCAACTGTCAGGGTCACTGAGAGAGGGGACAGAGCCATGAGGACTGAGAGCAGGGGGAGGGCATGGTGCCCTTGCCGTGCCTCCAGGATCAAGCTTTACCACCCTAAAACCAAGGCCACAGGCTTCCCAGCTCAGCAAAACATAGATTTCTTGAGGAGCAAGTTAAAAATACAGACACCAGGCCCACTCGAGACACTGCGACGCTGAATTTCTGAGGCTAGGGCCTGGAAAGCACACTCCCTAGGTAATGGTCTGCAGCCAGCTGAGTGCGGGCCTGAGAGTAGCATTTGGGAAGCGAGGCCCTCCTAGCCCTTGGCGCTAACCTAGTCCTGCAGGGAAAGCTCTCCACACCCCTAGAGCATGCCCCATCCCAAGGGTGGAATGGAAGAGCCCAGCGAAGTCAGGGCTTATCCTTTTCTCTCGCCTCTCCCGAGACAGATTCCCAACTTTTCTTCAGTAGAACCTTCTTCCTTTGAAAGGCTAAGCCCTGAGAGTTCACCCCAGTGGGAGGTGGGGTGGAGGGGAGAGCCTCATCCAAATTCTGCCTGCCACTCACTTGTTGCCCTGTGTGGACTGCCTACAGATTCACTTCCTCTCTCTGCCTCCTATAAGTTCGCAGGCCTGGCCCTCGTGACTCAGCTGGCCAGACCCACCCCCAGACCTCTCTTCTTTAGGATAAACAACTCCAGTTCCCTTTGAAATCTCAAGTGACTTTGGCTATTTTCATCTAACCTTGGGGTATGTCTGGGCAGCTAATTCCTCAGCCAGGAGGCCTGGCTGATGTGGAGGGCTGTGCAAACAGAGCAAAGCTCAACCAAAGTTTCTGACTGGACGGGATCCCCAAAGCAGGTATCAAGCCCAGAGGAGGAAAAAGCACCTTCGTCCACAGTGAAGCGGATCCCCAGGGCCGTCCAGTTGGACTGCCGGCTGCCATCTCCTGCTCGGACTTTGGCCCGGTAACCATTACTGTGGTACAGGTCCAGAGTCATCATGGTAAGATCACAGGACAGTGACAGAGTGCGGCTGCAGTAGGGGATGGTCTTCCAGATTTTCATCCCGTACCTGAGGAGATCACAGGACATGCATGGGGAGAGGAACTTTTCTTTAAGAAGGAAGCAAAGGGACCAGCAGTTGGCATAATGACTATGTTGCTGGACTCCCACATAGTTGACCATGGTTTGAGTCCCAGACCTGGTGGCTTAAACTCACACCAGGTGTGAGTGCGTGCATGCCCAAGATCCCGAGAAGAAAATGGAGGAGAAGGGATTGTGGCATGGCCATCCCCCTGGGGGGGGGGTAATTTCTCGCTTTCTCTGTCTCTCTGTCTCTCTTTCTGGTGAGTGCATGTGCCCTATAGCAAAAAACCTCTCAAAAAATATAAAAGAAGAAAAAGAAGGAAGCAAAAAACTATGAGAGAGAGCTCTCACAATGGGAGAAACTGTACAGCAATCAGGGTATTTCCTCTAACCCAGGGCAGCTGCTGAGAAAGGATCTCCCTGGTTCTTAGACCCTGACCAATTCATTTGTGATGTAGAAGCCTCTCAGATGGGACCATGAGAGGTTCAAGTGCTGTGGCATGGCCATCCCCCTGGGGGGGGTAATTTCTCGCTTTCTCTGTCTCTCTGTCTCTCTTTCTGGTGAGTGCATGTGCCCTATAGCAAAAAACCTCTCAAAAAATATAAAAGAAGAAAAAGAAGGAAGCAAAAAACTATGAGAGAGAGCTCTCACAATGGGAGAAACTGTACAGCAATCAGGGTATTTCCTCTAACCCAGGGCAGCTGCTGAGAAAGGATCTCCCTGGTTCTTAGACCCTGACCAATTCATTTGTGATGTAGAAGCCTCTCAGATGGGACCATGAGAGGTTCAAGTGCCTGCTCTTCCAGGAAAATCTGGAACACAGGTTTTCGCCTCCCTGCAACACAGCCTAATTTTGCCCTTGCAGGTGTTAGGGTTTCTCTGTTCTCCAACCACACTGTGCGTGCATTTCCTGCTTTTCTAGAAGATGGAAGAGCCTTGAGGGCAAAGGCAATCCCTTGGCCTTCTCAGCCTGGTGCTCCTAGAACATCACTGTGCAGCGCGTCTGAGACTCAATCAGCCTTGTCAACTGATGCACATGTGTCAACGTCTCTCCTGGTCTCTCCTCAGTGACAAGGCAGCCATCCTCCCAAGTCAGGAAAGAGGGGGAGACGGACCCATCAGCTCCCTCCCCCCCTCCCCCTCCCTCCCCCTCCCTCCTCTTCCCTTACCTCTGGACCGCCACCTCATAGTAGATGTTTTTGTAGTGATCTGGGATGGGCGTCCAGTACAGCATGTGGTGGAAAAATTCCGCTTTAAACCACACAGATGGAGGGCCAGGCAATTCTGTTCCTAGGGAGGAGAGTGTCAGGACCGGAGATGGCAGAGCTCACCCCCCGGGCATGAGGGAGAGGACGGTGACGGTGGCAAGGATGACAATGGCTACCATATACCGAGGACTTCACCATGAGCGGAGTTCTGTGCTCAGCACTTTACCTACGTTCCATGTCGTTATCGCAACATCCTACCCCAGGGCCTCTGTTATCACACTTTCACTGAAGAAGGATGAGGGGTCAGAGAGGTCAAGAGACTGGCTCGAGGCCATTGGCATGAGTAAGGAGCAGAGGGGGGCTTGAATCAGACCGGTATGATCACAGAGCTAGTGATGTTCCCTTGTCACTGTCACTGTCCTGTTGCTGTCTGTGATCGCAAGTCGCAGCAGTGGCTGAAAAGGACCAAGCTGGGCCCAATGCTTGTCAGCAAGGAGCGCTTAGGCGAGCTAGTCCCTGGCTCTGTCCAGTCCCTGTCGCTGGTCTGGTGCTATCCCCAGGCCTGCCCCTCGTCCCCATACCAGGTCCCCACCCTGGCTCTAGCTCAAGGCTGCTCTCGGAGGTTCTTTGGGTCCACAGATATCCTACTTATTGACGTCTGCCTATTTCTTCAAAGGGTCTCCTGAGCTCTCTGGGCGTAGTGCTGGCCCATCCCTGAGCTTCTAGAAGGGCTCTATCCAGATACTCCAACCTCAAGCCAGGTGAGGTTGCACAGAATGAATCAACTCTGTCTCCAGACTGGCCTGAGAACTCTCTAGAAAGAGCTAGCACCCTTGGCTCCAAGGGACTACACACAATTCCCATTTATATGCTCAGTGCCTTTCGCCCCGACACACACCATTCGCCTCGGGAAACATCCCCCTCAGGAGTCTTGGGCTATGGGGTCAATGGGGCTCCGGGCAGATGCCTAACCTTGCCAGCCCATCTTCTCGTCTGGGAGAATGCCGTGGCCACATCTACTTTAGGGGGCCTGCTGGCTCCCCCTGTCTTTCCTGAATGGCTCCGGTCCCACTTCTCTTGTTCTCTAACTTCTCCTGTCTCCAATCGTGCTTTTTCTGGCTGTCATTTTGACATAAAAAACACACCGGCCCCTGTCTTTTGCTCTCTTTCCTATATTGTCTTTGATCCTCAAGTCTGGGTCTCGATTTCAAAGCACGAGTTAGAAAGTGAAAAATGCAGCCTGCCTCTGCGGGGTTTGACCTGGGCAGCCTGGCTCAGCTCTGTCACCAAGGCCGATGGCAAGATCTACTTGGTATTTTGGTGTTGAGTAGAAGAGGTTTCAGTCCCTGCTCTCCCTCTCTGCTGTCTCTCCAACCCCAGGCCCTCCCATTCTCTCTCTCCCAGGCCTTGAACTCAATTGCAGAAACTTTCCTGGACCTGAGGTGCCTGAGCTAAGGCACGGCGTAAGGAGAAGGGGGTCAGAGGGCAGCTTCTGCAGTTGGGGGCTCAAGATCAGCAAGGACAATGATCAGATGGAGGTGAGGGGAGTGTGGGGGGGGAAGGCAGGGATGAGTGGACGGGGAGGGAGACAAGGCTAAGGGAAGGAAGAGACAGAGGGTAACAGAGTCACACCACCACCCCCCACCACCCCCGCCCCAGGGAGATAAGCGGTCCTGTCCCCTTCTTGGAAAAAGACAGCAAAAAACCCAGGGCTAAACTTTTGGCTCTCTGAGAAGTGAGCGCACGCTGAACTTTTCGGGGAGGCTGTCAGCCTTGTACATCGCCCCTATCACCCCCTCGCACACCCCCTTAGCTTCTGCCACTTCTCTGACAGGTGAGCCTGAGACCCTGTCTTGCCAGAGGGCAGGAGCCCCAAGTGCGGGAGAGGTGATGGGGGCCGCTCTCTCCAGAGGGCCAGCCAGACAGGGTTCTCGGCGGAATGCAGAACTTCCATTGAGGGGTAAGGACAGGTCGGAGGCCGGTCTGGCCCCCCATAGCCCAGAGGGCAGGAGGGGCCCCTGGGACTTACCGTGCGCGCCGGGGCCTCGGAGCAGGCTGAGCAGCGCCGCCAGCAGCACTCCTAGGCGCAGCAGCATGCTGAGCGCGCCGCATAGTCCAGAGGCAGGACCGTCCTG
>NW_006159725.1:4922108-4935669 GCF_000334495.1 Tupaia belangeri chinensis
CCCCCCCGCCCGGCGCGGCCTCCTCGGCGCTGACGTCGGCGGGGCGGGGCCGCGGCGTCGGGTCAGGTGTCCGCCCCCTACCCGCCCGACGCGTGGGCTCGGGGCGAGCGCAGGACTGACCCCGAGCAGGGACGGGGTTTCTGGTTCTCCTCCCGCCTGGCCTCTTGGTGCCATCGAAGCAAAGCAGCCTGGTGGGGTGTGAGCGCGCCCGGGGATTGAGAAGAGGGAGTAGGCGCGCGGGTGGCCAGGGACGCGGAAGGTGCGCGAGGGTGTGGCTGGTTTGGTAAGGCAGGGGATTGGGGCCCGCGGAGCTGGAGAAGAAAGGGTCTCAGGCGCTCAGGCTAAGGGTGGAGGACGCATGGGCGTCTTTGTGTCGTTCTAGGACCTCTGCGTGGGGCCCTGAGCTAAACCCACGGTAGACGATGCGGTCCTCCACCTGACTTAGTATTTTCAGAGGGGTGTCCACGACGTCTCCCCGTCTTTGGATTTCCCTTGCTTGTCTGCAGTCTTGAATCAGAGCATTTTTTTCTGCTGGGAATACCACCATTAGAGGGCTGGGGAGCGCTCAGGACACCCTCACACCTCTGTGCCAGGTGGCTGGTGGGAGGCTTCCCTCCAGGCGCACTGAAGATGGAAGGGCAAGGGAGACAGACTTGGTCCACCTCGCGTTTTTGTTGGACAGTGACACCTGCCCCAGCTCCTCTGCGTGTGCATACGCCTATGTCTCTCAGGGTGTGAGGATTTCTTTTTCCCACTCTCTGTTGCTCCTCGAAGACATTACAATGCCAGATTGCTCAGGACTACCTGGGCATGACCCAAGGGTATGGCTGTCTTCTGAGATACTTCTTAGTTCCTACTGACCTTGCCCACGGGAGAGACAAGACAGTGTTCTGCTCGAACTTGTCCTCACTGTGACTTTTTGGTTGAATTTTAGTCTTATGCCTTTAGCATTTTGAAGGAGGACCAGGATTCCTAATTCCTGTGACCAACATTTATGCACGCGTTATGGGACAGACCCTGCAGGTGGTGGGCAGTAAAATAGTCATCGAAATCAAGTTCCTTCCCCTGGAGAGAAAGTACTCCATGTAATGCCCGGAGAAGAGCAGTACGGGCTCCTGTGGGGCTCAGGGCACAGGCACCCAATATTACTTGGGGTAGAAAGAGAAGGCTTCCTGGAGGAGGTGACACCTAAGCTGAGATTTGAGACCTGAGTAGGCGGTAGCTTAGTGATGAGCGGATAGGCAAGGTGTTCCAGATGGACAGAAATGTGTACTTGGAGATGAGGAAATGACACCTGTAAAGTGGGTGAATTGGCATTTTTGAGTTCATATGAAAAAACGCAGTGACTAAGATAGGTTTATACGGGGCCAGCAGGTGGTGTGGTAGTGAAGACGTTGGACTCCCACATGGCCAACGTGGTTCAGGTCCTGGACATGGAGGCTTGCTTTCTCCCTCTCCCTCCTCCCCTCTACCCCCCACCCCCCCCCCCCCCCCCCGCGTCAAATTAAAAAATAACGGTAAATAAATACAATTAAATAAATATATATTTTTTAAAAGGTAGCTTTATACAACGCTCAGGGCAAAGCCAGCATTCAAATGAAGGCCATTCCAATGTTTCCTGACTCTGCAGGGAGTACCTAGAATAGGAATGATGTCAGGCATCTGATTATCATACCTCAAAATAAAAGAGACATTCATGCTGGGTGTGTTTCAGTTTTGTATTCAGTCGTTAGTTCTCAGAATTTTGGACAGTCCACCCTGAGTTCTGTGATTTCCAGTGTTTACAGGGGTATTGGACAGCGGAGAGCAAAGAGTTACAATAGTTATCTTCTGAGTACCGAGTTCGGCCCACCATTCGGGCCCTGATAGGGTAACTACCCTGCCTGTCGGAGCGGACCGGGTCTTGATAGGCTAACTACCCTGCCTGTCGGAGCAGACCGGGCTCTAATAGGCTAACTACCCTGCCTGTCGGAGCAGATCGGCTGTTGTTAGCAGCTCTATTTTCTCTTCTGGGCACACAGAGCATTTGTATTTCCCTGTCTCTCTAACACTTAGGAGGAATATATGAGGGGTTTTATTTTATTTTAGTTTACCTTTACTCTGCTAGCAGAAGATGCACTTGCTGGAGGGAGACAGAGAGAGGGAAAGTGAGAAAACACCGCCCACGGGCAATGGCCATGCTCCAGTCCCTTCTCTTCTGTTCTTCCTTCAGGATTTTGGGCATGCCCACACATGCGCCTGGTGTGTTTTTCAAGCTGCTGGGTCTGGGACTCAAACGGCTAGACCATGTAGGATACATCTACTCCAACCACCACACCCTATGGTAGCTTTAAACTAAGGTTCAATTGATGGGTACCTTTTTGCTACCATATGAGTGTGTCCACAGAAATTGGGACTTGATTGTGGGGACTGTATTGGAGCAGTAGTAAGGGAAAGTGTAATTCCTTCATGGCGTCCCAGGGCCTAGAATATGAGCCTAATGATTGGTTCATGGAGATTGAATCATGGAGGCAACAAATTAATGATGTCTCACAAGACCCCGTGGGTTCTAGCTTTTGTGGTTCTCACGAGAGTTGGCTGTTACGAAAGAGAACTCGGTCAGGACTTCCCCCTCTCTGCACCAGCCCGTCACCCTTGGTGCTTCTGAAGGCCAAGCTGCAGGCCTCAGGCTTTGAGTTGTGCACCTAGCTATGACCTGATGGAAGAGTGGACCCCTGTTGCATTTATCGAGTCACTGAGATTTTGGAATTTTTGTTCCAGCACTTAATGTAACGACCTTGGTTAATCTGCAGACCTGTCCCATTTAATTCTTGTTACTCCCCAGGCAGGTGGACACTAGTATTGATGTTTTACAGACAGGGAAGTCAGGCCAGAGCCCAAGTCCCTTGCCCACATCATTCGGGCAGCGAGTTGCAGAGCGAAGAATCCTGCCGGGTCTGTGTGATGACGGGCTCGTGCTTTTACCACCGTGTTAACAATGTCCTTCCCTGGGACCAGCAATGGCTATGTTGCTGGACTGCCATGTAGTCGACCGCGGTTCAAGTCCCGGACCTGGTGGCTTAAACTCACGCTGGGCACATGTGCCTGCCTGCCCAAGATCCCGAGAGGAGAATGGAGGAGAAGGGATTGCAGCATGGCCATCCCCCTGGAGGATGATTTCTCACTTACTGTCTGTCTCTGTCTTTCTGGTGAGCACATGTGCCCTATAGCAAAAAACAAACCCCCCCCAAAAAAAAACAAAAACAAAAGCACCCCAATGTCCTTCCCAGTCTCAGAAGAGTTCTTAAAGGAGACTATTGTCAAATTAGTTGAAAGAGAAAAAAAGAGAGTTGGGGTGGGGAGGAGAAACAGCCCAAGGCTGAGGGTGTGTCTCAGAGGGTAGGGGGTTGTGGTGAACCCCAGGACAACCCTGGGCAGACTTGAATGGCTATCTGCCCCTTGGCTATGCTGGGAAATTTTCAGGGTGAATTTTGAGTTCTGGAAGGCTCCATGATCTCATTTTCACTTTGCTTCATCTTGGACCTTGGAATGACGGTTCTCAATGGGCACCATTGGAGTTAGAGTAAGCATTGGAATAGACAACAAGCCTGAGCTTGAGTGTGAGAACAGGCACCACGTACAATTTCTGTCCCCAGATTGGCGATTAGAGAAGTTCCAGGCCTTGTGATCAGTGTGTCAGAGCTGCGCACAGCAGGGGAGAGACCCAGAGGAACGGACCCTGAGAAGGAGACAGGGAGGGAAGCTGCCTGGGAAGACTTGATAGTCGGTGGGTCAAGGAGGATCTCAGATCCTACCCCCCAGGGGAGGGGCCCTCCAAGGGGCAGGTGGGCCTGTTCAGCCCAGGTCCAGCCCAGATCCAGCCCAGGAAGAGCCTCCAATTATAACACGAAAAACAAACAATTTTTTAGCCTGGCTTTTTTTTTTTTTTTTTTGCTTTACTTTATTCCTCTTTCTTCAACTTGGAGGGCTAACTGGTATTTGTAGCTTCTGTAACTAATGCAGTCTGTAACTACTGTAACAAAGAAGGTCATAAATATGCCTGTTTGCTTAAAAGAGGAAACTTAAGTCACTTGTTTTAGACAATGGTCACAAAAGTTACAACCAGGATGGAGTCCCAGGCAAACAAATCTTTTTTTTTTTTTTTTTTTTTTGAGAGGCTTTTCTTTTAGGGGGCGGGCCAGACAGAGAGAGACAGAGAGACAGAAAGCAGGAAATCACCCCCCAGGGGGGATGGTCACGCTGCAATCCCTTCTCCTCCATTCTCCTCTCGGGATCTTGGACACACACGCACATGCGCCCGGCGTGAGTTTAAGCCACCGGGTCCGGGACTCAAACCGCGGTCGACTACGTGGGAGTCCAGCGACATAGCCATTACGCTAACTGCTGGTTCCCTAGGCAAACAAATCTTAAGGATAGCAATGTTTATTCAAGGGACATGATGTAATTAGATTGGGAAAATTGTCATAATGTTATCATTTATCATAATAGTTACTCACAGAGGTTTAGATTGTTTTGTTAAAAAGGAACAAACGTTGTGGGGCTAGCAGGTGGCATGGTGGTTAGGGCAGCTGGACTCCCACAAGACAGACCGAGGTTCAAGTCTGGACCCGACAGCTTGCTTTCTCACTTTTCTTCTCTCTCTGTCTCTCTCCAGTCAAAATCAATCAATCAATCAATAAATAGGGGGGAAATGGGGGCCAGGAGATGGTGTGATTGTTAAGGTGCCAGACTCTTACGTGGCCAAACATGATTTGAGTCCCAGATCCAGTGGCTTGAAAATCACACTGGGCCCGTGTGCATGTGTGCCCAAAATCCTGAGAGGAGAATGGAAGAGAAGGGATCTCAGTGTGGCCGTCCTCAGGAGGGGCGATTTCTCACTTTCCCTCTTTTTCTGTATCTCTGTCTCTCTCCTCTCCGGCTAGCACATGCACCCTATGACAAAAAAGAAAAAAAAATGCTGAATCTCCCCTTAATCTATCAGTGTATGTCACAAATCTGAGTTAACAGATGCCATGTCACGTAAGAACAAAACTAGGGTCATAAATGTCATACGAAAGATAAAGGAGCACAGAACAATTTTGGGAAAATCATGAGGGTAAGAGTAACACCAAACTAGCTGAATTTATGTTATAGATAACGATCGGTGAACGAAAAGTGGAGCAGTGTGTAACGTGCTGGAAATTTCTGTCCTGGAAGTTGGCTGTGAGCTTGTGAGCTCTCGGCCATTCCCGGTGCTTGAACATAAGTAAATAAACTCCGTTTCTCTCTTTACTTTGCCTTGCAGTTACCCATAGAAACGGCTCTGGATTTGAGCTGGCGACACCATCTGCTCCCTCATCAGTTTGGATGGTGGGTCCGGCCTGAATGGGGAGTTGTTGGAACCTCAGCTGAATGAGCGACAGGCATTCTCACAAGGAGGTGACCAGCCAGGGTGACTCATGTAGTTAGTGGCAGAATGAACACCCTGGGCTCCAGCTGCAGTTCAACCCTCCGTCTCTCCACAGCAGCTGAGCCTGTGGGGCTACGGAGACTGTGAGGCTGCCAGGCCCTGCCCTGGGAAGGGAGGGGAAGAAGTGCTGCTCTCCCCAGTGAGGACCTTCCCTGATAACCCCCTTGAATCAGCAGAGCTGAGCCAGGAGCTCCTCACTCCTGTAACCTGCCTGGGACCCCGTGATTGGTTCGTGCCAAGGTAAGGGTGGCCCGTGGTCCTCGAAGCAGGCATCCTACTTCCAGCCCAGCGTGGCCACTCTCAGCTGTGTGTCCTTTACCTCTGTGAGCCATTGGCAAGACTGGGATCGTGGCAAACTTCCTGGGCTGTTCCGAGATATAAAGTGATCTGTAAGAACACGACTGGCCTGTGGGGAGCAGGAATCGCCAGTGGAAGGCACCTCCCACTGACCGGAGGGAGCCAGCGCTCCCCCTCTCCCACCCATTGCCTGGGTTTGTTTGACCTCTTTCCAGGCCCACTGCGGCACCCCAGAATGACTGGGGCATTGACTATCCCGGACTCTGCCCTCTCAGAGAGATTGAAAAAAAATTTTTTTTAGAATTTATTTATTTATTTATTTGACCAGAGAGAAACAGTGTGAGAGGAAGAGAGAGAAAGTGAGAAAGCAAGCCGCCAGGTCCAGGACTCAAACTGCAGCCAGCCATGTGGGAGGCCGGTGTCCTTAACCACCACGCTGCCTGCCAGCCCCATCCCAGAGAGATTTTTAAGAAAACCACCTAGTCCCTGGTCACTGCTTTATAGACTCAAGGTGCAGGAAGTTAAGAATAGAACATTGACGGGCCTACCCCGTGCCATTGCAAGAAATGGCTCGTCTTCCTCCTGAGTCCAAATTGGCCTTGGCTTCTCCATCCTACTGGTGTCATTTCCCCTTAGCTCTAAAATAACAACGTCTGAACCCACGCCCCAGCAATACAGGAAGTCCATCTGCTCATGGGCTTCCATGCCCAGAGCCATCTGATGGGCTTTATAGACCACCCCTGTGTGGCTCATGACGGTGTCCCTGGGCCACGCGGGCACAGGCCCATCGCATTTCTAATGCTGTCAGAGCCTTGCGAATCCTATTGGTACTAAAGACAGGGTCCTTCTGGAGCCTGAAAGAAGTAGCTACTTGGAAGTCCCACCAGCTCAGCCCATTTCGAGACCTTCCCCGGGCCCCCGGCAGTCTCCATAGCAGGAGAGACCTCCTTCCTTTCACCTCTTGAAATCTCCAGCCTTGCTGGATACTTGTCTGGCCCACGCAAAGGGGAGAGGCCTGTCCCCCCCCTCCCCTGTCCAAAGGTCACTTCTTTTTTTCTTAGATATTTTTTTGCCTAAAGGTGATTTACAGCAGAAATATCAATGCCCTTCAAGGAGAATTCCTAGCCACACTTTGGTATAGTCCCGTGACCCAGATAGGTCTTGTGGTCCTAAGTCTGCCTTAAATAATAACAGCACAGGTGGGACAGCGCTGTGTGTCCCCTGTGGTGACATGCCAGGCCTCATGCGGCGCCATCCTTCAGTCTAAGAGGCTTTATTCCATAGAGGGAAGGCCTTCCCCCCTGCCCTCACATTGGCTCCTGGCCTTCTGTGAACAATGCCTGGACAAAGAACGACTTTCAGGCATGGGACGACCTGAAACTTAGGCTTCCAGAGGACATCTCTCATTTCTCAGAGGCATGGCTGTGCTAAGGAGATACCGAACTGCCGTTGCTATCTGAAACCGACAGTAGGAAGATCTGTTCGGGGCCTGCCACGAATGCCTAGGGCTTCTCCCCACACGGCGGGCACGCGCTCACTGTGCGGACACGGGCCAGGACAGACCCAGGTCTCGCCTAACGACAAGTCCTAATTTCCACCTACAATGCAAGACGCCCTTGTCACCACTCGAATGACGGCGGCTTGGCTACAAATATTTAAAGAGCTGCCTTCTACCACACCCCTGGCAGCAGTGAGGATGCTGGGTGGGATGAACCAAGGCTAGAGTTCAAGCACCAGGTCTGCCAGTTGTCACCTGTGACGTGGGGCAAATCACAAATTCCCCAAGTCTCGGGTTATTTTTTAGCTGTAAACAAGGTACCGCTTCTTCCAACCCCTGCGGGCTAGTGAGAGGGTTAATGTAAGCAAACATTTGTTCAGTGCCGTTGTGTAGGCACAGTGGGATGCGAAAATTAGTCAGACATTGGGCTTATCAGGCGTGTGTACTTTCAGGGGCACTAGACCAGTAATAAGCCATTTTGACGTGAGGTAAAAGGACCAACTCGGGTATGAAGAGTTCTGCAACGCTAAGGTGTTATGCACACGTAGGGGGAGTCTGGGGGGGTCTTCTTTTCCTAGATTGGCTCTCCAGTCTGCTCCCTGGCAGCCCGGCGTATCCTGAGCAGCTCACGGCAGAAAACCTCTCCTCTCTGTCACCCGGACTCCTTGAGGTGTCCCTGCTCCCAGGGGGTCCTGAAATCCTCGCAGGGTGGTCGGCTTGTCCGTCCCCCTGTGTTGGTTCTAGCACTCCTCCTGGGTCACGTTAGAAATACGGTCTTTCCTCTTTCACAGAATCAACAACAGATACCAGAAACGGTGACTGAAGGTCAGAGAGGGATGGTGGATAGCCCCAGGCTCCGTGCCCCACAGGCGGGGAGGGGGCGGGGGGGGGGGGGGAAGAGGGAAGCTCTCTAATCCTGGACTGGAGCTGAGTTTATCATTTATAAGAAAACGAAAGTCAGAGAGCAAGCGCCAGCTGGAGACACTGGCAGGGGCACACCTCACCCCCAGATTCATTCTGTGGCCATCTGACCTTTGGGGACACAAGAACGAATCACCCTGTGCTCTTCTCACCTCTTTCCCCCAAACTCTTTAAAGAAGCCAACCTTTGGGGGGACTTTGGTGGGGGGTGGGTCCTGCTGGTGCCCCTGGGAGCCGGTAGACAGCCCCCTCTCTGCCTTCATTGGCCTGTTCTGTCCTACCGCAGACCCCCTTCTCAGGACCCCGAACAAGCCTAACGGAAAACAACCCTGGTCCGTGGGACAAAATCAGCACTTCTTCTGTGGAATTTTAGACTTCTCCTATATGATGAGGTCATTTTCACACTTGGTAAACATTTTTTTTCTTTTATTGACAGTGGGCATGGGTGCTTGCCAGAAAAAGAGAGAAAGTGTGTCGTGTCACGTAATAGTCCCTCCATTTCTGCATCCTGTCAGGATTTGGAGCTGCATGAACATGTTCCCTGTATGTCTTTTCTTTCTTTCTTTCTTTCTTTTTTTTTTTTTTTTGAGAGGTTTTCGCTATAGGGCGCATGTACTTGCCGGAAAGACAGAGAGAGACAGAGAGACAGAAAGTGAGAAATCTCCCCCCAGTGGGATGGCCACGCCACAATCCTTTCTCCTCTGTTCTCCTCTCGGGATCTTGGGCACGCACACACACACGCACTCACTGGCGTGAGTTTAAGCCACCGGGTTCGGGACTTGAACCGTGATCAACTACATGGGAGTTCAGTGACATAGCCATTACACCAACTGCTGATCCCCTTGTGTGTCTTTTCAAACCACTGGGGCCAGTACTTAAACTGCAGCCAGCCATGTGGGCTCCAGCTCCCTTAACCAAAGAGCTATGGGGCCTGCCTTCACGTCTTAAATCGTTAAAACTTCATTTGGTAAAGAAGTGTTCAAAAATCCATACAAATTCTCTGACTTAATAAATCATCAGAAAGACGTGATACAATGTTTATCAATGTTTTGTTGTACAATAAGAAGTTTCAAATAGGTGACTTCGGCCGGCCCATAGCCTGGTGGTTAAAGCAGCTGGATCCCACATGGTCTACCACGTGGTTCAAATCTTGCACCCAATAGCCTGAGAAACATGGAGGACACATGTGCATACATGCCCAAAATTCTAAATGAGGGAGAAGTGGAGAAGGGATTGTGGCGGGACCGTGCTCCATAGAGAGCGTTTTCTCACTTTCTATCTCTCTTGCTTTCTCTGTCTCTCTCTGGTAAGCATACATGCTCTGGAAAATAAAAAGGGAAAAATAGGTGACTGATGATTACTGTGAACATTCTAAGCCTAACTGTAGAAAGCCGAAGGAAATCCATGCCCTGAAATTCACACAGTTCCCATAAGCAGTTACTGCGTGAGCGTCTGCGAGTTGACAGAAGGGGTTGCATATGACTGCATGCCCTTTGGTCTTCTCTTTTTCTTTCTTTCTTTTTTTTTTCTTAAATTATTTTTCTTTTCGGGGGGAGAGATTTTTTGCAAGAGGGCGCGTACACTCGCCAGAAAGACAGAGAGACAGAAAGTGAGAAATCACCCCCCGGGGGGGGAGAAAGTGAGAAATCTCCCCCCCGGGGGGGATGGCCATGCTGTGATCCCTTCTACTCCATTCTCCTCTCAGGATCTTGGGCACACACGCACATGCGCCCGGTATTGAGTTTAAGTCACCAGGTCTGGGACTCGAACCACCGTCAACTACATGTGAGTCCAGCAACATAGCCATTATGCCAACTGCTGGTCCCTTGGTCTTCTCTTTTTCTTGATTCTCCTTTTCTCTTTTCCTTTTTAGATTCTTCCATCTCCCCCAATCTGAAGTGTCGGGAAGGTGGATGGGAGGAGGCTTGGCCGTTGGGAAGAGCAAAAAGGCCTATTACTAACGTGTTCGTGTCCTGTGGCTGGGGGGACAAACAAACGGTGTGGCTTCAGACAGCAGAAATCTATTCTCACGGAGTTCTGGAGGCGCAAAGTCTGAGGTCAGTTTCACTGGACCAAGATCAAAGTACGGCCAGGGCCATGCTGCCTCCGGAGACTCTAGGGAGAAATATATCCCTGCTTCTTCCAGCTTCTGGTGGCCTCCAGATGCCTTTGCTTTCTGCTCCTGTGTGTGTGTGTAAGAAATCTCCCTTTGCTGCCCTCTTCTATCAAACATTTCATAACAGCATAAGTGTGATTGCTTGAGGGCCCACCCCGATGAATCTAGGATAATCTCTCCATCTCGTGATCCCTAACTTAATCACGTTGGCAAAGACCCTGTATAAGGAAGCACTCCCAAGTTGAAGGGGTGAGGTGTGGAGATCTCTCGGAGGGCTGTTTGTATCCTGTCAGAGTGACCACGTTTCCGCTGCCGTGTCGATATTCACCCCGTTGTTCTTGCTTTGACACACGTTCGTTGAGCATCTGCTCAGTGCCAGGCAGTGTGAGGGTGCTGGGAATGCGTGGCCAGCAAAGTAGAGCTCTCCTGCCGCTCAGTGACCCCTGGAGCTTAGTTTAGAAGGGGAGACAGACATGAATCACTCGGTCACTCAGAGGGCCAGGTTGCAACGGTGGCGAGTGCTCTGAGACCCTGACGAGAAAGGGCCAGAGGAAGTTTCCGCGAGAATGTGCCGCTGGGTTGAAGTCTGAGGAGTGAGTGGAGATAGTGAGTAGAGAGAGGAAGAGAGTTCCAGGCAGACGGGATGGATGGCAGAGTGGGGGCAGGTTGTGCCGGCCTTGGGTGGCCCAGGGCTTGGGGCGGGGCCCCACCTGCAGGGTTGTGTGGGAATCCATGTGGTAGCCTCCTCATCCTCCACCCAGTCCTCGCCTGTCGCCATGGCTGTGTCCGGGGCCCATCTCCCCACTCCCGACTCAGGCCCTTCCTCTCTTTTCACTCCATTGCTGCACAGCCCAAGGCCTGGGGGTGATGGTAACGGGGGACATACCCTTGAGCATGGCTCGTTGAACTCTAAACTTGGCAAGGCCTGACCAAACATCCCACAGTGCTTGGCCTAGGGGCTGTTATGGGGGCAGGGTTAACCGTCCAGAACGGTTTGCTTGGTGTTCTTTTCCAACCATAGCAACTTTCACATCTCCCACCCCACCCTGCCCTCTGGCTTGCTAATGTCTGGGTGGGGGATTTTGCTCGCAGTGTGAAACAAGCTTCTCAATCTCTCTCAATCTCTCCAGTCCTCCTAGGTGTTGTTTTTGTCCTTCGGCACCACATGTGTGAATGCAGGTGTGGGGCTGTGGGCCCTCATGCCCTGGGGCTATTTGGGTGGCCCAGGTCTTGCAGTCTGTGTCTGGGGGTCCAGGCACCCATGGGAAGAGGTGGACCTAGGCTCCAGACTGGGTCCTTGTCTTAGTCAGCTCATGTGGGTCTCAGTGAGGTTTGGGTCTGAATGGGGTGTGCTGTGGGTTGCAGATTTGTGCGGTGGGCTTCAGGGATGTGTGCAGTGGTCTCAGTGAGGTGTGCTGCTGGTCGCAGTGGGGTGTTCTGTGGCTTAAAGTGGGGTGTGCTATGGGTCGCAGTGAATGGTACTGTGGGTCTCAGTGAGGTTTGAGTCTGAGTGGGGTGTGCTGTGGGTCATAGGTTTGTGCGGTGGGTTTCAGGGATGTGTGTGGTGGTCTCAATGAGGTGTGCTGCTAGTCGCAGAGGGGTGTGCCGTGGCTTAAAGTGGGGTGTGCTTGGGGGGCACAGTGAATGGTACTGTGGGTCTCAGTGAGGTTTGCTATGGGTCTCAGTGAGGTTTGGGTCTGAATGGGGTGTGCTGTGTGTTGCAGATTTGTGCTGTGTGTCTTGCTGATGTGTGCTATGGTCTCAATGAGGTATGCTGTGGGTTGCAGTGGGGTGTTTTGTGGGTTGGGACCCAACAGAGAGGGAGATGGAGCAAAGCATGTCCATGTCACCCCTGTACCTTCCCAACACAGATTGAGAAGTCAGCAGAGGCTCCACAGGCATGGACATGCCTTGCATCCCTGGGGAGTTTCCGGTGACAGTCTTCACACCTTATTGTCTGTGAATCTTGAGCAAACTGACTCTTTAAGCCTAAGCTTCCCATATTTTAAATGGAAATTGCTGTGTCAATCCAGAGAGCTTTTGCTAAGAAGTCAGTCTGGGGACCAGCAGATGGTGTAATGGTTATGTTGCTGGACTCCCACATGGCCGACCACAGTTCAAGTCCCAGATCCAGCAGCTTCAAACTCAGGCCAGGCAAGTGTGTGTGTACCCAGAAGTCCCAAGAGGGAAATGGAAAAGAAGGGATTGCGGCATGGCCATCCCCCTGGGAGAACAATTTCTTGCTTTCTGTCTCTCTTTGGCAAGCCCATGTTCCCTGTCACAAAAAATCTCTTAAAAAAAAAAAGTAAGGGGAACCAGCAGTTAGTGTAATGGCTGTCGCTGGACTCCCACGTAGTCGACCGTGGTTCGCGTCCCGGACCCAGTGGCTTAAAACTCACGCCGGGCACGTGTGCGTGCGTGCCCAAGATCCCGAGAGGAGAATGGAGGAGAAGGGATTGCGGTGTGACCATCCCCCCGGGGGGTGATTTCTCGCTTTCTGTCTCTATGTCTCTCTCTGTCTGTCTGGCGAGTGCACGCGCCCTATAGTGAAAACCTCTCGAGAAAAAAAAAAGTAAGTATGTGCGTGTGCACGCAGGAAGCCCAAAGCCATCTGTGTGTACTCGGCCCCTGCTCACATGGCGGATGCATCATCCTTGTCATAGTCATTGACAAGCAGTGCTGCCGACTCGGCGCCCTCACACCTGCTGCCTTTCTGTTGATTTGGGTGGGATCAGAGCTGTGTGTGAGTCCAGGAAGCCAGGCTGTGAGAGGCAGCCCTGGGAAAGGAAGCTGCCAAGGGCTGTCTCGTCACCAGAGAGGAGAGCACAGCTCTGTGATGCCGTTCAGCCCGAGAGTGGGCTGTGGGATTTTGTTGTCACAGAGGCAGAGAAGGAGACCTCTGAGGAGCCTTCAGGGTCCAGAGTAACTTCTCCCCAGTGGATGTTGGGGGCATGCGGAAAAAGGAGCCTTCTGCTCCTGCCCGGTCAGCTGACCCCTGTGTTATTAGCTTTAGCAAAATGATATCTGCACTTTGATGTATGTTTATCTCACCCTGGGTGGACACAGCTATTCCCATTTAAAATCTGGGAAGCTAGGGCCAGCAGGTGGCCTGGTGGGTAAGGTGCTAGACTCTCACATGGCTGAGCGCAGTTTGAATCCTGAATCTAGAAGCTTGCTTGCTTGCTTGCTTGCTTTCTCTTTCTTTCTTTCTTTCTTTCTTTCTTTCTTTCTTTCTTTCTTTCTTTCTTTCTTTCTTTCTTTCTTTCTTTCTTTCTTTCTTT
>NW_006159725.1:4935792-4939100 GCF_000334495.1 Tupaia belangeri chinensis
ATGACCATGCTGCAATCCCTTCTCCTCCATCCTCCTCTTGGAATCTTGGGCACTCACGCACACACACCCAGCATGAGTTTAAGCTACCAGGTCCAGGACTCGAACCATGGTCAACTCCATGGGAGTCCAGCCACATAGCCATTACACCAACTGCTGGTCCCTTGAAGCTTGTTTCTTACTTTCCCTCTCTCTCTGTGAGGACATATACCCTATAGTAAATTAATAATAATAATAATAATAATAATAATAATACATGAAATAAAATGAAAAGTTCTTAACAAACTACGGGAAGCTTAGGCTCAAAGAGTACATTTTCTCAAGACTCACAGCCAAAAAGCTGTGGAGACAGTCATGGCAAGCTCCCAGGGGATGATGTGAAACAAGACGTGTCCATGCATTCACCCCACACCGCTCGCCTCCCAAGGAAGATCCAGAGGGCAAGAGAGGCCCACTCCGTCTCCCTTTCTGGCAAGTCTCTGTAAACCACAGAGCAAGAGAGGAACCCTAGTGACTACAAACGAGATCGGTAAATGACGAAATGAAATTACAGCTGATATCAGAAAGTAACACCCAACGGGAACACATAAGAAATGCAGTTGCAGGGTAGAGGTTTTGTCAGACTAATCTGAGGGAAGCAATCCCTGCCTCTCTCTCAGAGCTTGTACTTAAAATCGTACTTAAAATATTTTTTTGATTTCAGTATTTTTTTTTCATTTGTTTACAATGATTTCAGAAGACATCAGAAAGAGACTAAAACATTTAAAGAATCAGAGTCTTGTGAACAGTGACATTATGAAAAAGGACTTGTTTTCATGAATATGCTATTAATTGGAAAGAGATGACCAGCAGTTGGGACCAGCAGTGGTGGAATGGTTACATCACTGAACTTCCATGCGGTTGACCACAGTTCGAGTCCCAGACCAGGCAGCTTAAAACTCATGCCAGGCATGTGTGTATGCGTGCCCAGAATCCTGAGAGGAGGATGAGGGAGAAAGGATTGCAGCATGGCCATTCCCTCTGGGGGTGGGGTGATTTCTCCCTTTCTGTCCTCTCCATTTCTCTGTGTCTCTTGTCTCTTGCTATAGGATGAGCATACGCACCCTATAGCAAAAATATCTCTCTAAAAAAAAAAAAAGAAGAAGATGAAGAAGGAGAGAAAGAAACACACTGGGGTTCACAAGTGGAGTGCCTCTAGGAACAGTTTCTTCATGCACGAGCCCACAGAGCGTCGCAGAGCTCCTTACATAGCGCTATTGCAAGGACTGGATGAACTAGACACGTGAAAGACATTTGCACGGTGCATGGCAGCAAGTAATATCCCACAAATGTTTGATGCAGGAAGACCCAGTCCAGAGTTTATAATTGTTGGTGATTTCCTATCTAAGTTATTTCCAAATCACCCTGCAGCTGGTGACAGTCGTAAACTCTGAATATTAAAAACCTCAGCCAAGAAAGGAGACACATCTCCCATGCACAAGAATTCCATCTACTTTATGTAAGCAATCAGCTACCAGTGGTGGTGGGCGGGGTAGGGGAACCAGATTCCCCACTTCCTAGCCTGGCCCCGTGTGGGCTGCTCATGGTGACTTCTTTCCAAAGAGCATGCTGGGAAAAGGGGGTGGAAGAGGTGCACCTCCTCAGGTGACCAAGGTCAGAACCGACAATGTTGATAGCAGGCACACTGATGGCATGTACTCTTGCTTTGATGTGATGAGGATGGAACTTAACCTCTGTGACCTCCCCTCCCAGAACACATAACCCCAGTATCACCAGGAGAAAAATATCCAGTTCCAACAGAGGAACATTTTACAAAGCACCTGACCAGTCTTCAAAACTGTCAGGGTCGCCTAAAACAAAGGACAGTCTGAGAAACTGTCACAGCTAAGCAGAGCCAAAGGAGACATAATGACTCATTGCAATATGTCACACTGGATGGGATCTTAGGACAGAAAAAGGATGCGAGGCAGAGCCTAAGGCAATGTGGGTAAAGGATGGGCGTGAGTGGGTGATAGGTGTCAATACTGGTTGATTAATTGTAGCAAATGTATCAGACCAGTGTAAGATGTTAATAATAGGGGGAACTGGATGTGGGGGATGTGGTTGTTTTTTTTTTTTAATACTGTGTTCTCAAATTTTTAAAAATAAGTCTAGAGCTGTTTAAAAAAAAATAAAGCCTTTCTTTAAACACACACACTCAGCATCACATGTCACCTCATAACAGATGGAGATACATTCTGAAAAATGCATTGTTAGGTGACGTCGTTGCAGTGTGAACCCTGCAGGGACGACTTGCCCTTACCTTGATGGCTTAGCCCGCTGCACCCCCAGGCCTATGACAGGAGCTCCGCTCTGACAGGCCCACTGTCATGTGCGCAATCCATGTTGAGGGAAATGATGAAATGCACCGTGGTGTAGGGTGTGACATACTCGCACGTACACACATATCTCTGTCTGTCTATATCTAATCATTCATTGATAAGAGGAAGCCATCGCGTTAATAAGTGATGAATATGTGTAAGGTATATATATATATATAGGAGGTCTTTCTATTACATTGTTCTTGTAACTGTTCTGGACGTTTGAAATCTTTCAAATAAGTTAGATAATTGCAAAATCAAACAAAAATCCAGCTATTCTGAAGGCAAAGCAGGCAGAACCCTGAGAATCATGCTACTGATACTTTGAAAGAAAGAGAGCAGACTTGGTGAGGTCTTACCCACCGATCTCTCTCTCTCTGTCTTTTAATTTGCCAGAGGGCACACGGGCTCGCTGGAGAGAGAGGGGGAGAGTGAGAAGGCTCTTCTCACGCGGGATGGTCATGCTGCAATCCCTTCTCCTCCTTATCTCTTGTTGGAATTTCCGGCATGCACACACATGCACTTGGCATGTTTTTTAAGCCACTGGGTCCAGGACTCAAACTGTGCAGTGGGCTATGAGGGATCCAGCCATTTCAACCACCACAGCCCTGGCTGGCCCTCCAATTTGTTCTCAGTCTTTGAATCATACACTTGGTATCTCAGGGTGACACTCTAAGGAACTCTGCAGCGATGGGGTTCAGTTTCTGTAATGGATGTTAAAATAGTCCAATTTTCCACTTCTTCTTTTGTTTAATTGCTTTTTAAAAGGGATTTATTCATTTCATTCCAATTGTCTAAGTTATTGGAATAAAGTTGTTCAAAATACAGCTTCATTATTTTTATGTTGTCTGTGGAATCTGCGGTAATGATGTCTTTTGCCTCTATTCTTTTTTTCTTTTTTTTTTTTTTGGGGGGGTTTTTGGTATAGGGCGCGGGCCCCCGCCGGGACGG
>NW_006159725.1:4939847-4941555 GCF_000334495.1 Tupaia belangeri chinensis
TGGGCACGCACGCACACACGCCCGGCGTGAGATTTAAGCCACCGGGTCCGAGACGCGAACCGCGGTCGACTACGTGGGAGTCCAGCAACATAGCCATTACGCTAACTGCTGGTTCCCAGCCTCTATTCTTCATATTAGTAATCCATGTTCTCTTTTAAAAGCAGTCTTAGATGTTTATCAAATTTGTTCATCTTTAAAAAACCGAATTTTGGCTTTTTAAATTTCTTAATTCTGTGCTTTCTGTTCATAAACTTCTGCACTTATCTTGATTATATTCTTCCTTCTACTTTCTTTAGGCTTGACTGGCTTTTTTTGTATCATCTTAAGTTAGCAACTTAGATCATTGATCTTCAACTTTTCTTCACCTTTAATTCATGTATTCACAGTTATAAATTCCCCTCTGGGCAAATTTCCACTGTTTTAGTCACATCTTACAAATTTAACTACATCTATCACTTGGTTAAAAATATTTTAAATGTTTATTATGGTTTCTTGTGAGACCTTGGATTATTTAGAAGTACATTTCTAGGCATTGGGAATTTTCCAATTACCATTTCTTTTTATTGATTTGGAAAACCTTCTCTGAATGATTTAAACTTTGGGAAGTGATTGAACCTTTATTTATGGCCCATTTAATTTTGGCATTTGATATTTTTGATGCTATTATAAATGGCGTTGTTTTATCAACTCCAGTTTCCAATTACATATTGCTAGGATATAAAATGCGATGGATTTTTGTTTATAGATTTTTCAAGCCTATTAACCTTCATTGTCACCACTTGTAAGTTCTAGTCACTTTTCGTACAATAGGTTTTCTTCTAATATAATTATGTTGTCTAAAAATAAAGCCAGTTTTACTTCTTCTTATTTAACTAGGTGTTTTTTGATTTCTTTTTCTTGCCTGGTTATCTTGTCTAGAACATTCTGCAAGACTTTGAATTGAAATGGTGAGAGAGGACATGTCACCTGTTCATTTCTGATCATAATGGAAAACATCTGTCTTTTGCATTTAAGGATGATGCTAGCTGTAAGTTTTTTGTATACACACACACACACACACACACACACACATATATATATATACATATTTAACCAGGCTAAAGAAGTTTCCTTCTATTCCTGGTTTACTGAAAGTTTCTTTTCTTTTCTTTTTTTAGAGGTTTTTCACTATAGGGCACATGTGCTCGCCAGAAAGACAGAGAGAGACAGAGAGACAGAAAGCGAGAAATCACCCCCCCCCCCCCGGGAAGGGCCGGGCCCAACCCCCTCCTCTCCTTGCCGCAATCCCTTCTTCTCCATTCTCCTCTCGGGATCTTGGGCACGCACACACACGCGCCCCAGTGTGAGTTTAAGCCACCAGGTCCGGGACTCGAACCGCTGTTGACTACATGGGAGTCCAGCGACATAGCCATTATGCTAACTGCTGGTCCCTGAAAGTTTATTTTTTTTAATCAGGAATAAATGTTAAATTTTGTGGAGTGCTTTTTTTGCATCTATTGAGATCATATGGTTTTCCTTTTTTAGTGTGTTAATGTGGTGAATTCCATTAAGGGATTTTCAAATGTTAATTCATCCCTGAAGCCCTGAAATAAACCTGACTTGGTTATGATGTATTATCCTTTTAATATATTGTTGGATTCAGTGTGTGGAAATTTTGTTTAAATTTTTTTGAAAGAGTTTTTTTTTGTTGTTGTTGTTGTTTTTTTTT
>NW_006159725.1:4942349-4971458 GCF_000334495.1 Tupaia belangeri chinensis
AAGAGGTTTTTTTTTTTGTTTTGTTTGTTTTTTTTTTTTTTTTTTTTAAGAATTGGCATTATTTCTTCCTTAAATATTTAACAAAATTCACCAGTGAAACCATCGAGGCCTAAGTTTTTCTTTGAGGGAAGGTTTTTAACTACAATTTCCAGTTATTGAATAGATGTGGAGCTGTTCAAGTTACCTACTTGTTTTTGAGGGAACCATGGCAATCTGTGTTTTTTATAGAGAATAAGTCCATTTCATCCTAGTTTTCAAGTTTTTGACATAAAGCTGTGTGGCAGGATGGCTTCTGTGATGACATCCAGGTTCTCGGTGTTTCAGACAAAGAATCGAATGAAACATGCCAATAGCGAAAGGAAAAGGTACTTTATTAAGTAGAGATGAAAGTACACTTCTAAGAGGTAGGAGTGGGCCTGAGTGCACAAAGAAAGATTGGCTCAAAAAGCCCTGGCAGTTTCATTCTTGAAGTTTATCATTTTTTTATCTAGGTAATGTCTGTTGGTCATTGGCTGGGCCCACTGACTGCTCTCATCTCATTGGCTCTATCACATGGGGCTGGCCCCGTGATTCATCTCATTGGCTATTTCAAATGTGGCTGGGCCCACTGATCCATCTCATTGGCTCTATCACATGTGGCTGGCCCACTGATTCATCTCATTGGCTATTTCAAATGTGGCTTAGGCTTCATCAGCTAGACACCTCCACTAATCTTCTGCCTACATTACCTTGGGCAGAGAATTTTCCACCTGGATAGGTTTTTCTATCTAGCCATATGGGCAGACTCCAGCTCCCTTACCTGCTTCTATTTTCTAGGTTTCTCCTGCCTCAGTTGTTCATATATGGCTGTATTCTCCTTTTACTATCTGTATGACCTGTTGAGTGATGGCACGTCCCCATTTGTGACACAGAATTTGTTGTGTCTTCCTTCTTTTTAGCCTAATCAGTCTAACCAGAGTATCTCGGTTTCATTGGTCTTCTCATAGAACCAGCTGTTAGTGTCATTTACTCTGTCCAGTTTCTGTTTTGTTTTCTATTTCGTTTATTTCTACTTTGCTCTTCATTATTTTCCTTTTCTGTTTATCAGGGGTTTCATTTTCTCTTTCCCCAATCTTGGTTTCTCAAGGTGGGCAGTGAGCTTATTTACTTGGTACTTCTTTTCTCTCATAGGCATTTAGTACTACCAATTTCTTCTTGAACACTGCTTAGTGGCCTCCCACAAATTCTGTCTTTTTAAAGTTTATTTATTTCATTGGTGAAACAGACCATGTCCACATGTGTGAGAGACAGAGTCTCCTCATGCCACAATCCCCTTCCCCCAGTCCTCCAGCTTGTCAGAGTCTCGGGCACAGGAGTGTGCATGCCCGGTGTGTTTCTGGCCGATTGGGGATCTGAGCCTTGGCCAGCGCCACCAAGGCTGAGCCATCCCGCAAACGCTGAATTGTCATGTTTTCATTTCCACTTAGTTCAAAATACTTTGTCATTTTCCTTTCAATTTCCTCTTGGACCATGGGTTATATAGAAGTATATAGTTTTATTCAGTTTTATGACACTTAGAGATTTTTTTTTTCCAGAGAACTTTCTGATATTAATTTTGTGGTGTTCAAGTTATATGTAGTATAACTTGAGTCTTTTGGAATTTATTTATATTTATTTTATGGCCCAGAATATGGTCCTTCTTGGTAAATGCTCTGTGAAGGCTTGAAAAGAAGGCGTATTCTTCTGTTGCTAGCTGGGATACTCTATAAATGCCAGTCAGATCAAGGTGATGGATAGTGCTGCCCGAATGTGCTAAATTCATACTGATTTTCTACCTAGTTGTTGAGACAGGGTTTGGAAATCTCTGGCTGTAATAGTAGAATTATCTGTTTCTCCTTGCAGTTCTGTTAGTTTTTACCTTCTGTGTTTTGAGGTCCATAAATGTTTAAGGATTGTGTCCTCTCAATTAGCTGATCTCATTACTGTTATGAGGTGACATTTGCTATCTTTTTTTTTTTTTTTTGGAGAGGTGTTTGCTATAGGACACGTGTGCTCACCAGAAAGACAGAGAAAGACAGAGACGGGAAGCGAGAAATCCCTCCCAGGGGGATGGCGATGCCGCAATCCCTTCTCCTCCACTCTCCTCTCGGGATCTTGGGCATGCACACGTGCCCGGTGTTGAGTTTAAGCCACTGGGTTCAGGATTCGAACTGCGGTTGACTACATAGGAGTCCAGCGACATAGCCATTACGCCAGCTGCTGGTACCTGACATTTGCTATCTTTGATAGTATTTTTTTGCTCTCAAGTTTACCTAATCTGATATTAATAGAACTACTTCAGTTTTCTCTAGACTAATGTTAGCGTGTTCTATCTTTTTCCATTCGTTTACTGTTAACACAAATGCCTCTTTATGTTTAAAGTGTATTTTTTTTGTTGGCAGTATATAGTTGGACCTTGCTTTTTCATCTAATTTTATAATGTCTGCCTTTAAAAAAACTGTATCAGGGGAGGGTGCATGGTTTCATGTTGGGGGAGAGTGGAGGAAAAGAGAGAGGAAGTGAGAAAGCATCTCTTGGACATGGTCATGCTGCAATCCCTTCATCCCCTCTCCTGTATTATCCTTGGGATTTTGTACATGCATGCACACGTGCCCAGCGTGTCTTTCGAACCACTGGGTCTGGGACCTGAACCACCCAGTCAGCCATCATGGGGGCCAGCTGGCCCAAAGACTTTCTCATCAACATTGGTTTGAGCAATTTGATCATGATGTGCCTTGGTATGGTTTTCTGACTATGTCTTGGGTTTGGATTTTTGTCTTATTGCTTGTTTGTTTGGTTGGTTTCTTGGGCCTGCAGGTTTATCGTTTGCATTGTGTTTGGGAATGTTTTGGCCAATATTTCTTCAGCATTGTTCTTTCCCCTCTCTCATCTCCTTCAGAGCCTTTGGAGATTCCAATATTAAGATGCTTGAAGTTGACCCACATCTCACTAATGCTCTTTTCTTTTCTTGAGTAATTTTCCTTCTGTGTGTAATTTTCTAAACTACTAGGCAGTTTCTAGTGTTTACTATCTTTCCCACAATGTCTAATCGGCTGTTAGTCCCATTTCTTGTATTTTTCATCTCTGACATTAGTTTTCATCTCTAGAAATCAGACCTCAGGGCTAGCTCCATAGTGCAGTGGTTAAGCGCTGTGCTGTGGGAGTCAGATCCCGCATGGCTGATCAAGATTCAAATTCTGCCTCTGGCAGCTGGAAAAACACACTGGGTGTGGGTACATGCAAGCCCTGGACCCTAACAGGATGGAGAATTGGGGGAGAATAGGATTGTGGTATGTCCAGGCCACACTGGGGTTGCTTTCTCTCTCTTTTCCTCTGGTGTGTGCATCTGCCCTCTGGGGGTGGGGAGAGAAAGAAATAAGACTTTAAAAATATTTTCTCCATGTCACAACTTAAAAAAAAAAATCTTTAACTTGTTATGATTTTTTAGAGACAGAGAGCACAGCAGTCTTGACACCACAGACCACCCCCAGCTGCAGTCAGCCCTGAATTGTGAACATGCATGTGCCCAGAATACTCAAGGAGGTCTCTAAATATGAACCCAGAGCCTTCCATGTGGTCAGCCTTGTGGAGCAACATGCTTGACCACTGTACCACTGTCCGGTCCTTCTACTTAGTTTAACGTGTGAAATACAGTTAGAAAAACTTTTAAAGGATTATTTACTTAATTTTACTTATTGTTGTTGTTATTATTTTTATCAGTTTGCCAAAGGACACGTGCGCTCACTAGAGAGAGACAGAGAGTTTTCTCGCCCGTCCTGATTTGCTAATTCTAATACCTGTGTCAGTTCCGGGTTGGTTTCAATTAAATGGTTATTTAATTGAAGCATGGTGGGTCATGTGTTCCTCCTTTTTTTGTGCCTGGAAATCTTTGGTAATATGCCAGACATTATGAATATTACCTTGTTGGGTGCTGGACATTTTCATATTCTTATCATTATTCTTGAGCCATGTTCTAGGATGTAGTTAAGTTACTCAGTAGTTTGATCCATTTGAATCTTGCTACTTGTGATTTGAATCTGAGTAGTGTTCAGTCTAGGGCAAATCATTTCCCTCTACTGAGGCAAAAGCTCATCCTGCGTGCTCTAGATAATGCCCTGTGGATTATGAGTTTCTCCAGTTTGGACAGTGGAAACAGGCTCTCCACCCAGTTCTGTGTGACCGGATACTGGTCACTCTAATCCTTCCAGATGCTTCTTTGTCTGGCCTTTGTTAGTTTTTTCATATAGATACACTAACTAATAATCTGCTCAATACTTGAAGGGAAGCCTGTTCAGATCTCAGGTTCTCTGTGTGTGTGGTGTCTCTCCTCTGTGGAATCCTGTCTATGAACTCTGGCTACATATGCTCTACCTGAGTTCTCCTCCCTATGCCATCCCCATGCCTGGATACGCTCTTGAAGTACTGGGTTGTTGGAAAAGTCGTGATGCATTTTGCATAGAAAAAAATACATTTTGACTTTTCTGATGACCCAATAGTAGGATGGGGTAATCATGTGACTCACCTTCCTTGTTTTCTGTTTCTCAGGGTCACTGTCTTTTGTGGACTGATGTTCAAGGCCTTGAAAACCATTGTTTCCTATATTTTCTTCACTGGGCATGGGGGTTGTTTCAGGTGGAAGGGTAAATACAATCTCTGCTGCTACAGCTTGGCCAGAAATAGAAGTCTTCATTTTGATTTTTATTTCTTTTATATTTAAGAGGTTTTATATTAAAGCACCTTATCACAAAGATGGAAATATACAAACTAGAAACACGCAACTATCATCTTCCACAGTCGAGTCAAAATGTTATATATTTCTCCGTTTGTACCACTGAGAAATTCAGACCTTACACTCAACTCACTAACCCTGCATGTTTAATTCCTTGTTACTTGAGGGATCCGGGTGGCAAATAACCAAGATACAAACAATTACAGTGTGGCCATAGGCTTGTTTTCAGTTTTAAAGGATACTTTTGCTAATTCTAGAATTCTAAGTCAGCAGTATCTATTTTTGTTTTGTTTTTAAGAGAAGTTTTTGCTATAGGGTGTGTGCACTTACCAGAGAGACAGACAGACAAAAAGTGAGAAATCACCCCCCAGGGAGGTTGGCCACATCTCAATCCCTTCTCTTCCAGTCTCCTCTTGGGATCTTGGGCATGCACGCATACTCGCCTGGCGTGAGTTTTTTTTAAGCTGCTGAGTCCAGGCCTCAAACCATGGTCAACTATTGGGAGTCCAGCAATGTAACCAACCATTACACTATCTGCTGGTCCCTTTCTCTTAGTATCTCTTTTTTTTCCAAATGTATAATTTGCATTCTATTTTTTCCCAGAGGACAGTTCTTCAGTCCTTAAAGACTCGGCTCCTTACACAGGCTTTGGTGGAGGGTGAGGGGCAGTACCTGCAGGTCTAAATCGAGGTGTGGGTGTTCAGTCCTTCTGAGCTTCACGAGCTCGGTTCCTGACTCCCTTGCTACGAATGGTGCAACTCACACAGTAATGTAGCTGTACACACAGCTTGGGGAGCACAGTGGCATCAAAGACACTTGCTTCAGAGAGGTCCCTGACAGCTGTGGCCTCTATTATATTTCAGATGATGAACTTCTTAATAACCTCGTCCTTGGGTATGCATCAGGCACAGTTAGTGCAGCGAATAGGCTGCACATGGCCGCGGCCCTTTCTGGCACGGCCGTTGTTCCTTCTTTTCTTTGTCATCTCAGGAGTGAGACTGCGAGAGCTCCGTTAGTATCTTCAAGATATCATTCCATTGTCTTCTGGCTCCTATTGTTTTTGGTTAAAAGTTTACTAATTTTATAGGACTGTCATACAAAAGCCACTACTGCAGATTGGCGTAAACGACTTATTTTCTCACAGTCCTGGAAGATGAAAGTTCAAGATCAACATGTTTGCGGAAGTTGCTTCCCCTGAACCTCACCTCTGCACAAGTCCACGTCTAAATCTCTCATAAGGACACTAATTGCAATGGGTTAGGACCCGCTCAAATTGCCTCATTTTAACTGAATTATCCCTTTAAAAAACTTCTCTCCAAATACAGTCACATTCTGAGGTACTGGAGTTAGGATTTCAACATACAAATTTAGGGGAGAAAAAATTCAGCCCATAACCAAAAGCCATTGGTCTTATTCATGTTCTTTGTAAGATTATGTATCCTTTTTTCTTTCTCCTGGCTTCTTTCAAGATTTTATATCTGTCTTGGTCTTCAGAAGTTTTACTCTGATGCACCTAGGTTTGGTCTTCTTTGCATTTATCCTGGTTGAAATGTAAGATTCTCGAGAACTTTGCTATGTCCCTCATAATTCATTCAGAATTCTTTGTGTTCAGTAGCAGCTTCATTTGCATGCTCCCTTCTCTGGATTTTGGATTCCCTGGGCTCTGCAACTGGCTCCTTGAATCTCCCACTTTGAAGACTTACTGCCTTCCAGGTACCCTAGGGACAGGTGATACTAGCAAACCCTAGCATTCGAAAACACTCCTATCTCCCACATGAGGAGATTTTGCAATGATTTCTTATATTTAAAGCAAAGACTGTTTTCCTTCATTACAAGGCAGTGCATGTTATTAAAAAAAAATTTAGAGGTGCAAAAGTTAACCAAGAACGAAAAAGAAATCACCCAGCATCCATGACATAAGTACTGCTACTAATACAGTCATGGGCCGCTTAGTGGTGGGGAGATGTTCTAAGTAATGCTTGGTTGTTGAGGTGACTTTGTCATGGCAAGAACATTTTGGGGTGTACTTACCCAAGCCTAGAAGGTCCAGCCGACTACACACCTAGGCTATGCAGGGTAGCTTGTTTCTCCTGGACTACTACCTGTGCAGCAAGTTCTGTACTGAATCCTGTAGGCAACTGTAACTCGGCATTATACACTTGTGGGTCTACACATATATGAGCATAGAAAAGACACCATAAGAATACAATACCAAGGGACCAGCAGATGGAGTAATGGTTATGTTGCTGGACTCCCATATAGTCAACTGTGGTTCAAGTCCTGGACCAGGCAGCTTAAAATTCATGTCGGGTACGTGTGTGTGCATGCCCAAAATCCCAACAGGACTTGGCCATCCCCTCTGGGGAGTGATTTCTTTCTTTCTGTCTCTCTCTGACTCTCTGGTGAGTGCACATGCCCTATAGCAAAAATCTCTAAAAAAAAAAAAAATACAATGTTAAGATGCTGTACGGGAACTTCCCATGAATGGAGCTCACAGGACTGGAAGTTGCTCTGGGTGACAAGGGAGTGAGTCGTGAGTGAATGTAAAGGCCTAGGACATGCTTGTACACTGCTGGAGGCTTTGTACACACTGTATGCTTAGGCTGCATGCAGTATGTTCTCTCTTAATAAATTTAAATCAGCTTACTATAATTGCTTTACTTTAAAAACTTCTTAATTAAAAATTGTTGACTCTTTTGTAGTAATGCTTAGTTTCAAAGGGCTGTCCAAAAATATTTTCTTTTTAAATATATTTATCCCATAAGCTTTTTTCTATGTAAAAATTATTATTATTATTTGTTCTGTTCATGTTTTTGTTAAAAACGAAGACATAGGGCTGACCCCATAGTACAGTGGTTAGCCCCTGGTCAAAAATTTTAAAAAGGAACATTAGTGGGACACAGACATGGCTTATTACCTGTGGATGATGACGTGTATAGTATTCTCAACTGGATTGGTCTGAGAAGTATTTCATGCTGGGTAAAGTCTTTTCATAAGCAAAATGAGAAATAGTGATTGACTGTTTAAAAAAATAATTGGAATAATAATAAGAATCGAGAAAAAAACGAAAGCTATTGGATGATGAAATGGGGATTTTAATGTCTCCGTATTGACTGATAGGCATGGTATTCCTTCTGGAGAAAGAAGTGTAATACACTGTAAAGTTATATGTGATTCAATGTAATATAAACAAGATTACAATGATAATAAATAATTAAAATAAATAGAAAAACTTAAAAATAATAACACATAGAAATAAATAAATCATAATAATTATTTTTTTTGAGAGATTTTCGCTATAGGGTGCATGCGCTCGCCAGACAGACAGAGAGAGACATTATAGACAGAAAGCAAGAAATCATCCCCCGGGGGATGGTCACGTCGCAATCCCTTCTCCTCCATTCTCCTCTCGGGATCTTGGGCACGCACGCACACGCACCCAGCGTGAGTTCTTAAGCCACGGGGTCTGGGATGCGAACCGTGGTCGACTACGTGGGAGCCCAGCAACATAGCCATTACACTAACTACTGGTTCCCAATAAATAAATATTAAAAAACATATTAAAAACCCCACATTTTAATACACTTATAAAACAGATGGGGAGGCCAGCAGGTGGCATGGAGGTAAAGGTGCAGAGACAGAGAGAAAGGGAAAGCAAGAAAGCAATCCACCAGGCCCAGGACTCAAATTGTGGTTGGCCACGTGGGAATCCAATGCCTTTAACCACTATGCCCCCTGCCAGCCCCTTGGAATATGGTTTTAATCATGTAATTTTGTATTTAGATTTCATATTTCATACTATAAGTATTTTTCTATATTTTCAAATAATGACTAACATTTCCTGGAAGCTAAGTGTGAACATAATGTTGACGTGCTTAATTGCCTTCCTTACTCCTCGCCATGATACTCCAAGGTAGAGACCGTCATCCTCACTTTATAGACAGGAAGCTGAGGCTTAGAAAGGTTAAACGGCCTTCCCGGGAACTAGTGAGGCCTGTGCTCCCAACCCAAATCCATCTGAGTTCCGAGCACAGGCTATTCGCCGCTGCTCTGTTCCATAGCAATCTGGAAAATCAGGATATAATTATATGCAGTAAAATTCACAGGTTCAAATGTACAGTTTTGTGAGCTTTGACAGCTGTATGTCTTTTACTATAATCATCGTTAATGCCTGTATACTTCTCTTCCGAGTCCTCTTTGGAGTTTCTAGATTAGTAAATAAGATATAACTAATGGTTGAATACCCAATCTGTCTGCCACTCCTGGCTTTCTGGAAACCCCTCCTTAACTTTTCTGCCATCCCGGCAACTCAAAGGTTAACACTTGGCCCTTTGTTCAACATTTTGAATATTATTTCTGGAATCTACTTAGCCAATTCTTGTTTGACATTAGATGGAAAGCTCTTAGTTAAAACGCTGTAGTGAACATCATCGTACAACATAACCTTTGGTAACTACCACTGTTTCCTTAGGGTAGGAATACTATTTCTTCCTGTTATCATTGGAATACTCAATACCTTGGTGCCATGTGCATGGAAGTCACACCATTCTTCAAAACAGTGATGGTGCTGTCTGTGCTAAGCTCAGTTTAGCCTCCCAAGCACCCTATGATGTAGGTATATTTTCTTTTGGAGCTTCAAAGGCAAGGAGTGACGATCAAGCACAGGAGGGGAAGTTGAGGTCTCCTTCGTTTTCATTCTGATGCTGTCACTGTCTCTGTTGGTCTCTGCGTGGGGGAGGCAGCGAGGTACAGTAAGAATTACAAACCCTCCCTCAAAGAGCAGGCTCCAGACTACCACTCCAGACTGCATCACAATCCCCAGGAACATGCACATCCCTGGGTACCCCTAGAGCTATTGAAAAATGTTTTCTAAGATTCGAATCCAGAATCTACATCCTGACACTTTCTCCAAGTGATTCTCCTACGCATAGCCTCAAGTTTGAGAACAGTCACCTTAGAAGGAAAGGTCGGTGGTCAGAGCTGCAAAGCTGGCCCCAGCAGGAGGGCTTGTGGTCACAGACAGGAGCTCCCTGCTCGCACTTGGGTCACCAAGGCCTTCTGGGGCCTGCATGACTGAGAGAGGGCCTTGGACCTAGCACGTGTGGTGATGTCATATCCTTAACTCACGAGCTGATCTACATGGTGATATGACCCAATCAGCAGCCCCATCTCAAATGACATTTATCAGAAAGAAGACACCCCAGAGCTCTTTAGCAAGGACATTGTCCCTGGATGACAGACCAGGGCAAAGCTGCTGGCTTCAAAGCACAAGTTCATTCGCTCGCTGTGTCTCCCTGTTAATAGGAATGCTCTTTGACCTTCACCCAACTTCAGGGTCATGCTCTGGGGCCAGAGATGGCAAGGATAGAGAGGGGGTTGAGGCGGGATGGGGAGTGAAGGAGGGAGGGGCTCTTTATAACTTCTTAAGAGAGGAAGTAGGTGGCGCCCCGTGTTTTATCAGGAAACCACTGAAGAAAAATGTCAGCTGTGGTTATTTTGGGTGGAAAAGACTCTGGGGTTAATAGATACATGTTTCCTTTAAATTTTCTTAATTGTCAGAATTTCTTGAACAAACGAGATGATGTTACCTAATCTGTACTGTGTGCTTACTGTGGGGGTCCTCAGAGACTTCAGAGAATGTATACTAGGAAAAAGGATGTAGGGATTTCAAAATTTTACACTGAAATAAATTCAACTTTAATTTCACTTTTTCCATGGATTTTTAAGTCCCCTACATATGTGTCAGATACCGTTTAAATGCTTCACATGAATGAACTCAGTTTAGCTTCATAAACACCCTATGATGTAGGTATTATTTTTTTAAGTTTTTTTTTTTTTTTTAATGTTTGCTATAGGGTGTGCTTGCTAGGGAGACACAGAGAGAAGGAAACTGAGAAAGCACCCCCCATGGGGGATGGCCATGCTGTAGTCTCTTCTCCTTTCTCTTGAGATTTTGGGAAGGCACTTACATGTGCCCAGTATGTTTTATTTTTTAATAATTATTTTATTAACTTTATTTATTTATTTTAATTTGACCAGAGAGAGAGGGAGGGTAGGAGAGAGAGAGAGAGAGTGAGAAAGCAAACTACCAGGTCTGGGACTCGAACTGTGGTTGGCCACGTGAGAGTCCAGTGCCCTTAACCACCACAGACCAGCATGCCACCTGCCGGCTCCCATGCCCAGTGTGTTTTCAAGCCTCCAGGTCTGCGACTTAAACTGCACAGTAAGCTCTGTGGGATCCAGCTGCCATAAGCACCACTCCACCTGCTGGTCCTCTAAGTACTATTTTTAGCCCGTTACAGAGGAGTAAACTGAGGTCCTCGGAGGTTAAGAAGCCTGTCTGGGCTACGTAGCTGTACGTAGTTGTAGGTAACAGAGGTGGGGTCTAATCCTGGCAGTCTGGCTTCAGGGACCGAGCGCTTAGCCTCTGCAGCGTGCTACCTATGGTGTTCCTAGTGTGAGAACGTGACTAGTAAAGCCACTCTGACTGTCACCTGCATGCTTTCCCTAACAAGTGGGGAACATTCGCCATGCACCTGCGTGGGACCACTCACCTGCCTCCGTTCGCTCAGCTAATTTTGACAACATTCTAGAGCTGTTCTGTCTAGGAAGGTAGCTAGTTCCCGCTTTACCTACCAAGCACCGACGGCTGGCCCATCTGAGCCAAGCTGTGTGGGATGTTAGGGTGCTCTCCGCAGTACGTGAGGGTGGCCCTGGTCACGCACTGTGAGAGAACCCACAGACTCAGAACGCGGGCAGGAAAGAATGTGTTCACTTTCCAACCACAAAAGGGGGACAGACGTGGAGAGTCACACTGGCCCCAAGGGCGAGAGCAGGGAGCTGTTACTGGGATTTACGAAAGGAGAGGCTACGGTTGGCTCATTAGGGCAATCCCTCTGGGGGTGCGTGGCTTGTTTGGTCATCATCTTGGCTGTCCTCTCTGGCTGCTGTGGTGTGCCATGTATTCTGTCCTTTGTCATGGTGCCAGCTGCTGACAGATGTTCCCATCTTTACACCTGAAGGCAGGAACTTAGACAATACAAGGGCAGCCATCTGCGATGACGTCAAGAAAGGGCCAACTAACTTGGGAAGAACAGGGAGGAGGAGAGAGAATGTCTGAGGCACTAGGAGTTTAGAAGGGCCCTTCTAACTGCCACGTCCAAGGTGCCAGCGAGACAGAGCTAACCCTTTTTCACCCCTGAGGAGCCTGAGGGAACATCTGATACATACATTCATTATACATCTAAAATACAGGCTGCATTTCAAACACCTAGTGTTTTTAAGAGGAATATAAACTCTCCCCTCCATTAAAAAATTTGATTAGATGCCAAAATAATATTTTGGTTTTCTTGGGCTAAATAAAAGATATTATGGGACCAGCAGTTAGCATAATGGCTATGCCGCTGGACTCCCATGTATTTGACCACGGTTTGAGTCTTAGACCCAGTGGCTTAAACTCACGCTGGGTGCATGTGCGTGCGTGCGTGCCCAAGATCCTGAGAGGAGAATGGAGGAGAAGGGATTGTGGCATGGCCATCCCCCCCTGGGGGGTGATTTCTTGCTTTTTGTCTGTCTCGCTCTGTCTTCCTGGTGAGTGCATGCGTCCTATAGCAAAAACTTCTCCAAAGAAAGAAAACAAACAGATATCATTAGGATTTTTTTTAAAGGTTTATTGATTTGCTGACAGAGACAGAGAGAGAGAGACACCTTCAATGGGATCTTCACACTGCAGTCAACGCCCAGGCCCTGCAGTCAGCCAGGATCATGCACCTGGTGCTGCAGCCAGAGCCCTCCATCCGTCTCCAGTCCCCTGCGACGGTGCCCTACTGTTTGTGTTACTGCCGCGGAGCCTGGTTTGGTTGCTCTTTTTTTCTTTTGTGTAATGCAGATACTAAATTTTGAAAAAAAGTCAGACACATGGATGGAGTTTGTGGCTCATGTTCTATTTCTATTGGCCAGCATTGGTCTAGAAGGAGGGTGCACCACTGAGTAACCAACTGAGGTTCCCATAGCTATAAGGGGCAAGGCAGGCTGGCACCCAGACCCCTGGCCCCCGCTTGTCACACCGCTTCCCTTTGCCCTCCTGAAGTCTCTGATCCACATTCGTCAGACAAGCATATGTGCCTAGAGCAAGCAGTGAGCTTGGAGTTTACTCTGGTTTCTTTTTCTTTTTTTAAAAAGCCCTCCCCCCCCCCAGGGTAGGTGGTCTCATTGGAGAGACAGAGACACAGAAAGAGAGAAAACAACCCCCGGGGGGAATGCCACAAGCCCTTCTCCATTCTCTTGGGATTTGGGGCATGCATGCACATGTACCCAGCATGAGTTTTAAGCCACTGGTTCCAGGACTCGAACTGCAGTTGACTACATAGTAGTGTAGTGACGTAGCCATTACGCCATCTGCTGACCCCTACTGGTTTCTTGAGGCACAAACATGCACTGAGAGCCTGTTATGTGGGAAGCATCGTGCAAGGCACCAACTGCCATTGCTGGGCTCCATGCACAGCGACAGCCACGATGATGACAGCTGAGATGCGCTGAGGGCCACCATTTACCAGCACTGACCTAGGGACCTGCAGTGCAGGACCTCAGTCCGTCCTCACACCAGCCCAGTTAGGTTGTAGTTAGCAGGCCTGCTTCTCAGACAAGACAAACAAGACTTGGAGAGCATAAATCCATCGCCTGGGGCCAGCAGCCCGTACAAGGGACAGCCAGAACTCGGCTCTTTGCCTGTGCATTCATGCTGTTAAAGTGGCCTCGCTGTGTGATCCAGCAGTCCCACGACTAGGCTGAGGCTCGAAGGAAAAGCCATCCGTGCATCTTACATGTATCTGCATGCCGGTTTTATTGTGACCCTATTCATGAAAGCCAGATACAGCATCAGCCTGTGTCTATCAACAGAGGAACGGATAAAGAAAACGTGACACACAGACACACGGCACGTGTGCACCCACGCCACGGAATACCATTCAGCCATGGAAAAGCATGACACCTTTCCTGTGGGGTAAGATGGGTGTCCCCGGAGGACATCATGGTAAGTGAAATAAGCCCCGCACAGGAGAAACACTACATGTCCTCCCGCTTATGTGGGAATAGAAAACGGTGAGCCCAGAAGTCGGGAACGGGAGAGTCATTGTAGAGGCCAGGAAGGATGGGGAGCTGCGCCAGGGAGATGTTGGTGAACGGCAACAAAATGACGGATAGATAAGAGGAACGATGCCTTTCTTTCTTTCTCTTTCTCTTTCTTTTCCTCTTTCTTTTAAATTTATTCCATTTTATTTCTTTATTATTATTCTTCAATTTGACCAGAGAGAGAAGGAGACTGAGAAAGCAAGCCACCAGGTCTGGGACTCAAACCTGGTGCTGGGAGTCCAGCACCTTAACCATCACAACACCTGCCAGCCCCAAGAGGAACACTTCCTAATGTTACAAAGCACAGTAGGTGAGAGAGAGTTAATGGCATTGTGTTGGGTGTCTCAGAGCAAGCAAAGTAGAGGATTTTGTATGTCCCCAACACCAGGTAATGCCAAGTGGTTGCCATAGGGATGTACTAATTGACCTTGTCTAGTTATTACGTATTGTGTCTTAGAAGCAAAATCACATTGTACCCAAGTATGCGTAACTATTGTATGTTCATTAAAAAGCACCCTGCCATACCAACGCTGGAGGGGAGGGTGATATAGCCACTCAGGGCGCTAAGACAGCATGGGAAGCAACCCAGCCTGGGGCCACAGTGAGGGGGGCAGGAGCCCCCATGAGTTACCAGTACCAGTAAACAGGGACATGACAAGCAAAACTCAGAATGAAACACATCCCAGGTCAACTTGACAGACCAGTTGACCTCAGGCTGCAGGAAGACCTGGCCACAGCTTGGTCAAGGCCAGGAGGGGAAAGAATGTATCAGTGAGGAGGGAGGCCGGGCATGCACAGCTCAGGGGAGGGAGGCTGGGCATGTGCAGCTCGGGTCCCCCTGGGGCTGAACATCACGTGTACTCAGCACTGGAATCTGTCTAGAAGGGTCTGTCTTGGTCAACCCTGGAGATGAGGAAGGCACTATGGAAGGCTGAAGAGCCCATGATGTCCATTCGCCTCTGGTTTGGAGTTTTGTTTTATAGAGATATTTACTATAGGGGGCTCACTAGAGAGAGACAGAGGGTGGGGGGGAGTGAGAAGTCACCTCTCAGAGATGGCCACGCCACAACCCCTTCTTCTCCATGCTCCTCCTGGGATTTGGGGAACATACACACACATGCCCGGGGTGAGTTTCAAGCCTCTAGTTCCAGGACTCGAACTGTGGTTGGCCACGTGGGAGTTGAGCACCTTAACCACTACTCTATCTCCTGGCCCCACCCCTCAGGATTCTTTTAGCAAGCAAATGGGTATAACCTTGGAGAAGCCACTGGCATTGTACCTGGACTCTTTCTCTTTGGCTTTGTCCCTGTGGATCTTGAACTAGCTCCAGATCTGGATTTTCCTAGAAGGATCACTTCTAATGCCTGTTCCCCAGCTGCCACTGCAGCAGCCCTGGACAGGTGGTGACAGCAGTGGTGCCAACACACAGGTGACGCCCAGGCTCCGGGGTTCCCTGCCCAGGCCTTCTCCCCAGCTGCCAGGCCATGAAGTCAGATATCGCAGGCTTTGAAGTCAGGGTTTGGGGTTGGTGGGTTGGTGGGTTGGATGGGGTTTTTGGTTTTGTTTTTGGCTTTGTTCCTTTGGTCTTTCTAAGATGTGGTACCGCAGCCTCTACAAACAACAAGCACTCTTGCTTACTGCTTAGGGGAAAACCTGGTTTGAAAAACAAGGAGTCAGTGTCTTATGCTTTCTTGCTTGCTGTGAATCACTTCTTCAGGATCTTCTCATCTCAGAAAATTCACAGAGTCAAGATTCTGGGCTTGATAAGTGGAGAGACAGGCCCCAGACTGAGGTTAAGTCTTCAAGAGAATGTCACGCTGGCCAGCTAGCCACTTTCCTTGACGACATCCTCTGCATCGGGGTTTCTCACCCTCATCGCTCGTGACATTTCAGTCCGTATAATTATTTGTCATGGGAGGGACTTTCTCACGTGTCAAGGCATGGTGAGTGTCGTCCTGGCTGTACCCTATCGCTGCCAGCTGTATCCCCCCACCAGGTGGGACAACCGAAGTCATTAGACATTGCTAACCATGCCCCTGGGGGAGGACGGCCATTCCACTGAGTCCGTTTCTTTCCAATTTCAACACAGATCAAATGCTGTGGAGTGAAGGATTGAGAAAGCGTTTCAGCCCCCACACCTCTGCATGTTGGGGTGAGCAAGCAGGGGACGCATTCGCTCTTAAAGTCATTTGTATGTTATATTTTGTCTACAGAGTGTGGCTCAGGGCTCGGGACTGGGGTCAGACTTGAATTCAAATCCTACCTCTCCCACCTACCAGTTATGTGATCTTCGGCAAGTCACCTCGCCTCTGCCAGCCTTAGCTTCCTCATCTGTACAATGGGAATCACAGGGAGCGAGGCTGGAAGGAGATCATGAGAGGGCAGTGCCCGCAAGCGCTCTGTCCACACTGGAGACGATATTCTGAGCTTCTCCATGGTCTCCCTCCTCCTGGAGCTCCAGGCAGCATGAGCTTGAGCCCCAGCCCCTGCCTCAGCGCTGGTGTGGTCTGCAGCCTGCTCAGGAGGGATTTCCAGGAGGATGTGTGAGCTCACGCCGCCTCACCTCTGGGCTTCTGCTTTCAGACACGTGTTTTCTGTTCTCCATGGTGGCAATCTCAGTTCTTCCTTGACTTCCGCCAAAGCCAAAACCGAAGCAGAAACCAAATTTAAAAGTAAGGGGGAAAAATCCCTTGCATAAAATACCCATGAGGGTGATCAACCTACAAATGGAGAGGTCAGAAGAGAGGCGAAGGTGCGCCCCCCGCTGGACACGTTTGAACCTCAACACTGATGGCCTGTCTTTAGAGTTACTGTGGCCGCCTCTCTGTGAGGGTTCCTTTCCAAAGGCAAGGGGCTTCCTCTCTGGCTCCTTTGTCTCCTCTTCTCCTCCCTCTCTGTGTCCTTATTTTTATTTATTTTTTTAGGTTTTTGCTATTGGGTGCATGCGCTCCCTGGAGAGAGACAGTGAGAAGAACATGAGACATCACCCCCTCAAGGGAGGTGGCCACACCGCAATCCTTACTCCTCCATTCTCCTCCTGGGATTTTGGGCATGCATACACATGCACCTGGTGTGAGTTTCAAGCCACCAGGCCAGGGACTCGAACCATAGTCGGTCATGTGAGAGTCTAGAGCCCCAACTGCTATGCTACATGTTGGCCCCTCTCTGTCTCCTCTGAGACGTTACCTCACATCACTTTCTTGGGTCCCCGACCTTGATTTTTAGGGGCACTTTCTTCCTTTTTTGCCACTAGCCACTCTATCTCTTTAGTTCATTGTGTTTTCTTCATGACACTTGTTCCTTGGGAGTCACTGGCTTACTGACATGTCCAGGTGTCTGTTGTCTGTCTCCTCCCACTAGAAGGTAAATGTCTTGAGGTCAGGGCTCTCCGTACACTGCAGCACTCTCATGTCCAGAAGTGACTGAGCCCTTCCTCCCACGGGAACTTAGGTTTGCAAATGACAGCCCCGTCTCTCGCATGGTGCTGAGCAGGGACATGTGACACTCAACTTCAGTGATTTGCCAAGATAACTCCCCGCTTTATCCGTCCCCTTCAGCTCTTGGCCTACAGCAAAGGGTGCTCTACACACAGCCTTTGGCTGGTGGCACTTTGGGGAGTGCAAGGGCTGGGTGTGTTTTGGGGGGACCCGGGAAAACGAACCACAACTAGGATGCAGGTAGCACTGGGAAATGTAAGTCCCTCCAGAATCCTTGGGGCTCTGAGAGCGGCCCTGAGTGCCCCCACACCCGGGCTGGGACACACAGGGTAACCGGCAAAGCTGGATGCTTTAGGGATACCTAAGAAATTGACATGTGGGTGACATCTTTCCACAAGAGGAAGCTCAGGGCCAAGGCCACGTAGTGGGAATCATCGTGAGGGAGAGGGATTGGAGGAAGCTTGATCTTACTGTATTAGGGAGCTGAGACCTTGGGGTCCTGGTTTCCATGGGACGCCAGCCTGAGGCTTCTGAGGCTGGCCAGGGAGAGGAAGGAGGTGGCGTAAGCAGAAGAGCCTTTCCTAGGGGTGTCACCAGGTGGCGCCCTTGGCCAACTACTGGAAGTCACTTCCCAGGAAGTGACTCAGCAGGGGTGATTTCATCAGTCCAGTGTTCATTTAGATCAGCGAAACAAGACCCAGGAGTGCTGCGTCACCTCATTCCAGCTGAGCTGTTCTCCGGGTGACAGGTGCAGTTTGGGGGTGGTCTTTGACTCATTCATTCACTGGTTCATTCATCCCACATTCATCAGCATTCTAAGGAGTTCCTGCACGGCATAGGTGCTGCACTCGGTCCCGGGGCATCGCCAGCATTTCCTCAGGGACTCCTGTCCTGGCCCCGTTCAAGTGGGCAGTGATGTGGGAGATGGAAGTGAGGAGGGCTGGAGTCTGGTCACGGACAATGGGGGCGGGAGGGTGGGGTGACACAGAGGAGACGACCAGCTCAGCACAGCCCACGGTCTATCTCACACTCTCTCTTCCGAAATCAGGCACCGCTTATCAGCCGCACCACATCCCTGGCATTTATTACATACTGTCCTGTGGTCAATCAGCGTTTTCTAAGTAATATCTTATCTCCCCAAACAGCTGAATGGCAAAACATGCGAGGGCATAGCTTACTCATCCTGTCCCCTCACCTGCTCCCACTCCAGCCCCTCGTGCACCTGACGCAGCCACTAGAACACAGGGATGTTCAGTCAGGACCCGAGGGTGATGATAAATCCACAGGCCATCTGCAGGGAGGCAGAGAAATGTGGCAGAGGCCCCACCAGGCAAGTCCCTAGTGTCACAGCTATTCGCGGAGATGTCAGAGTTCACGGAGGTAGGGCGGCACATAGGCCTGGACGTGAGGGTAGCCTGCCGCTCTCCTCTCACAAGCAGCCATGTCTCAGGCAACAGGTGACAGCCCGAAGCCCCCCAGCCAATCCATGGCCACCCTCATTGCCATTCCCGGGCCTCCGCATTTCAGAGACCGTGGTGGTTCACCATCACGACGTGGGAATGACTTTGTATTCCTCTCCTGGTTTGACTCTCCTGGGGATAGAAGGGCATGGGTCATCGTAATTCTCCAGACGCAAGAATGGGCAACAATATTCATTATATGCATTCATTAGTGCATGCACGCATTGATTCATTTTTTTGAGTATTCTTCCGTGTGTCAGCTACTGTGCTCGGTACCAGGATTCAATAATGAGCTGGAATAGACCTGACCCCTGGTCCTCACTGAGTTTAAAATCTTGGCAGACATCAATCTAAAGATCAACAAATATGACATTACTTTTGTGATGAGTACTCCAGGGGAGAAGTACAGAGTAGCTTGAAACGTGAGGGGTGGAAGTCCCCCTTCAGCTGACAGGCAGGAAACTGTAGAAACAGACGTCTGAGCAAAGACAGATGTGGCTTCTACCGCGATCACCTGCTTCCACGCCAATCTCCCCCGCCCAGAGGCCAATTGACTGCGTTTGTGTGTGAGTTTTGGGGATTTCATGCCCTAAGGGCAGCTAGAGACAAACTCTCTACCCCATTATGGGTTTGGCTAAATAGCGAGAGAGCTCATGCGTTGTCTAAAATGTTCTGATCATCTATCATTTCAAGTGAAAAGCTATACTGGAACTAGAGAGAGGAGAGTCTAATGGGTGGTCAGAAAAGTCAAGATGGGCTTTTGTCTATGTGTTAATATGCAAAGATGTGTCATGGGACCAGCAGTTAGCATAATGGCTATGTCGCTGGACTCCCACGTAGTCGACCGTGGTTCGAGTCCCAGACCCAGCGGCTTAAACTCACGCCGGGCACATGTGCGTACGTGCCCATGATCCCGAGAGGAGAATGGAGGAGAAGGGATTGCAGCGTGGCCATCCCCCCTGGGGGGTGATTTCTCGCTTTCTATCTCTGTCTTTCTGGCGAGCGCACACGCCCTAGAGCAAAAACCTCTTAAAAAAAAATGTGTCATGACTTTTCCGACAACCCAATAGCTAGGGTGATCGCCTTGTCTCGGGGTCCCCAGGGCTTTCCCAGTTTTAGCACTGAAAATTCCACATTCTGGGACCACCCTAGTTTTAAAACTCTGAGTCTAGCACCCTGGGTCCCTGTCAGTCCCAGGCAATCCAGGCCGGTTGGTCACCCTGGTAGTAGTCTTGGTCCAGCACGATTCTTAGTTTCCTCCTCTGGGAGATGAAGAAGTTAGTCTAGAACAGGTGTCTTTAGGTCTGACTCTTCTTCCTCTTCTTCTTCTTCTTTTTTTAAAAGAGGCTTTTTGTCTTAGGCTGTGTGCACTTGCCAGAGAGAAACAGAGACAATGAGAGGGAAAGTGAGAAATCACCCCCCCAGGGGATATGGCCATGCCACAATTCCTTCTCCTTCGTTCTCATCCTGGGATTTGGATCATGCACGTACACATGCCAACGTGAGTTTCAAGCCACTGGGTCTGGGACTCAAACTGCAGTCAGCCGTGTGGGAGATCAGCGACATAACTGCTATACCATCTGCTGGCCCATCGCAGGTCTGACTCTTCATAAACACCAAGCCCAGGCTTGCAGTCCCAGAGATTTGGCTGGGGAGAGGCCCAGGTGTGCACGAGTTTAAAAGCCTCCTGGGTGGTGCTGACATGAGGCCAGGCCTGACAGCTTTTGGTCTAGACAGTCTCAAGTCCTTCATGGTGCTCTGTGGACACACTAGTTCACTTACCCCCGGGCCCCTGCTGCCACCTGTGTTGTCATTGTCACCATCCTTCCTATTGATGACAACAGTGTGACTCTGTCTTGTCTCTCCCTCTCTCCTCTTCACTGCTCTCTGTTCTCTCTGAGTGCCTGAAAGACCAATGCCGGCCCCACCCACTGGGCCTGGACCAATCAGTGGGGGTCCCTTCTCTGGCGTGCTTCTGTACTGGCCTTTTCCTTCCCTAGCCTCTGACCCCTCACTAGAGAAACTGAAAGAGATCTCTGGGGACAGACCTAGAGGCTGTGCCCAGGAGACCCACCTTCCCCTTCTTAGGGAGGCCATTTCCAGGGTGTGCCTCCTCCCAGGTGAGGCCAGGGCCACGTGCTGCCCAGACGCCACACTTTCTCCTCTGGGCCCAGACACTGGTCCGTGTACTAATACTGCTTCACATACTCCCCGGGGGCCGGCCCGTCTCATGCCAGCCCTGCTCGACCTCATATCCAGGGCTATGGCCCCTAAATCACCTCCATGCCGATGGCTGTGGGTCTGAGTTTGTGGAATGATGTTCCAGGAGCTGAGTGCCCCCTCCGCCCGGACCTCCAGCCCTGGCTCACAGCCTCCTTCACATCACCATGAAAGCAGCACCATCATCCACTTAGCTGTCCAAGGAGGAAGTCTGGAGCTTCAGTCCCCACATGCCAGCCAGCCAGCCAGGGCTACTCCTCAGGCCTCTGTCACTGTGGCCACTGGCTGTCCCAACCCCAGCCCTTCCCAGGAAAGCACCAGAGCCTCCGCACTGGTCTCCCCTACCCCTCGCTGCTTCTTTTCTATGTACGATCTTTTAAAAGCATAAATCAGATCATGGCAGCATGGTCATTCACCATATCAACATGCCAAGGGAGGGAAAACCATGCATTATCTCAAGAGGTGCTGAAAAAGCATTTGACATGTTTTCACTTCCGTCTGTGATCGAAAACCCTGGAGAAACTAAGAAACCTTCAACTTGATAAGCGACGTCTGTGGAAAACCTACCGTGAACATCTTATTAGTGATGAAAGACTGACCAGCTTCTCTCAAAGATCAGGAACCAGGCAAATACGGCTGTTTACACTTTTTCTATTTAACACTCTCTGTCTCCCCTAGTGAGGACCTGGAACGTTTTCATTCAACATTGCACTAGAACAAGAAAGCAAGAAAAACAAATACAAGGCATACCTATTGGAAAGGAAAAAGTAAAACCGCTTTTATTCTCAAATGACATGATCATCAACATAAAAAGCTTTTTTATTTTTTATTTTTTGGAAAGGTTTTTGCTATAGGGCATGTGCACTCGTCAGAAAGACAGAGAGAGACAGAGAGACAGAAAGCGAGAAATCACCCCCCAGGAGGGATGGTCACACCGCAATCCCTTCTCCTCCATTCTCCTCTTGGGATCTTGGACACGCACGCACACGCGGCTGGCGTGAGTTTAAGCCACGGGGTCCAGGACTCAAACCGCAGTTGACTACATGGGAGTTCAGTGACATAGCCATTACGCCAACTGCTGGTCCCCATACAAAGCTTTAAGGAAATGCTTTTTTTTAAAAAAAAATCCAGTAAGTAATTTTATCGAGGCCACAGGTCCAAAGTGAATCTGCAAAGACCAGCTGTGGCCCTAGCTGTGGTGATGCAGGTATGGAGGTGCCACTGACGACGCTGAAGCCATATAGGAAGACTCCGGGTTTAGTTCCCAGATTGACCTGAACACACCAGGTGCGCTTGCAAAAATGTGGATTCCTTACTAGAGTCCTCACCTTGGGGACCAGGAGATGATGTAGTGATTATGTCGCTGTACTCCCACATGGCCGATCGTGGTTCAAGTCCCGTACCTGATGGCTGGAAAATCATGCCAGGCACATGTGCATGCATGCCCTAGCTCCCAGGAGCAGAATGGAGGGGAATGAAGGAGCAGGGATTGCAGCGTGGCCATCCCTCCTGGGAGGTGATTTCTCACTTTCTCTCTCACTGTCTGTCTGTCTCTCTCTCTCTCCCCCCTGCAAACACACCCTAAGACAAAAAAAAAAAAAAAAATCCTCGTCTTTACCTATGAGGATAAGAGACCTTACCTGTCATAAAACACCAGAATTTGCTCAGCTATTTCCAGCTGGTTTGTTCAGAATCACCAGCACCTTGGGAACCAGCAGTTAGCGTAATGGCTATGTCGCTGGACTCCCAAGTAGTCTACCACGGTTCACGTCCCGGACCCGGTGGCTTAAAACTCACGCCGGGCGTGTGTGCATGCGTGCCCAAGATCCCGAGAGGAGAATGGAGGAGAAGGGATTGCGGTGTGACCATCCCTCCTGGGGGGTGATTTCTCGCTTTCTGTCTCTCTGTCTCTGTCTGGCGAGCGCACACGCCCTGTAGCAGAAACCTCTCCAAAAACAGAACAAAACAAAACAAAAAACAAACAAACAAACAAAAAACCAAAGAATCACCAGCACCTTGTCTAGGCCTGGCACATAGGAGACCCTCAAAATTATTTGTGGAAAAAGTTCCTCAAATGGTTAAACGATTACCATGTGACCCCGCAATTCCACTCCTGGGTATAGACCCAAAAGAATTGAAAACCTGTGTCCACGTCTCAGCTTGCACGTAAATGTTTAGAGGAGAATTGTAATAGTCAAAAGGTGGACAGAACCCAAGTGCCCAGCAGCTGATTAATGGAGGAATTAAACGTGGTCCGTCCAATGCAATATTATCCCGCAATAAAAAGGAGTGAAGGGCAGAAATGCCGCAGCGAGGGTGAACCTTGAAGACGTTATAATAAGTGAAAGAAGCACGTCATGAAACCACATACCATGTGGCTCCCTACAGAAATGTCCAGGCTACGAAGCTGTCGATACAGAAAGTAGATTAGTGGTTGCCTATGGCGTGGGGAGGGAACTTAGGGAGAGAGAGGGAATGATCACTAATGAGGAGGGTGTTTCTTTTGTCATGATGAAAGCGTTCTAAAATTGATTGTGGTCATGGTTGCCCAGCTCTGGGAATGTATCAAGCACTGTTTTATTATACACTTTAAATGGGTGAACTACATGAGATGAGAATTCTATTTCAGCAAAGCCATTAACCTTTTTTTGTGGCCCGAATGAATGAATCTGTCCCCCTGTTTTTTTTTGTTTTTGTTTTTGTTTTGGTGTTTTGAGAGGTTTTCACTATAGAGCACGTGTGCTCGCCAGACAGACAGACAGAGACATAGAGACAGAAGCGAGAAATCATCCCCCAGGGGGGATGGTCACGCCGCAATCCCTTCTCCTCTCAGGATCTTGGGCACACACGCACACGCGCCTGGCGTGAGTTTTAAGCCACCGGGTCCGGGACATGAACCGCGGTCGACTATGTGGGAGTCCAGCGACATAGCCATTACGCTAACTGCTGGTTCCCCCTCCCCCCGTTATTTTAATTGCCAGTGGATGTGTGCACTCCCCAGAGAGAGAGAGAGGAGAGAGAGGGATAAATAATCCCCCTCCCATGCCACAATCCTTTCTCCTCCATTTCTCCATCTTGTGGGGATTTGGGCACCTGTGCACGCGTGTCTGGCAAATTTCTCAAGGCTCGGGGATGGGATTTGAACCATGGTCCACCCTGTGGGATCTAGCTACCTTACCTATGAGGCCATGGGGCTGGCCCTGAATATGCCCCCTTCTCTTGGTTCCTTGTGGAGGCAGTATGGCATCTCTGCACATGCACTATCCCCTTCTGGGACTCCGGCCCCACGGCCTTCAGATGCAGTGGGAGACCTTGTGGGAAGGGGGTCCTGGAGGAGCTCCTGGCAATCTCCTCCCAGGTCCCCACAGAAGCAGCACAGCATGCTCTTAGTCAGCTGGGTTCTGTCACCGCACCCGGGGTAATTACCCCTCGCTAGCCCCTCTGCGTGTCATCTACACATGTGGGTAATTACTGAACTTGGGGCTGATGACTTGGTGCATTGCGTCACGCTAGCCCTGGCCCCAGTGCAGACTGGGAAAACTGGCTCTCCCAGGCACGCAGGCAAGTGGAAAGCCATGGCACCTCATACTGAGAGCACGAGAGGTAGGTGGCAGCAAGGGAGGGCTCTCTGCTCTTCCTCACTCTGTGCCACACATCTGGGACCCAGCATAGGTGGGGCCATGGTGGTTCCCAGCGGGGCCCGAGGATGGCTGGGTGGTTAGCCTTGCGATTAGCCTTGTCGAAGCTTTGCACTCAGCATGCCAGGGCAGGGTTTGGTGTTGAACGCCACAATCCTTTCTCCTCCATTTCTCCATCTTGTGGGGATTTGGGCACCTGTGCACGCGTGTCTGGCAAATTTCTCAAGGCTCGGGGATGGGATTTGAACCATGGTCCACCCTGTGGGATCTAGCTACCTTACCTATGAGGCCATGGGGCTGGCCCTGAATATGCCCCCTTCTCTTGGTTCCTTGTGGAGGCAGTATGGCATCTCTGCACATGCACTATCCCCTTCTGGGACTCCGGCCCCACGGCCTTCAGATGCAGTGGGAGACCTTGTGGGAAGGGGGTCCTGGAGGAGCTCCTGGCAATCTCCTCCCAGGTCCCCACAGAAGCAGCACAGCATGCTCTTAGTCAGCTGGGTTCTGTCACCGCACCCGGGGTAATTACCCCTCGCTAGCCCCTCTGCGTGTCATCTACACATGTGGGTAATTACTGAACTTGGGGCTGATGACTTGGTGCATTGCGTCACGCTAGCCCTGGCCCCAGTGCAGACTGGGAAAACTGGCTCTCCCAGGCACGCAGGCAAGTGGAAAGCCATGGCACCTCATACTGAGAGCACGAGAGGTAGGTGGCAGCAAGGGAGGGCTCTCTGCTCTTCCTCACTCTGTGCCACACATCTGGGACCCAGCATAGGTGGGGCCATGGTGGTTCCCAGCGGGGCCCGAGGATGGCTGGGTGGTTAGCCTTGCGATTAGCCTTGTCGAAGCTTTGCACTCAGCATGCCAGGGCAGGGTTTGGTGTTGAACAAAGAAGTCTTAGGCAGCCTTCAGGCCCTGAGGGGTAGGCTGAGGCTTTCCTTTCGAGGAAAGACCAAGTAGAAGTGAGGCTTTAGAATCCGCCACGATTGTCAGAGGGTTGCTCTGGAATCTGACGTTTAAAGGAATGAGTGACTATTCAGAAGAGAGGACGGGGAAGTGTTCTAGTCCCAGCTCGCTCACATCTGCTGAGCGCTTAGTCTGCCGGGCAGCTCTGCAAGACTGTTCTGGCTTGGCGCTCATCGCTCTGTGAGCTTGAGCCTACCCTGACCCGGTTCCAGAGGAGGACACTGAGACTCTGAGAAGGCAAGTCGGTTATTTGCTCCACATCACAAACCTTGGTGTGGTGGAGCCTGAATTCAAATCCAGGCTGGCCTGACTCAGAGACCAAGGTCTTCATTTATTTCTTAATTCTGTAATTCAAGAAAGCCAGGCTCTCCTTCCAGTTACTTTGAAGAAGGCACATGTGATTTAGACATGAGCTATAGGCTGAACATCCCTAATCTGAAAATCCCCAATCCAAGAAGCTCCAGAATTGGAAAGCTCTTGAGCATGAACATAATGACACAAGTGGAAAATTCTTTATCTGACCTCATGTGGCAGGTCACAATCAGAACACTGCAACACACAGTTCTGTATGAAATTACCTACAGGTGAAGTGTTTATGCGAAGCATCAATGAATTTTGTGTTTACACTTGGGTCTCATCCCCAAGATATTTCATTATGTTTATACGAATATCCCCAAATCTGAAAATATCCAAAACCCTAAACACTTTTGGGTCAAGTATTTTAGATAAGGGATACTCTGCTCTGTATCTCATGAGAGTACAGACATGACTCATTCAATCAAGGTTCTTTTGCAAGAGGACACAGTAATTGTGCGTGTGTGTGTGTATGTGTGTGTGTGATACAGAGATCAGTGGAAATAATTTAGTTATTACGCTACTCCTGTTTGGCACATAGTAGAGATTCAGTAGAGACTTGTTGATTGACTAATTGATTGCGTAGATCTGTGCTAGACGTTGTAAGGGGGTGCCAAAGAATTATATCGATCAATTAATGAGTATTTATTGATTGTATTCTATGGACAAAGTATTGGCCACTGTTAGTAGGTGGACCAGACTTCCTTGGATTTTTTTTGTTAGCAATTAATTTGATTAGAAATAATGCTATCCAGATTTAATGAAAAATACATTGCTAATGCAACTTGACAGTAACCAGTTTACATAATTTATTTTACACTTTTTTTTTTAAGGTTTTTGCCATAGGGTGCATGCGCTTGCTAGAGAGGAGAAAGACAAGAGACAGTGAGAAGAAAAGTGAGAAATCACCCCTCTGCACCACTAGGGGTGGCCACACTGCAATCCCTTCTCCTCCATTCTCTTCCTGGGATTTTGGACACATATGCACACGTTCCTGGTATGATTTTCAAGCTGTCGGGTCCAGGACTCAAACCTAGGTCAGCCGTGTGGGAATCTAGTGCTTAACCACCATACCACCTGTTGGTCCCTATTTTATACTTTTAAATATATTGAAAAGGTTCAACAACCAAGGTTGTGGAAAAAATTGTGATTACATGGGGACGGCAGGTGGTGTGGTGGTTAAGGGTGCTGGACTCCCACATGGCCGATTGAGGTTTGAGTCCTGGACCTGGCAGCTTGCTTTCTCACTTTCTCTCTCTCTCTCTTTCTGGTCAAATTAAAAAAAAAAAATGCTAAATAATTCCCTTTTTTTTTTTGGAGAGGTTTTTGCTATAGAGTGTGTGTGCTCACCAGAAAGAGACAGAGAGACAGAGAATGAGAAATTAATTATCCCCCCCACCCCGAGGGGGATGGCCATGCTGCAATCCCTTCTCCTCCATTCTCCTCTTGGGATCTTGGACACACATGCACATGCACCTGGCATGAGTTTAAGCCACCGGGTCTGGGACTCGAACCATAGTTGACTACATAGGAAGTCCAGCAACAGCCACTATGCCAACTGCTGGTCCCAATAATTCTTTAAAAAAAGAATTATAAAAAAATTGTGATTACAAAAATCGTATCATGTTTACTGAATGCTATCTCATTTAATCCTTACAACTCTATAAGAAAAGTTTTCTTCTTTCTGTATTATGAATAAACAGACTCATATCCAGATAGTAAACTTATAAATAACGTAACCAGGTTTCCAACATAGAGTGCGTGGGGTTTTTTGTAAACCACAATCTGGTCTGTATTCTTTTTTTTTCTTTTTTCTTTTTTTTTTTTTAGAGAGAGATTTTTGCTATAGGACATATGCACTCACCGGAGAGACAGAGGGACAGAAATGAGAAATCACCCCCCAGGGGAGATGGCCACACTACAATCCCTTCTCCCCCAGTCTCCTCTTGGGATCTTGGGCACGCACGCACACACGCCTGGCCTGAGTTTAAGCTGATGAGCCCAGAACTGAACCATGGTTGACCACGTGGGAGTCCAGTGACGTAACTATTACGCCCTCTGCTGGTCCTGGTCTGTATTCTTAACCTCTGTGTCAGACAACCTTATGTTGAGTTGCTGAGAAAGTCATGACGTATTTTTGCATAGAAAAATAGAAAAGTATGTCATGACTTTGCCGACAGCTGAGCTAGTTTAGAACAGAAAACCAATCACAGAGAAAAATGAAAGCTTTTCTGCACAAAGAATCATCATGGGCCTCTGGACAGACCTTCCTGAAACCTTCACGAACTCTCTGGAGGACGGGATGGCCAATAAGATTTCCACGTCTGAAGTTGATGTTGAACTGACAGACTGCCTAGAGGGACACAGATTCCAAGTTTGCTTCGGGAGACCTTTCCGCATACGCCAGACGTGAGCAGGTCCAAGATCTGGGACCGGGTGAGTCTGGGGTGGACCACGTGTCAAGACCCTGTGAGAGTGCTGTGTCTCCCTCCCCGTCTCATAGGATAAGTGAACACATTCACCTTAAAAAGCAGTTTCAGAAGTCGAACAGCTTAGGATTCAAGCTCCAATCCCAGCACGTCCTGGCTATGTGGTCTTGAGCTTCAGTTGCTGCTTTTAAAAGGGAATAGAAATAATATCTATTTATAAGGTTGGTGAGACATTGCAGACAAAGAGGGTCTGGCACCCATTAGCCCTTCTTGCTTCAGTAGCAAAGCCCCGAGGTGAGGGTGAGGATGACAGGCAGTGAGACTCCTCAACGAAGCGTACGTCATGAGGATGGCCATGAAGCCGGGCTGTCCCTGCCCTCTTCCAGTGCCATGAGCAGTACCTGGAACCTGACAGGTGTGCAGCAAGTGGCGGTTTATAGGATGCATAAAAACTGAGCAAGATGGGAACCAGCAGTTAGCATAATGGCTATGTCTCTGGACTCCCACGTAGTTGACCATGGTTCGCATCCCGGACACGGTAGCTTAAAACTCACACCGGGCGTGTGTGCGTGCGTGCCCAAGATCCCGAGAGGAGAATGGAGGAGAAGGGATTGCGGCGTGACCATCCCCCCGGGGGTGATTTCTCGATTTCTGTCTCTATGTCTCTCTCTCTGTCTGTCTGGCGAATGTACATGCCCTATAGCAAAAACTCTCCAAAAAAAAACAAAA
>NW_006159725.1:4971715-4983707 GCF_000334495.1 Tupaia belangeri chinensis
CAAAAACTCTCCAAAAAAAAAAAAAAAAAAAAAAAAAAAAAAAAAAACTGAGGAGGATTCAAGGGCTGTCTGGGAGGGCTTTGAGCGGCTGAGATGGAAGGGAGCATGTGGCAGGAAAATGATGCATACTCCAGCCTTAGGGTCCTGGGTCCTAAGCCACCTCTCATGACTCCAGGAGGGACCCCCAAGTTCAGATAGACAGTTTAGGACACAGTCCTCTAAATGCATGGTCCAAAGCCAGTCACAGGTCCGAAGACCAAGGGACTCTGGATGTTCTAGGGAGTGTTTTGGAATCCAGCTGGAAACGGTCATTCCTTGGGTCAAGCCTCCTGGTTCTGTACTCTCCTGGTGAGGAGAAAGGTCCATCCAACAGGAGTACCAGAGACATCAGCACCCCTCAGCATGAGAAGACGAACGCTCGGAAGGAGCATAATATACACCTAGAAACCTTTGAAGACTGAACTGTGACCAACTCTGACATGTTACCACAGGGAGCGTCATATTACCACGGACAGCGTAGAGCGGGGACAAGTCCCAGGCAGGCCTGTTTGCACACAGTTTTAAACCTCCAGTCATCATGTCCGCTGTCCTCAAGGTACTTCCGAGTCCCCCTGGGGGCCAGCTAACGATGTCATTTGATCTCTAAAGGGCAGACAGGGAAGACATAGCTTCGCTGAATCCCAAATGAGAAAAACTACAGTGAAGTGACTAGTTAGGGTTCCACTTCTGGGAGGTGACCACACAGGGGCTGGATCTGGGTCATATTTCACTGTCCCTAAGAAATGCTACAGGCTGGTCAGACAGACAAGGTCAAAGGAGATGTCAAGATGTCCCTGTCCCATCTTTCTGAAGTTTACGCAGCTCATGGTTACTAAGGGGCTGCGAGGCTGTTGGGAACGTATAAACGTGTAAACATCTAAACAAGTAAACGGCTGTGATGGGCACGGCTTCGGGGGGACTTTGCTGCACCAGGCTCAGCCAGGCCCTGGGATACTGAGCAAGCTGTCAGACCTCTCTGGGCTTTGGCAAGAATCTTACCTGTCTGTCTCCCTTAGTGGGTATCCCAGGGGCCAGATGATATAAAGGAAGAAAAAGCGCTTTGCAAATATGATATTCGAAGTCTTAATATCATGCTGAAGATATCACTCTTTGTGTCTGGATCCGTCTGCTGGAGGCAACCTCCCGGTCCTGTTTGCCTACGGATCTGGCTGTGTGCATAAGCTTCTCTCCTCAGTCTGAGTTGGATTAAGTCAGGTTGAAGGATGCTGATTACACAGCCTCCTCCAGAGAACTAAAAGCAGAAATGTAAACGCTCGGGTTTAGGAATGACCTCAGGGTTCATCCTGCTTCTCTATGTGCACACACACACAAATCATAATTCCTTCATAGGAATTTGTTCTACATAGAGAAGTCCTTTGAGAGCTGAAAAGGCAGAGAAGCTCAAGGTTCTCTCCCCCCAAACTCTGAATAACCTATAAAAGAATAGAATCATGTGGGACCTGCTCAAATATCTGATGTTAGTGGTGTTAACGATTTTAAAAGTGAGAAACTTTGTATCTTTTTTAATGATTTGCATTCAAAAAGTAAAATATTCAAAATGCATGGCACATCCCTTTCACTTAGCAAGGCATACAAATGCCTGTTAGGGGTGACAGTTGGCAAAACACAGCAGGGATTAATCCGAGGACCTGCAGGAGCTCACCCTGGGTGACTTCACACTTCTCACCTGCTCCGATAAAAACACATCTGAAGCAGCTGAGAAAAGAATAGCACCAAAATAAAGCATTCCTTTCAAAATACTCTGTCATAAAGGGGACAGGTAAAGAATCTAGCAAGAACATGAGAACTTTAACATATTAAAGTTTGTCGGAATAGATTAGTAGCAGAGAAAATGTTAAAATGCAACGACCCTCTCCATTACAAGCCCTGTATCATACTGAAAACATGGATGTGGCCGCAGAACACATGGATCTGATGTTTAGTTCGTCCTTCCTAATCTGTTGACATTGGAAAATGTGACTCTTTGCATCTTTCTCTTTGCAAAATGACAAGGGTAATGATAATTGCATGCCGTTGTGTTTCTGAGGACAAAAATGAAATAATGTGTCAGTGCTTCACCAATGTGAATTTTTTTCCTGGTGTTCTTTTTACTTTTGCACACACATACACACACACGCACAGATTTCTCCTTACAAGTTGTATCTATTGCATATTGCCAATATTTTTATTTCCTCTCTGTTTTTGGACCAATCTTCTGTTCTTTCCTGGATGATTCTCGGGGGGCATTTTCTCCTTTCTCAAACTGTGGCTGTTTCCCTCTCGGATTCCCTGTTTCATAACCCTTTGGCAAGGAACTCCACACCACTGACCACCTTCTGTGACTCGCTTCTCTAAGAGAGAGATCTCTAGTCTTGCCGGAGTTAAGTGGGATCTCATCTTCCTGGATGACAAGCTAATATCCAGTGGCCACCTGCGTGGAAGCCTCAGCCTCAGCCAAAGCCCTGCTCCAAGCCAGTCTAGGCATTTCTCTAGCAAAGTTCTAGCAAAAGACTCTCCTCGTTAGGCTTTGGATTCAAAGCACATATATTTTTAAGTGTACTTATTTCTTTTACAAGAGACAGCACCCCCCAGGGTCCCCGTGTCAAGATCCATCCCCCCAGTCTTGGCCTTCCTGATCACAGGCACACACGCGTGTGTCTGGTAAACTCAGGAAGGCCGGAGAGCCCTGGAGTTGCCCTAGTAGCGTAATTCCCTGTAAGCCTTCCTTAGAACGAGCTGAGGGGCAAGCGGGGGGTGAGGGATTCTAATTGGACTCATGGACTGTTTTCTCTTGGTCTGAAAAGAGAAATTCCCCCACTTTAGGGGCCAGCAGGTAGTGTGGTTAAGGCACTGGACTCCCACATGGTGGACCACAGTTCAAGTCCTGAATCTGGTGCTTGCTTTCTCACATTCCTTCTCTCTCTCTGGCCAAATTAAAAATAATAAAATTAATTAAATAAATCGTTTAAAACAAATTCTTCCACTCTACCTGGCCTCCCTTTCCAATAACCACGAGCACCCTCTGACTGAGTCCCCGTTGTGAGTTCCAGAGCAGTGGACCTGCTGGCCTGTTCTCTGGCATTAAATCAGGACAAATTTCTACGGGATCCAGAAAAGAAAAAAAAATCACCTCTAATGACAGGAAGCAAGTCAGTGGTTGCCTGGGGCTGGCTAGGGGTGGAGGTGGGAGATTGCCTGCAAGAGGCTGGGGAGACATTGCTAGGCGAGGGGGTGATCTAACGGTCGTCACAATGGCTATGCTGTAGACACGCTGGTCAGACTCACTTCACGGGCTGCTGATTATCGATGCACTGTGTGTACACAAGCAAATCTCGGGCTGGCCCCGTCGCCTAGTGGTTAAGGGAGCTGGGTCCCACATGGCTGATCGCAGTTCAAATCCTTGCCCATGAGGCTTGGAAACATGCTGGGGACATGTGAGTGTCCCAAATCCCTAAAAGAAAGAGAGAAGGAGAAGCAGGGATTGGGGCATGACCACGCCCCACTGGGGGGGGGTGCTTTTTTCTCTCTCCTCTCTCTGTTCTCTGTCTCTCACTGGTGATCGCAGTGCCCTCAGGCAATTTAAAACAAATTAAAAACAAATCTTAGGATGGATCGGTAACAAATACCCGTGTCTTAATGCGACAGGACAGGCACGGGGGTCCTTAATTCTGAGGACCCCGTTAGGCCATAGTAAAGGGTGCATGGAATATAGACTACCGATTCATGAAAGACTCAAACTAAAGTAACACTTCGTGAAAACGGAAGAATTTGAAGTGGATGTTCACAGCGAAGACGGCGCCCCCCCAGGGTTGGGGTCTGTGCCGTGTAGAGAAGGTCTCACCCTGGGAAGAGTCCTCACTTGTTCTCGGTGGGTCCGGATGGCTCTCTTTCCTTACAAGGCTGTAAGGTGGGAGCCTGCAGAAAACGGAATGGTCACGAGGGAAAACAGAGCCCTGTCCCCCTATAAGTAACAAAAGAGAAGACGAAGCCTGGTGGAAGCCTGGCCCTGTCTTCACTTCTGATCCTGGGGTTTTATTTAGCAGGGACTGTTTGGGTTAAGGCTGACTGTTAAAACAGTGCATTAAAGAACAGCAGCTCCTGACCATCTGGGCACCCTCTTAAACTGTGGGCCTTGGGCGTGTACCTCACCTCTTTGTCCTTGTCCACCCCAGAGACAGGCAGGAGAGACTCAGTCATTAGCCCAGAGTGCTCAGACAGGGCTCCTACCCTCAGGAGACAAGAGACCGGCCTTCTCCTGGAGCCAGGAGGAGTCCTGGGTTTGGGGGAGAAGGGGAGGTGTCCTGGGTCAGGGAGGTCTGGTGACTCACTCCCTTGAGAGCGAGCTCAGTGTCTCCCCCCTACCTGTCCGGCCCCTGAGTGTGCGGTCTGTGTCCCAATTACCCTATGACTGAGGGGGTCCCATCTGTGGTGTCTGAGTGATGGGGACTCTCAGCATGAGATGCGAAGGGGGGAGGAGTCCTTGAGGGGAGCAGGGGTGCTCTGGGGTAGGCCAACGAAGGACTCAGGATGAGAGGAGCAGGCCTGAGTGGGAGCTAAGGAGATGACCAGGCTGGCTCAGAGTGGCCCGGAACTCGGGGTCCAGACTGCCCCCCACAAGGCAGGCCCGCCCACTGCGTTGGCAGCTGGAGCAGCCCTGAGAGCAGAGAGCCGGAGTTCAGTCTCTAACACGGCCAGACTCCCCTTGTGCCTCACTCCTTGGACATCTGCTTGTTTCCATGGCTGGCGTGTTTTATGTAAAACTCTTCACCCCAGAGGGGAATGACCTGGAGGTGGGAAAGAACCAGGGTATGAACATCTGGGGCCTGGAGACCCCACTCAGGACAGGCATTGATAAAAAGGGGGGACTCAGGTGCTGCTGGTAGCCTCTGGGGGAATGGACAAGGGTCAGAGCCTGCCAGAAATCCTTCCAGAAGGCAGCCAGGGAGCTGGAGGCAGCAGAGTAGCACTGACTGGGGCAGGAGGGGAGAGAGGAGAGCAGGGAGACAGGGGGTGCTGGGGCTGAGAAGATGGGCAGGAGGGCTGGAGCCTGGACGGCAGGAGCCAGGAAAGGGCAGAGCCAGCCGGGGCCAAGCACAGCAGACAAGGGCAGTGACGAGCCTTCCGTCCAGGGCAGGGTCTGGGTCTCATGGCTCCCTGGCTCCTTCCGTTCTGAAACTAGGAAAAGCACCGGCGAAGATCTCACCTCCATGTCCACCCATCCTGCCCAGCCCCAACACACACGTGTGCATTCTCCAAGGGACGGCCCCTGCCTTTCTGTTCTCACTGCCCCCTCCTCTCCACCCCTGCAGGGCCTGCTGCTGAGCGTTCCATTCTTCTTCTTCTTTTTTTTAAGAGGGATTTTTGTTATAGGGCGTGTACACTCTCCAGAGAGAGAGACAGAGAGAGAGAAAGTGAGAAATCACCTCCCCTGGGGAGATAGCCTGCTGCAATCCCTTCTCCTCCATTCTCCTCTTAGGATTTTGGGCACGCGGAAACAAGCGCCCCATGTGAGTTTTAAGTCACTGGGTCTTGGACTCGAACTGTGGTTGACTACATGGGAGCCCAGTGATATAACCATTATGCCATCTGCTGGTCCCAAGTGCTCTATTCTTGTTGAACCAAACTGACATATGGGTCAGATGGCTTGGTCAGCACGGACTCTGGGCTAGGCCACCTTCACCTGTGAAGGCAATCAAAAGGCCAAGAAATAAACCCAGCATTCCTTCAGAGCCTGCCCAGTGCCTCGTGCCAGGCATGTTCTGGGTTGACGTGTCGCCGCTTTCCAGATGGTGAGTCTGCGGACATGTGAGTTCACAGAGCTGGCCTTTCCCTGGGTCAGGATTCCTGTTCGCAGCTGACCTAGAACCGCGAGCCTGAGCCCTTTCCAAAGGTTGGTGGTCCCTTCAGGGAAGGAGGTTAAGAGTGACCCTTGGAGGCCAGGGGCCTACCAGGGGATGCAGTAAGGACCCTGAGGTCGGGCTCGGGCATGTCTTGCAGCTCACTGGAGGCCAGAGGGCTCTGGGTGCCTCCCTAGGAGGGAGGGGTGAGGAGGAACTGAGCATCAGAGGCCGATGCTGGCCTCTCCTTCTGCTGCACGAGGGACAGGAAGAAAACATGGCCAGTTGCTGAGATCTGCTCTCTTGGAGAGCCAGGTAAGTGGTACCTGAAAATAGCCCGAGATCAGAGAACCACAGGGGCCCTCTGGACAGTCTCTCCTCCAACCTGCTCTCTGCGTTAGAGCTCCCTTGAGCACCTGAAAGTGGAGTGAACACTTTCAACACTGAGATAAAAGTTTCCATTTTCTTGGGACCAGCAGTTGGCGTAATGGCTATGTCACTGTACTTCCATGTAGTCGACCATGGTTTGAGTCCTGGACCTGGTAGCTTAAACTCGCGCTGAACATGTGTATGTGCATGCCCAAGATCCCGAGAGGAGGATGGAGGAGAAGGGATTGCACCGTGGCCATCCCCCCTGAGAGGGGGGTGATTTCTCACTTTCTGTCTCTCTGTCTCTGTCTTTCTGGTGAGCGCATGTACTCTTTAGCAAAAACCTCAAAAAAAAGTTTCCATTTTCTCAAAAATAAATGGAAGAGAGTAGCAGTCACCTCCTTTAAGTCTTTGCTCAAACATCATCCGAGAGACCTTTCCTGGCCACCTTGTTTCAAATCATGACTCTGTGTCCTCGGCCTTCTGGTCTCTTCCTGCCGTATTTCTCTCTATATCATTCTCGCTTTCTAAGACAATGCATGTTGATTTATTGATTTTTGTCTGCCTCCCCCCACCCCCACAGTGCACTGGGGCCTTTCCCTGTCTTGTTCACTGTGTCTCTGGCACCAGGCACAGAAGCAGTGCTCGGTGAATGCTTGTTGAATGAATGCATGAAGGATGCTTGTAAAGCATTTCGCAGGACACCCAGAGCCGTATTATTATTGCTGCTGTTGCTGTTTGTTTTCCATGAGGGACAGATTCTTCTCGGGCCTCTGTCTCTCCATCTGTCAACTGAGAAGACCGAGCCACTAGATGGTCATGATGCTTCATTCAAACTTGGATAACCTGAGTGCTCCAGAATGCTGAGTTGGGGAAGCTCTTCCCTGAAACTTCTTTTGCAGTTCTTGGCAGCAGCTCTGCCATGTTTGGGGGCTCTAGACACCCCATTTTGCTGAAGGTTTTTTTTTTTTTAAAGATGTTTTTGCTATAGAGCACATGCACTCACCAGAAAGACAGAGAAAGAGAGAAGAAACGAGAAATCACCCCCCGGGGGATGACCATGCCGCAATCCCTTCTCCTCCATTCTCCTCTCGGGATCTTGGGCACGCACACATACAAACACACACACCTAGTGTGGGTATAAGCCACCAGGTCCGGGACTCGAACCACGGTCAACTACATGGGAATCCAGCGACTTAGCCATTACGCCAACTGCCGGTCCCACCACCGAGCTCTTTATTTCTTTTGACTCCAAATATTCTAATGGACCACAAGTATGAGACCATGAGTCAGCCCAACATTCCTTGGAATGGTTTCCATGCAGACATTTATATGTTTTATTTTATTTGACTCTGATGCATTCTGTCATAATATTTTATTGTTTTCAATAGAGGCAATTTATTATGTGCGTAATTAAAATAATTTGATTTTGATATCTTTGTTAAGAGTTTTCATAGGAACAAATGGAGTTTAAAACCAACCAAACAAACAAAACATGGCCAGACCATGTGCCCTGATTTGGGATTTGAACACGTAGTCTTGGAGATGAAGGTTCACACAGTCTTGCCCTGGGTAGGCTTAGTCTCTGGCCTTGGATGTGGAGGCCTGGGAGCATCCCTTCTAGAAGCTTCGGCAGCAGAGACCGAGGTATGGGCCTCGCCCTTTCCCTCAGAAAGCCCCTCTGCAGGAGCCAGCACCCTCACAGATGCCTCTGTGGGGGCAGTTTCAGGAGTGAAGGTAGCTTCACACTCCCGGTATTCGCTGAGTAACTGGGATGGCCTCGGAGAGGGGCGGAGGGACAGGTCTGGCAAGTTCCGTGTTGTTTATACTTAAGATTACCTCACACATCCCTATGTCCCGCCCTGTTGCTGGGGGCTGGCCCTCATCCTCCAGCCCCCTTTACCCCACATGCCCGGGACTCCAGGGGCCAACATGGATCTTCCCCGCGACACCAGCTGAGCCTAGAAGACTCATCCTGGGGAGACCATGGACAGGGACGGCCGCCGGGTGAGTGTCTGTGGGCCTTGGGCCAGCACTAAGGACGGGGCTGCCAGACAGGTGGGGCACCGCCACTGCCTGCCGCGGGTTTTAGGGGAGACTGGATGACTCGTTTCCAGTTGGAAGCTACTTGGCATCTAGATCTTTTAGCTTCATTTTCATTGTGGTCCCTAGAGGGAGCTCCTGGGTGGGGACTCTTGGGGTCTGGTTAGTGAGCACCCCAGGGTAGGTGGCTGAGTCTGGGGTTCCTGCTCTGCGGCCTGGGAAGGCTCCAGCTGGGACAGCTGAGCTGTTAGGTGGGTGATTTTGCTAGCTGAGAATCTCTAATGTAATTTTTGCTGGTTTGAGAATCAAAATAGCATTTTAACTGGTCTTTGGGTCTCCTCGTCTAATCCCTCCACTAGACTCCTAAACCAACCCAGGAAAATGGGACTTTCTATTTGCCTTTAAGATTTTCAAGGAGTGGGGCCGGCAGGTGGCATGGTAGTTAGGGTCGCTGGACTCCCACATGGCTGACCACAGTTCAAGTCCAGACCTGGTGGCTTTCTTTCTTTCTCTCTCTCTCTCTTTATCACTCTGGTCAAAATGAAAATAACTATAATGATAAATAAAATAAAAGAAATAACTTAAAAAAAAGATTTTCAAGGAGAATTTTCAACCTGCCTTAGTCATTTATTTTCAAGTTTCGTAACCTTTGCGCTTGGGAAATGCTTGCTTATGTCTAACCATGATTCCTCTGCTTCAGCTCAGGCTCCTCTCCTCAGCTCCTGGGGGTGGTAGAGAGCAGTGAGACTGTGCTCTGGAAAAGCCAGTCACACATGTGAAGGCTTCCAAAGAGTGGTTTCAACATGGCCTCACTTATCTTCTTCAGGAATCCCTCTTGCATGTGTATTCTGTAGATCTTGTTTCTTGCTCCTCTCCACATGTATTTAATGACACGTTACTATCTGGGGCTCCGGGAAGTTTGGGCTAGCCCTGGGTTTGAGAAAGATCAATTCGTCTGAATTTCTGGCTTCTATTAGGTTGTCAGGAAAGTCATGATGCCTTTTTGCATAGGAAAACACATCACGACTTTCCTGATGACATAATGGTTGGCTTGTAGTCCATCCTGAACCCCAGATGTGTTTCTGCAACATTTCCCATCATTTCCCCACTGTTCTCCCAGCTCCCTCTTGGCTTTTCTTTCCTAGGTTTTCTCTGCTCTGGTTCCCCTGGTTCATGTCTCCACTGCAAGTCATTTGGCCCTGTGTCTCTGGGGCTCACTGGAGCCTCTGTTGAGTTTTGTCTGGGGTATGAGGAAGATGAGCCCACAGTCACAGCCACGGGGCGTCCTCCTTGGTAACTTGCTGGAAGTCTAGGACTTAAACCCAAGGGTCTCTAAACCCAAAGGGAGAGGGGCTGAGCTCTCTGAAGGGCGGCTGGGCTTGTGTTGGAGGTGGATGGTAGGCCGTCCCCAGGGCAGTGTGGTAGGGGGATGCCTACCTAGGAAACTCATCTCTCCAGAGTCAGGAACCAACATGGAAGCTGCTGAAGGGGCACAGGATGGAAAGCAGGTGCTCCTTTGTTGATGGGAAAATGGGGACTCCCACTTAATTTGCGAATTAAGTGTCAAATGGCATAGTAGGTACCATGTTCATTTTGAAAGAAATCATCTGTATTTATCTTGGAGGGAAAGACCTGAACCATTATATCCTTAAATCTACCCTCTTGTTTAAGATGGAACTCTCAAGGTAGACCCTGAAGTGGGGTCAGAGAAGGCTACCACTGGGTTGCTTACTCTGTAGCAGACTTCTTAAGACTGAATGGGCCAGCAGGTGGCAGGGAGGCTAGGTATTGGATCCCACATGGCCATTTGAGTGGTATGAAAATCACTGGATGTGTGTGTGCCCAAAATCCTAGGAGGAGTTTGGAGGAGAAGGGATATCAGTGTGGCCATTCCCCCAGACGGTGATTTCTCACTTTCTCTCTCTCTCTCTCTCTCTCTCGTGTGTCTTATGGCAAACTTAAAAAACAATTTTTGTCTTGATTAAATAGGAGCAGGCTGGTCACTTAAAGCCCTGCCTTCTTCCCAAGGGCATTATTGCAATGACTTCTGTCTGTCTACCGCAAAAGGTGGGGAGGAAGATGGAAGTCAGTGGGCCTAAGCCTGATGGTGCTCTGGGGGTAGCTGCTGGGTCAACAGGGAGGTCTTGGGCAGAAAGGCTTTCACTTCTTTGTATTCCAGAGACGAGCGGTACCTTGTGGGGGACAGAGAGCTGATCAGGTTCCAGGTCAGCTTTGGGCAGGTCACTGGGCCTTTCTGTGTCTTTGTTTCTTCCTCTATAAAATGGAATAACAGTAGTGCCGACCTTGAAGAGCCACAGAATAGCGTCTTCTGTGTAGCATCTTCATTTAGAACAGCATCTAGCATAGATGGGCAAGGACTTCAACACATTCATCGGAAATGGAATTAAGCCACAAGTTTATTTTGATTGCCAAGAAAGGAAATGTTGAAATCCATGCAAAATGTTTTGATGGTACACCTCTTCTGTGAACGTTCTGAAGACCTCTCAGCTAGTGATGTAGAGATACACATTTGCCGTGCTAGGAGTTACAGTCATCATGCAGGGGTCAGCCCTGACTCTTCTAAATTTAGGCAAATGCCATCTTTTCTTCACGCATGAGCTTCTCCACCTGGATGAATTGCTCCCGAAGCCCCTTCCTGGTTCGATGACGGTCTCTGGAATTACACAGAATGAGATTCTAGGCGTCCTGGATATGTGTGTTCATTCTTGACAAATATGTGTATTTTGTGCTTGTTCAAAAACGGGCCACATTTTTAATGCAATGTTTATTAAGGAACAACTGAAGTAGACCCATTGATGAAGCACAATCCTTTGTAGAGTGGATTTTCTTATTCTGGGTTTTCTTAAAGCAGAGCCAGTTCCAAGTCATCCCAAGATCACAGGTGCCATGGACTAGGCAGAATGGCTCAGGGGCCCTAGGGCTGCTTTGGAATGAGTTCCTTCCCTAGAGGGGGCTGTGCAGGTCCCCAGTCGGCATTGCAGGTAGGCTTGGGCCACTCTGCTGTCTCTCAGCCCCAAAGGGCAGGCATCCCCTGGACTCTGGTGCCCTACCCCTGTAAGCATGCAGCCCTGACCTGAAGCCTCTGTTTCATGTTCTCACTGATGGTGAGCAGCCGTCCCCTGGCACACCCCCATGCCCTCCCCTGCGTTGTCCCCTGTGACCCGGCAAATGCAAGTGCCAAGGTGTGGGTGTGTGGGTATGCGGCTCCAGGCCGGGGTGCTGGGTGGGAAGGCTGCTGACGTCACAATGGCCATTTAGCTTAAGTACCTTGTTTGGACACAACAGTTTCCTCTTGGCATAGCAACAACTAGCAATAACGGGGGTGCGGGGGCGGATTGTGCTTGACCAGGTGGGCAGGCACAGTGTGTGTGTGTGTGGGGGGGCAGACACAAGGGAAGCCACCACAGGGAGCCCCAGCTTTGTCAGCTGAGAGAGGGCCTTGGCAGCTCCAGGGGCAGGCTGGCTCCTCTGGTAGGGAAGCAATACCCAAGACTGTCCAGGGAACCCCATTATGTGCCAGCCCTGAACTGTGTCACCATGTCTGTGGGGGCAGAGAGAGGAGGCATACACACAGGGGAAGGAGACACCAAGCACTAGTAGTTGCTGGCAATGCTGGGCACTCTGTGTTCTTTTTTTTTTTTTTTTTTTTTTTTTTTTTTTTGGGGGTTTTTTTTTTCTTTTCG
>NW_006159725.1:4983773-4991401 GCF_000334495.1 Tupaia belangeri chinensis
TCTCTGTGTTTTTTTTTTTTTTTTTTTTTTTTTTTTTTTTTTGAGAGGTTTATTTTTGCTATAGGGCGCGTGCGCTCGCCAGACAGACAGAGAAAGACAGAGAGACAGAAAGCGAGAAATCACCCCCCGGGAGGATGGTCACGCCGCAATCCCTTCTCCTCCATTCTCCTCTCGGGATCTTGGGCATGCACGCACACACGCCTGGCGTGAGTTTTAAGCCACCGGGTCCGGGACGTGAACCGCGGTCAATTATGTGGGAGTCCAGCGACATAGCCATTACGCTAACTGCTGGTTCCCGGCACTCCGTGTTCTTTAAAGTGTTTGATGAATGAATGAGTGAGTGAGTGTATCCGTGAGCAAATAAACCAACAGTGAGGTGTTTCCACTCTGGTCTTACTGCGTTCTCCCTGGCTCTTCCAGGTGTGTAGACGGCATCATAAACTAGAAGGCGCATCAGTGCTCACCCAGGCCCATAATTTGCAAGTGCTTTGTAGCAGTGGCCTGGTTTGCTCTGATAAAATCGTACCTGGAGCCCACCGTCTGAAACTACAAAGTGGATCTTCTGTGCGTGAGGCGGCAGGGCTCAGAGGCCCACAGTGCTCCCACAGCTGGTGTCCAAGGCGCCTCCCATAACGCTCTGCAGAATCCCAGCTGAAAATAACGGAGGGCCCAGCCCGCTCATTCAATTTTATAGATTCACGGGCTGAGACTCAGATAGGGATGTGACTGTCTCCAAGGTCGCACAGCTGGCCAGGAGCAGAATCAAGACTCCTGTTGCCTCCTACACCTGGCTGCTCAGACCGGAGCCCGGTTTGGTCTGCAGACTGCCTGGGGTCTCCGGAGCTAACTCCACCAGTGTGTGCGCACGCTGGTAGTTGGGTACAAAGAGGTGGTAGGGATTTGCCTGTGTCTTGGGGGGATTCTCTGGGCTTAGAAAGGGAAGGAGTAGGGGAACCAGCAGTTAGTGTAATGGCTATGTCGCTGGACTCCCACGTAGTCGACCGTGGTTGGAGTCCTGGACCTGGCTGCTTAAACTCTTGCCGGGCGCGTGAGCGTGCGTGCCCAGGATCCCGAGAGGAGAATGGAGGAGAAGGGGTTGTGGCGTGGCCATCCCTCCCGGGGGGTGTTTTCTCGCTTTCTGTCTCTCTCTCTCTGTCTGTCTGGCGAGCGCACACGCCCTATAGAAAAACCTAGAAAGAGAAAGAGTAGGATGGAGGTCTGTGTCCCCAGGCAAACAGCAAAGCCTGAGTCTCGCAGAGAGGAAGGGGGGGAAGCCATGATCCACTCCAGCCCAGGTCACCCAGCCCAGCCCACACTGGAGGGCTGCAGGGCCCCACGAGCCCCAGGCTCCCAATGTAGTAAAGTGTCACCGAATGAACGACCACCAAAGCCAGATTAAGTTTAGAGGGAGTCTTTATTAGCTGGCCAGCGACTACAGCCTGAGGCTCGGGGGCCGAGAGTCAGAACTGCAGCCCCAGCCGAAGTTTGGGGTAACCTCTTATAGGGGTCGGTTGCCAGGTGTGCAGGATTCCTATGCAGTTACAGAAGCTGAGTCAAGCAAGTTCATTATTTCTGAGGGGAGTGGGGTTTCCATGCAACCAGCTACATTGTTAAACAAAGAGGTTTCAGGCTAGTTAGCAAAGGCGGTAGCAGATACGGTTTTAGCACTAGCTGTTTTCTCATGGGAAGGGCAAGCAGGAATACAGAAGCAGACACCCATGTTAGGGGCAGGGTACAAAATGGACGAACATTTGTGCATGTGCAATATCTAATATGCAGCCTTCCACACCAACAGCAGGGAGGCGCTCCAGGTCCCACTGGGAGCTCCTGGTCTTTCTTGGGACCCTGGGTTCCCCGCTGGTGGCAGTTGGGGTATCTCTTCCTGTCTGGCCTGTGGTCCTGCCTATGCCCACTCCTTTCAATATTCCAATATTCAGCTGCCACTGGGGCTTTTCTGGGGAAGGGTCCTTTCTCTTTGGCGGCAGCTGTAAGAGGTCACAGGTTGTGAGGTAGAAACCAGAAGAACAGGGCTCCTGACCCGACATTGATCCAACTAGCTTTGTGGCCTTGGGCAAATCCTGTAGCCCTCTGGGCCTTCATTCCCTCACTAATGAGTAAGGGCTTGGACTGGAGAGTTTTCAGTCCTTTCAGGGGGCCAGCAGGTGGTATAGTAGTCAAGGCACTGGAGTCCCACATGGCCGACCACGGCTCAAGTCCCGGACCTGACGGTTTGCTGTCTCACTCCCTCCCCCTCCCCCGCCCTGTGTGTGTGTGTGTCTCTCTCTCTCTGGAGAGGGTACATGTCCTATAGCAAGTTAAATAATAATAAATAAAATTAAATACTTTTTTTGAGAGTTTTTCAGTTATAAGGCGCATGCGCTCGCCAGAGAAACAGAGAGACAGAAAGCAAGAAATCACCCCCCGCGGAAGGGCCACACTGCAGTCCTCCTCCATTCTCCTCTCAGGATTTTGGGCACATATGTTTGGTGTGAGTTGTAAGCTGCCGGATCCAGGTCTTGAACCACGGTCGACTATGTGGGAGTCTGGCAATATAACCATTATGTCATCTACTGGTCCCACAAATAATTCCTAAAAAGAACAACAACAACAACAAAGTCCTTCCAGCTCTCCAGCTGCCTCCACGTGGTGGCTTTATGATGGGATAGCCAATTGCGGAGGTCAGCTTAGACTGGACTGGAAAACCCTTCTGGGCCTGCCCTCGGATGGTGAAAACAGGTTATCGCTTCCGCAGCCATGGGCCTGGCATAGTAAGGGCTCACAGCTGTATTACCCCAGGGGTAACCCCAGGGACCACACCCCAGAGCAGCCAGGAACAAATAGGTAGCAACGCAAGGCCGGGGAAATGGCCGGAGTCACCCTGCTGGCTGCTCTGCCCTGTCCCCCACCCCCAGGCAGGCTGAGGAGCCTGTCGTAGTTCAGGACTTCAGACAAGAAGCCTCCTCCCTTCCTCATTCCCCACCTGCTCCAAACGTCCGCTCTGAGTGTGAGCTCAGGCCTCCCGAGCCAGGCTGGAATCTCAGCAGCTGCTCTCTAAGACTTGAGAGGAAATGAATCCGAGCCGTAGCAGGTTAGACGTCAGGAAGAACTCCCACAGGGTGGGGAGGCCGGCCGTGAAGTGCCAAAAGATGGCCGTGCGGTCTCCTCTGTGGCGGTCCCTGAGGATGAGGCCCTGGCAAAGGCCTGCAGTGCGGTGAACTCGGGGTCTGAGTCGTGGGAAGCCAGTGGCCTTACTTAAATACTGCTTCCCTCTGGTCTTGGGGCTGCCCTCCCAACCTCATGTCCCTGCTGGCGTTCCCAGTTCCCCACTGAGCTGTTCGCATTCAGTCTTGGGGTCCTTGGATTCCCCTCTTGCTCCAGCCTGTGGGGAGGGCCACTCTCCACCTGCCTCCCTCCGGGTGTGAAAGCCCAGACCAGAGCTGAATCCAGGCCCGAGGCCTCTGGCCTCTTCCAACTGCTCCTGGCTCTTTATGTTGCACGTCCACATCCAACCCCTCTCGGCTAGCTCCTGCCCTGCCCTAGCCCCAGGGCTTCTACCCTCTTCCTTCCGGGCTCTTTTCCCCTCTCCTTCAGCCTGACCCCGTGTACTTGCTCTTCCAGGTCCTGTCGAGGTGGAGCTGCCCAAGCAGGTGATGGGAATTAGAAGCTGGCAGTAGAGCTCCGGAAGGCCACCAGTTGCAAGGGTTCAGCTAGCTAGTCCCTCTGAGCCCCAGTTCCTCACATGTGAACTCAGGGTGATGCTTCTTGTCCAGCTTGCTCACTGGAGCCTTGTGAGCATCGGGGAGTGTGAAACACTGTACAGTAGAAGCCCTGGAGAGGGGATATGAGTTCCTGTGGGCATTCGTGACACCGTTGGTCAAACTACTCGCTCCTAGAAGGCCTGGTGAGAGTCCAAGCCCTGCCACTTACCTGTGTGGGAATGTGGGCATTTCCTAAGCTTCTGGGACCTCGGTTTCAAACTCTCCAAACTGGGCTGAACAATGCCTGCTGCAGAGAGCTGCGGTGAGGCTGACCGGGCATCTAGTGAAGTGCCCAGTGGGTGGGTATCTTTATTATGGAAGACTCCCACGTATAGGCCAGCCCCCTTCAGTGTGCTCCCCATTTGTCTGGGGTTGGAGTTAAGATCAACCCTGTTTATGAGACCAGCCGTTGGTGTAGTGGCTATGTCGCTGGACTCCCATGTAGTCGACCACAGTTCAAAGCCTGGCCCAGGTGGCTTCAACTCATACCTGGTGCATGTGCGTGCATGTCCAAGATCCCGAGAGGAGAATGGAGGAGAAGGGATTGTGGCGTGGTCATCCCTTCTGGGGGGTGATTTCTCGCTTTCTGTCTCTCTGTCTTCCTGGTGAGCACACGTGCCCTATAGCAAAAACCTCTCTGAAAAAAAAAATAAATAAAATAAATAAATAAATAAATAAGATCACACCTTTTTGACATGGGTGTAAACAGCACTGGAGGCTTGGGTTACTTGACCAAGGTAGCCCTGTCAGAATGATGGGGCCATATCCAGACACAGGCCTTTCTATGGCCTGGCTTTTTTTTTTTTTTAGATTTTTCTATAGGGCACGTGTGCTTGTTGGAGAGAGACAATCAGAAACAGAGAGAGAGGGAAAGTGAGAAGTCACCCCCTAGGAGGGATAGCCATGCTGCAATCCCTTCTCTTCCATTTTCCTCCTGGGATTTTGGGCACACACACATACGTGCCCAGTGTGATTTTTAAGCCACTGGGGCTGGGACTTGAACCACAGAGTTGACCAGGTGGGATCCAGCACCTTAATCACCATGCCACCTGCTGGCCCAGGCCAGCATGCTTAAACAAACATTCGCCATGGCTGCTGAGGTTAACCCAGCCCTCACTGCAGGCGCTGTCCCTGTGTCGCCTGTGACCACTGTCTGTGAAGCAGTGTGATGAGCTCAGGCTTGCAGATAAGGAAACTGAGATGACAAGCGGTGACATCGCCTGCCCGACATCACCCGGCTGGCCTGGGGTGGGCCAGATGCTGGCGTGGCCGCTGTCACCCCAGGTACTCAGTGCTGCTGTTCCAGGCCACCTCACTGCCCTGGTCCTGGCAGGACTTGGGCCCAACCATGGTCCACATCAGAAAGTACCCCAAGGCCAAGATTTCTGCGAGAATGCAGGCTCCAGCCCCAGGCGCCCAGAGGGGCCCTGGGCCCTGTAAGGCCCCAAGTCACAGTTCTCAGGCCATGTCGCCAACACACAATGTGCTTGCATTTCACAAAGACTGAGCCAGAGGTTCTTCTTGTGGCTAAGAAGGCCGAGGGCTCAGCCCCACATGGGTTTGGGAGAATCTTGATCCAGAGGTGCTGGGCTGTCTGAGCTCTGATCCCCGGGATCCTTGTCAGCAAAAAGGCTTTTAAAAGTACCAGCATCGGGACTGGCAGATGGCATAGTGGTTACTTCGCTGAACTCCCATAGTCGACTGCACTTCAAGTTCTGGACCCGGCAGCTTAAAACTCATGCTGGGTGTATGTGCATGCATGACCAGAATCCTGAGAGGAGAATGGAGGAGAAGGGATTGCAATGTGGTCATTCCCCAAGGGAGTGAATGATTTCTTGCTTTCTGTCTCTCTGGTGAATGCATGCACCCTACCCTACAGCAAAAATCTCTCTAAAAAAAAGGAAAAAGTGGGACCAGCAATTGGCATAATGGCTATATTGCTGGACTTCCATGTAGTCAATTGCAGTTTGAGTCCCAGGCCCAGTGGCTTAAACTCATGCAGGACGCGTGTGCTTGTGTGCCTAAGATCGCGAGAGGAGAATGGAGGAGAAGGGATTGCCACGTGGTCATCCCCCCCGGGGGGTGATTTCTCGTGTTCTGTCTCTGTCTTTCTCTGTCTTTCTGGCCAGCACACGTGCCCTATAGCAAAAACCTCTCCAAAAATTTTTAAAAAAGAATAAGTACCAACATCTGGGGCGTAGCAGATGGTGTAATGATTACGTTGCTGGACTCCCACATGGCCCACCAAGGTTCAAGTCCTGAACTGGACTGGTTGGCTTGAAACCCACGCTGGGCACGAATGCATGTGTGCCCAAAATCCTGAAAGGAGAATGGAAAAGGGATTATGGCATGGCCATCTCCCCTGGGGGAGTGATTTCTCACTTTCTATCTCTCTGTCTCTCCAGCAAGCACATGCACCCTATAGCAAAAACCTCTCTATAAAAAGAAAAAAGAAAAGAAGTACCAACATCTAGGGGCCAGCAGGTGGTATGGAGGTTAAGGCACTGGACTCCCTTATGGCTGACTACAGTTCGAGTCTTAGACCTGAACTTTCTCACTTTCTCTCTCTCTCGGTCTCTTATGAGTGCACATAGCAAATTAAAAATTAATAATAATAATGAATAAAATGAAATACTTCTTTAAAAAAAAAAAGTACCAACATGTAGGCAATATAATGAGGACCTTAGGAGGCCATGGACGTGCAAGTTGATTGTAAACCCCAAAGAGCCAGACACGAGTGAGCTGTTGGTTGTATGGAATTATGGGAATGCCATGAAGACTTGGGATATGAACATGCAGGGAGGGAGACCAGGCAGACCAGGGAGATGTCACAATGCCAAGGCCCCTGGCAGGCTCCAAGGCTCAGGAAAGTCCTCGGTCTCATGGTGGGGCTGTCCCTCTCAGGGCAGTACTGTCTCCTGGCCCTGGCTCAGACCCTCTTTTCTCCTTAAGATGAGCTCACGACAGCTATCGGCCCCTTGGTCATGGCTCATGGCTGTCAGCTCTCTGCACGGTTGGTGCTGCATGTGCCAAGGCCAACGTGGGAGGGGCGGCCGCTGCCTGTGTAACGGCCACGTTCCAGGAGCTGTTGAAGGCTCTCCTGTTTCCGCTTATCTCCTCCTCAGATTACTAGTCCTGGTTACAGACGAAGTAAACAGCTCAGGGAGTCGGGCTGGCCCAAGGTCAGCTTATCACTAAGCGATAGGCCAGGATCGGGCCCCAGGCCTGCCTGACTCCAAAGTCAGGGCTGTCACCAGGCATGGCCCTCCTTCTGCACCTGCTCACACCCCCAAGCCCTGTGCCACTCAACGCTGCTGGGAGCTACCCTGTCTCTGATGGAAACCTCGTCTCTAGACAATAGCCGTGGGAGGGGACCTCCACCATGGGCCGCCTGGGGCAGCTGCCCCTCAGGCCCTGGACAACACACACAGTGTTTCCCCCGCTGAGCCACCGGAGCATCGGCCCATGTGTAAATGCTCACATCCACTGGCCGGCCCCACAACTGGCATTGGACGGCTGCTCCTGGTTCCTTCCTCCAGCAAGCCTGGGGTGATCAGGAAGTCAAGACTCCACCTTGAGTTCATCCCCTGGCCCTCAGCAAAAGGAGAATGTGACCAACCAGTGATCTCTGACTCCCAGGAGAAGGAATTTAAAAAATAAAAACAAAAATCTCTACTCCATAGGGATGATGGGAGACTTGGGCCCCATGTGCCAGTAGGACTTTAACTGGTCTCTGTAATAATGCGAATGCTCTTAAACACGGTGCTGGGCGAGGGATGGGAGCAGGCCCGAGAGGTCTACTTCCTATCCCCTTTGTATAGCCCTGAAGATGGGTCCCTGTATGGGACGGGGGCTTTGTCCACCATTCCT
>NW_006159725.1:4992553-4993468 GCF_000334495.1 Tupaia belangeri chinensis
GCATGGCCCAAGCCCACCGGGGGAGGGGCGGCCGCTGCCTGTGTAACGGCCACGTTCCAGGAGCTGTTGAAGGCTCTCCTGTTTCCGCTTATCTCCTCCTCAGATTACTAGTCCTGGTTACAGACGAAGTAAACAGCTCAGGGAGTCGGGCTGGCCCAAGGTCAGCTTATCACTAAGCGATAGGCCAGGATCGGGCCCCAGGCCTGCCTGACTCCAAAGTCAGGGCTGTCACCAGGCATGGCCCTCCTTCTGCACCTGCTCACACCCCCAAGCCCTGTGCCACTCAACGCTGCTGGGAGCTACCCTGTCTCTGATGGAAACCTCGTCTCTAGACAATAGCCGTGGGAGGGGACCTCCACCATGGGCCGCCTGGGGCAGCTGCCCCTCAGGCCCTGGACAACACACACAGTGTTTCCCCCGCTGAGCCACCGGAGCATCGGCCCATGTGTAAATGCTCACATCCACTGGCCGGCCCCACAACTGGCATTGGACGGCTGCTCCTGGTTCCTTCCTCCAGCAAGCCTGGGGTGATCAGGAAGTCAAGACTCCACCTTGAGTTCATCCCCTGGCCCTCAGCAAAAGGAGAATGTGACCAACCAGTGATCTCTGACTCCCAGGAGAAGGAATTTAAAAAATAAAAACAAAAATCTCTACTCCATAGGGATGATGGGAGACTTGGGCCCCATGTGCCAGTAGGACTTTAACTGGTCTCTGTAATAATGCGAATGCTCTTAAACACGGTGCTGGGCGAGGGATGGGAGCAGGCCCGAGAGGTCTACTTCCTATCCCCTTTGTATAGCCCTGAAGAATGCTCTTAAACACGGTGCTGGGCGAGGGATGGGAGCAGGCCCGAGAGGTCTACTTCCTATCCCCTTTGTATAGCCCTGAAGATGGGTCCCTGTATGGGACGGGGGC
>NW_006159725.1:4993666-4995570 GCF_000334495.1 Tupaia belangeri chinensis
TATTCTTCTCTCAGGATCTTGGGCACGCACACACACGCGCCCGGCATGAGTTTAAGCCACCGGGTCCAGGACTCGAACCACGGTCGACTACATGGGAGTCCAGCGACATGGCCATTGCGCTAACTGCTGGTCCCTGGATATGCTCTTCTCAGGGTCTTCCTCATCCGAGGGCTTGGGTCCAGCCCTCACTGCTCTCCCCAGAGCACCTACCTCCCAGCTCAGCCAGGGCAGGCTGGGCAGGCAGGGGAGCACCCTGAGGGACGCCTTCGCTCTGCTTTCAGGGTGGGTCTCCGGCGGGGACAGCTCCAGCCCGGGCGTCTCCAGTGAGGACAGCTCCAACCCGAGCATCCCCGGCAAGGACATCCCCAGCCCGGGTGTCTCCAGCGGGGACATCCCCAGCCCGGGCATCATCTTCAAGGTCATCATCTACCAGGTCCTCATCCACCAGGTCAGCCTCTGCGACCTCCTCCCCGACAAGAGTGTACCTTGTCAGAGCAACTCCAGTGGGGGCTGTCCCCACCCGGGCATCTCCTGCCAGGACTGCGCCAGCCCCCAGGGCCATCGAGGAGGGCACAGGTAAGAGGGCTCTGCAGGGAGGCCAAGGGAATCGGGAGCAGTCTGTGGGCAAGGAGGAGCTCTCAGAACGGGCGCTCGCTCCTCGTATCTGTTGGATAACCGTGTGTGTGCTGGGGGACGGCCAGGAAGGGGAACATGGGGGGCAGGAGGGAACCGTGATGTGGAACACCAAGACAGTAGGGAATTGGAGGCAAGGAGCGAGGGGAGGAAGCTAGCGCTCACAATGCAGCATGTAGCTTTGGAGGCTGCACAACCAGGTCAGGGCACTGAATTCAAGAGCAAGGCTCCCAGGCCAGCAGGTGGCATGGAGGTTAAGGTGCTGGATCCCACAGAGTTGGCTGTGTGGTTTTAGTCCCAGACCCGGCAGCTTGAAAATCACACTGGGTACATGTGTATGTGAATCCAAAATCCTGAGAGGATGCTGGAGGAGAAGGGATTGCAGTGTAGTCACCCACCTGTCCCAGGGGATAATTTATCACTTTCTCTCTCTCTCTCTCTCTCTCTCTCTCTCTCTCTCTCTGTCTCTCTCTCTGATGAGCACATGCACCCTATAGCCAAAAAAAGACAAAGCTCCCGGTTAAAGGGCTAGTCCTTTCCTGGGGCTGCCCTGTGGGCTGTGTGGCAAGCTGGGGTCTGCAGTGCAACACAGTCGGCCCACGTGTGGGTGCAGGAGAAAAGAGAGAGATTCCAGCCAGGCAGGATCTTCACCCCAGCTTCTCAGACTGTGGGTGTATGTCCCAGCCACCAGGAAGCTCTGGAAGCCAAACGGGCTGGAAGGACTGCCTACACCAGCTTTGCAGGCCTCCCACCCTAGACTTCAGAGTGTCCAAACCACCACAATACACCTTGGCCTGGATGACAGCTGGCTTTGGCAGGGCACCCCAGGATTGGGTCCCCCCACCTTCTTAGCCTCTTAAAGGGGGGCGAGGACACTGCATTTGACACCTGCTCTGCCACTCACCAGCCAAGCAACTTTGGGAAGTTACTTCATGTGCACACATCTCAGTCTTCTCACCTGTAAAATGGGCCCAACGGGACTCAGCTCACCAGGCGGCTGTGAGAAGCAAGAAAACACGTGCAAAGTGCCCAGCCGCCAATCAGAGTGCTGTCAGCCTCAGGCAGGCCTGCAGCCATGTTCCGGGGCGGAGAGGTCCTGGCAGGGCAGCCGGCCAGCCTCCTTTCCTCCTCCCTCCTCTGTGCCAGGCTGCTCCCGCCAGCCTCACCCTCCCCCGCTGCTGCCTGCTCCTAGGTCTCAGCCTGCCCAAGTTCTCCTGGCGAGAGGGCCAGATGCGGCTGCCACCCATCCGCCGCGACCCTCCCCTCCCCCG
>NW_006159725.1:4995582-5028144 GCF_000334495.1 Tupaia belangeri chinensis
TGTGATGCGGCAGAGGCCGCTGCCACTCATCGGCTGCATCCTCCTCCTCATCGCCCTGGTGGTGTCACTCATCCTGCTCTGTGAGTTGAACGGAGGCAGCAGGGTGGAGTGGGCCGGGAGGGAGGTGTGCAGTGGGGGCAGGAGCGGGACCACAGGTCACACCGCGCCCTCAGAGGGCCACTCTTAGATGGACTAGCGCGAGGCTGCCTTCACCCCTCTCGAGGTGCCTGGGTCGGGTGAAGGGCGTGGGCGAGGGCATGGGAGATCGGAGGAACCTGGGCTTGGGTCTGGCTCTGCCGCTTTCCGTGCGGCTTCCTGGATGAGTCCCTGAGTGCTCTGAGTCCACTTCCGGCCTCTGGATGAGATGGATCCATTCCCGCTCCTACAACCTCCTGTGTGCCCCTGGGCTCTCACACCAGCCGCCCTGGGCTACACGAGGAGCACGGGAGATAAGGGCCCATACCTGGCGCAAGATCGCACCCTGAGGACACTAGTTATGTAGAAGAGCAAACAGGACAGCCCTGCCTGGAAAATCTCGCACTTACTCCATCTGTGGGAGAGTGTTCAGAGTTAGGGGCTTGGGCACCTCAACTTCCCCCTTTCTTTGGAAAAGATACCCAGGCTACGTCCCAGGGCTCTGCTCAGGGGGTCCTCTCTGAGCCCAGCACAGCAACCTCAGTGACCTCACATCACACCATCCTGTCCTCAGGGGGATCACAGTCTCCCTCGAGACATAGCTGGAAACAATGAGGGTCAAATGCATTTGAGTGCAACTGTGAGGAAGAGGTGACGGCATATGGGCCGGGGGACAGGGGACAGAGGACCTGGCAGACCAGAAAGCTGTTAGGACTTGGACAGGGCATCAGGGTGAGGCCGGGAGGGCAAGGTCGACCCAGGGCGGGGGCACTGCCTCACCAGAGAGGAGAGTCCCCATTAGGGAACCTGGGGGCCATCTGTTGGCTTCAGTAAGGCCAGGCTGCCTGCCCAAAGCTTTGCCTGCCAGGCTGAGGGATAGGCAGCTGGTGTGGCGAAGTCTGTGGAAACGCGGCTGGCAGGCAGCTTGAGCACGCGGGGCACTTTGGTACCATGCAGACCTGCCGTGGCATCCCGCCTCTGCCACTGACCAGCGGCATGGACTCAGTTAATGGGCATTTCCAGCCTCAGTTTCCCCACCTGCCCAACCAGGCAGTGGCGCCTCTGGCACAATGCATGCTGAGGCCTGGGCACGGGGTGCCTGCCACAGGAAACCTTCTGCTAGGACTCCCTGCCCAGCTCTCCCTCCCTGCACCTACAGGGCACCTGGTCTACCAGAGCAGCAGGGCTGGCCTGAAGCGCTCACGGGATAGATCAAAGCTCTCTGCAGGGATCTGCAGCATTTCCTGAGGTCCCCACTAGGTGGGGGACACCTCTAGACCTCCCAGGGCCAGGTCACTGCACGGGAAGGTCAGGACTAGAGCCCCAGCCTCCTGGCTCCTCACCCAGCACCTCCTCCCCTACATCAAGGTGGCCTCTTGATGTGGCCTCACGAGCTTTCTGGGAGGGGATGGCCCAGGGCTCCCCGGAAGTTCAGCACCCAGAGTGTGGGAGGAGGGGGAGACCAGGGTACAGAGAGGAGGGGCGGGTCCAAGAGACCAGGAGGGCCTTGTGCCTGAACTGGAAGGAGTGTCACCCCAGCTGGCCCCCACCTCGGGTGCTGGAGGGCATGATGGGCCACAGAGAAAAGGGGGAGTTGGCGTATGAGGAGTTAGGACTTGGGTCCCTGAGGCACCCAAGCAGAGGTGTCTCCAGGCAGAAGAAGTGACAGTAGCTGATTTGGAAATAGGTCGGTCGCTGTCAGACAGAAGAGGTCGTGCAGCTGATTGTCACATGTGGTGTCTGACGCTGCCTTTAGGCCCACCATTTGGGGTCAGCCGTCTGGAGGCGCTAGTTAAATGAGAAGACATCTAAAGACGCAAAGACACGCAATGGGGCAAGAACTGAGCACAGGAGGTGTCCCTCAGTTAGCGGACAGGGAGGAGGAAGGAAGACCAGAAGCTTCTACGGCTGGAAGGGCGGCAGGCTCTGAGCAGACAAGACAGGTGGTAGCCTGTGTGTGTGTGACTGCAAAGACAGCCATTTCTCTGTGTGGGCCTGTGCACCACGCTGAGATGCTAGAGGGCCTCTGAGGAAGGGCTCTGGGATACCAGAGGGGCGGCTTCCCTGGCCTCTCCCCTGGCCAGCACAAAGGGTAGGGGATTCTCAAAGCACCTCCTCAACTTCCCCCACTCCCCCTCTCTCTGGGTGGCTGGCTGCTCGAGTCTGCCTGGTGCAGCCCTGCTTGCAGGAGCTTTCTGGAGCCTGGCACCTTTCTCTCCATACAGATGGGGGACGAGAGCCCCAGAGTCCGAGAGGGATTGCAGGTCGGTGTCTCAGAACCCCCAGGGCCGTGGGCTGCTTAGTGTCGTGTCTCTTGGTGCTGGCAGTGACCCAGTGTCTGCTTCTGTGTTTCCAGTTCACTTCTGGCGGGGCCACACGGGGATCAAGTACAAGGAGCCGGTGGAGAGCTGCCCCCGGCACGCCGTGCGCTGCAATGGGGTGGTGGACTGCAAGCTGAAGAGTGATGAGCTGGGCTGCGGTGAGGAGGCTGGGCACAGGGCAGAGTGCGTGTGCGTGTGTGTGCATGTGTGCGTGAGTGTGTGTGTACACATGTGCATGCACACTCCATTGACTACATACTGCATCAGCTCAAATGGGAGGCAATGAACAGGGAATCAGAAGATCTATCATAGTAGACTGGAGCTTGAGGCCTGGCTTGGAGTGCTGTGTGACTCAGACCAGTCACTGACCTTCTCTGGGCTTCAGTTTCCCAATGTGTAAAATGAGTAGACAAGACCATAGCTCTCAGATAACATCTGACAACTGGATATCACACTGAGCGAAGCAGAACAGCTCTGGCTGGAGGTGGGTCTGGTGTCCATATTCCTCCTTTTTGTCCAACAGCTGACCTCTGACTTGTCACTCCTGTAGTCCTTGAAGCTACAGGGAGTTTGCGTGCGTGGTCTGTGCACACCTGCTAGGGGAGGGGTGCGTGCATGTCCTGTTCACACATGGGCCCTTGCCCAGACTGCATGTATGACAGCGCCTGTCCTGTGAGCACTTGGTCAGACCACGACAGGGAAATCCCTGTCATCCTCTTATCTGGACACATCACTGCACCCTTGGGGTGACAACTCCTGGCAGAGCTCATCCCTTCATCCAGAGATGGGGTCCCGTTGGGTGGAGCTCTCGCCCTGCCCCAGCCCCTGCCTGGGCTCTGCCCTTGCCACCAGACCTTTCTTAGGCCACAGCCAGGAGGCCAGGACAGCAGCATCTTGGAGCCTTACTCAGTTCATCGCCCAAGAGCTCGACGCTGCCTGGGTGCTGAGGACCTGCTCTTTTTATTGCTCCACAGTGAGGTTTGACTGGGACAAGTCTCTGCTTAAAGTCTACTCTGGGTCCTCCCATCAGTGGCTTCCCATCTGCAGCGACAGCTGGAATGAATCCTACTCGGAGAAGACCTGCCAGCAGCTTGGCTTTCAGAGGTAAAGGTCCCAGCTATGGGGGTGACTCCAGTGCATCACAGGAACCTCCTACTGAAAAGTCCCTTGGAGACCAGGGCTGACCTCATTAGCTCAGGACACCCTTTAGTCATTAAAGAGACAGCAGCTCTGAAATCCAGTGGGTTTGGGACAAGCTGTCTTCACGAGGCCAAAGGAATCATTTGGAGACTGGAATAATGTCTGAATCCTACAGGGCTCTTTGCATCAAAGCGCCTTCATGTCTGTTATCATGTTGAATGGGCCCGTGGCCGAGCTGGGGAGGCACTTGGGCAGGTCTTTTCTTCCTCTGTCTGGGACTGGAAGCTCAGGGTGTGCAAAGCTGTAGCAGTTGTGACTTGGGCTGGGGAAAGGGATGAGGCAAGTGTGGCCAGGCAAAGCCCTGAGCTTCTTTGGCTCTAAAGATCTTTAAATGAAGAAGCCAAAGCTGGTGGGTAGAGCTGGAGGGGGGTGGACAATGGCCTCCTGACTTGTAGGGGTCTCAGGTTCTCAGACCAAGGAAGCATCTCCATCCTCTTTCTTGGTTTGGGTTTTTAAGCTGAGTATTTTGGGGGTTTGCCAATGTATGTAAGGTTTCAGAGAAAAGGGTTTAGAATCTCTCTGTGGGCTCTCTGTAGAAGAGGCATCTAAAACATGAAGATTGGAGGCCAGCAGGTGGCACAGTGACTAATGCACTGAACTCATACATAGTTGACCATGGTTCGAGTCCCAGACCCAGCAGCTTGAAACTCATGCTGGGTGCATGTGTGCCCAAAATCCTGAGAGGAGAATGAAGGAGAAGGGATTGCAGTGTGACCAACCCCCTTGGTGGGTGGTTTCTCACATTTTTTTCTCTCTGTCTCTCTGGTGAGCACATGCACCCTATACAAAAATCTTGTTAAAACGCATACACACACAGAATAAAACATGAAGGTTGGGGACTAGGACTTGGAACTAGTTCTCTGCCCCACCTTAGCTTCAGGGTCCTGATTTGTGAAGAGGCTCTGAGTGATCCATGTAGAAGACCATAGACATCTTTGTTTCCTTTGTATTCACGATAAAGCATGTACATGCCCAAGAAAGAGAGACAGAGATAGAAACAGCCTCCATTCCACAGGGTCTGGCCATACTGCAATCCCTTCCTCCAGACCCCTAGTTCATCAAATCCTGGGCGCTCATACGCATGCCCAGCATGTTTCTGGCTGACCAGTTCAGGAACCTGAGCCATGGTCACCACCCAGAATCTGGCTATTCTCAAGCAGTGCATTACCACTACGCCATGGAGCCCGCCCTTCTCAGAGTCTTTCTGGATGAGTTTTATGACCTCATGAAAGTCTGAACTTCCATTGGGCCTTCAGTTCCTTGAATGACATTTATTCAAAGAGCATTCCTTGGGGCTAGCAGGTGGCGTGGTGGTTAAGGTACCACATGGTGGACCACGGTTTAAGTCTCAGACCTGGCAGCTTGAAACTCATGCCGGGTGTGTGTGCGTGCGTGCCCAAAATCCTAAAAGGAGAATGGAGGAAAAGGGATTGCATGGCTTTATTCCCTGTGGGGTGATACCTTGCTTTCTATCTCTCTGTCTCTCTTTGGTGAGTGCTTGTGCCCTATAGGAAAAAGCTCTTAGAGAGAGAGAGAGAATTTGTTGAGCTTCTATTATGAGCCAGGCTATGAGACATCTGGACAAAAGGGAGTAAGACAGAGTAAGACAGAGTCCTGCCCTTGAAGAACCTCCAGCATGGTGCGGTATGAGGGCTTAAACCAATAAGCACAGCACACCGTGATGTGTAATGGCAAGGTTACATGTGAAGCACTATGGGCACAAGACATAGAGGGTGCCTTGGAGGAGAGAGCAGAGCCTGGAGGAACAAGGCCAGGCCAAGGCTCATGCAAGAGTATGCCCTGTTCGAGATGCACACCAACTCAGAGCGTGCACCACCTCGGAATCACCTGGGGTGCTTGTGAAACTTCGCCCGAGGCAGCATCTCAGGGATTGTGATTAGAACCTGGGTAGCCATCATCCCGAGATGCTTCATAGGCACTGGTGATCTGAATCCCTAGGCTGCTTGTCCAAAGGCTCTCAAACTTTAATGTGCAAATCTGTAAATCTTTAAAATGCAGGCTCAAAGTCAATAGTTCTGGGGTCCATGGGTCATTGTTTGGAGGGGGAGGGCTAGACTAGTGTTCTTCCAGCCTGCGCATTCATCAGAATTGCCAGAGAGTGTGTTAAAATACAGATGGCTGGGCCCGCTCCTAGGGTTTCTGGCACAGTAGTCTGGGTAGGGCCCAGGAACCTGCATTTCTAACAACTTCCCAGGTGATGCTAATGTTCCAGCCTGAGACCAGGTGTTGGGAACTGCTGGGCTGGTGCAGGGAGCTGGTGGGAGGCATGCCAATGTATGTAAGGTTTCAGAGAAAAGGGTTTAGAATCTCTCTGTGGGCTCTCTGTAGAAGAGGCATCTAAAACATGAAGATTGGAGGCCAGCAGGTGGCACAGTGACTAATGCACTGAACTCATACATAGTTGACCATGGTTCGAGTCCCAGACCCAGCAGCTTGAAACTCATGCTGGGTGCATGTGTGCCCAAAATCCTGAGAGGAGAATGAAGGAGAAGGGATTGCAGTGTGACCAACCCCCTTGGTGGGTGGTTTCTCACATTTTTTTCTCTCTGTCTCTCTGGTGAGCACATGCACCCTATACAAAAATCTTGTTAAAACGCATACACACACAGAATAAAACATGAAGGTTGGGGACTAGGACTTGGAACTAGTTCTCTGCCCCACCTTAGCTTCAGGGTCCTGATTTGTGAAGAGGCTCTGAGTGATCCATGTAGAAGACCATAGACATCTTTGTTTCCTTTGTATTCACGATAAAGCATGTACATGCCCAAGAAAGAGAGACAGAGATAGAAACAGCCTCCATTCCACAGGGTCTGGCCATACTGCAATCCCTTCCTCCAGACTCCTAGTTCATCAAATCCTGGGCGCTCATACGCATGCCCAGCATGTTTCTGGCTGACCAGTTCAGGAACCTGAGCCATGGTCACCACCCAGAATCTGGCTATTCTCAAGCAGTGCATTACCACTGCGCCATGGAGCCCGCCCTTCTCAGAGTCTTTCTGGATGAGTTTTATGACCTCATGAAAGTCTGAACTTCCATTGGGCCTTCAGTTCCTTGAATGACATTTATTCAAAGAGCATTCCTTGGGGCTAGCAGGTGGCGTGGTGGTTAAGGTACCACATGGTGGACCACGGTTTAAGTCTCAGACCTGGCAGCTTGAAACTCATGCCGGGTGTGTGTGCGTGCGTGCCCAAAATCCTAAAAGGAGAATGGAGGAAAAGGGATTGCATGGCTTTATTCCCTGTGGGGTGATACCTTGCTTTCTATCTCTCTGTCTCTCTTTGGTGAGTGCTTGTGCCCTATAGGAAAAAGCTCTTAGAGAGAGAGAGAGAATTTGTTGAGCTTCTATTATGAGCCAGGCTATGAGACATCTGGACAAAAGGGAGTAAGACAGAGTAAGACAGAGTCCTGCCCTTGAAGAACCTCCAGCATGGTGCGGTATGAGGGCTTAAACCAATAAGCACAGCACACCGTGATGTGTAATGGCAAGGTTACATGTGAAGCACTATGGGCACAAGACATAGAGGGTGCCTTGGAGGAGAGAGCAGAGCCTGGAGGAACAAGGCCAGGCCAAGGCTCATGCAAGAGTATGCCCTGTTCGAGATGCACACCAACTCAGAGCGTGCACCACCTCGGAATCACCTGGGGTGCTTGTGAAACTTCGCCCGAGGCAGCATCTCAGGGATTGTGATTAGAACCTGGGTAGCCATCATCCCGAGATGCTTCATAGGCACTGGTGATCTGAATCCCTAGGCTGCTTGTCCAAAGGCTCTCAAACTTTAATGTGCAAATCTGTAAATCTTTAAAATGCAGGCTCAAAGTCAATAGTTCTGGGGTCCATGGGTCATTGTTTGGAGGGGGAGGGCTAGACTAGTGTTCTTCCAGCCTGCGCATTCATCAGAATTGCCAGAGAGTGTGTTAAAATACAGATGGCTGGGCCCGCTCCTAGGGTTTCTGGCACAGTAGTCTGGGTAGGGCCCAGGAACCTGCATTTCTAACAACTTCCCAGGTGATGCTAATGTTCCAGCCTGAGACCAGGTGTTGGGAACTGCTGGGCTGGTGCAGGGAGCTGGTGGGAGGCAGAGACGCGACATGTGGATAGGTCTCACTGCCCACTCTGAAGCAAGGAGGAGCTGGTCCACCCGGACCATTATGGTCTGGACACCGTCGGCAGGGCTGGCAGGGACCCAGCGCTAGGGGGTGGACTCTGTCTCCAGGGGGCTCATTCTTCTTCCTCGCTGCTCCCTTACAGTGCTTTCCGGACAACCAGGGTGGTCCACAAGGATTTTGCCAGCAGTTTCTCAGTCTCTGAATACAACTCCTCCATCCAGGAAAATCTCTACAGGTATGGAGGGGCAGTGGTGGGTCAGGCTACCTGTTTGTCAGCAGGGGAGGGGGGCCCTCCCTTGGCCTCTGTGGGACCCCGCCTCCATGAGTCCATTCTGAGAGTCAGGAGCACCTAGAGGAGGTGGCTAACGTGCTTTATTCCCATCTTCTGCATTCCCTCCTGCAGGTCTGACTGCCCTTCCCAGCGCTATGTCTCTCTGCAATGTTCCCGTAAGACCTTCTTCTCAGATCGTGGCCTGGTGGGGTGGGAGCCTAAAAGGCAGAAGGTTGGCCCTGAGGAAGGTGGCTGGGCACTGGGGTCCAGGAAGAGGCGCTTAGCCAGTAGGCCTGCTTCAGGGATGGGTCCCTACAAGGCACTGGGACAGCCCAAGGCCGTGTGTTCCCTTCTCCCGACTCCACAGGAGCTCCCCTGCAACCTCTCATTCCAAGGAAGCTCTTGAGTCTTCTGGATTCTGGGCAGGGGCCTGATTCTCAGCAGGGTCTGAGGACTGGGAGAGCAGGAGCTGGGCCGGCTGGCAGCTCCTCTACCCACAACGTGGAACTAGATCGAGATGAAGACCTGGAGCTGCCACCTATTGAGCACGTTGTGTGCACAAAGCCGTGTGTCTCTTTTTTCTCTTTTCTTTTCTTTTTTCTTTCTTTCTTTCTTTTCTTTTTTTTTTTTTTTTTTTTTTAGTTTTTTTTTTTGTTGCACTTTTCTTCCCCAGAGGTTTTAGATCTTTTCTATAGTGCACATGTGCTCACCAGAGAGACAGAGAGAGAGAGAAAGTGAGAAATTACCCGCAAAGGGGGATAGCCATGCCATAATCCCTTCTCTTCTCGTATTGGGATCTTGGACATGCATGCACATGTGCCTGGTGTGAGTTTAAACCGCTGGGTCCAGGACTCAAACTGCAGACGACTAAGTGGGAGTCTAGTGATATGGCCATTATGCCATCTGCTGGTCCCAAGGCCCTGTGCCTCCTTACAAACACAACTGCATTTAATCCCCACAATGACCTATGAGGCAGGTGCCATTGCTACCCACAGAAAGAGACTGGAATGTTTACCTTTCAAGGTCAGGTTGCCGGTAGGTGAGGGGCTGGTGACCTCAGATCTGACCCCAAAACCCTGGTAGCTAACCATTCCCCAAGTCTGAGTTCTTGGTAATGACTGGGGCAGGGGTGCTCCCTGATCAGGGTGGGCCCAGTGCTATGACAGGGAGCCCAATCACTCTCTCCTCCTTTAAAGAAAAAAGATCACGTGTTGAAACACTCTAGGGCTGCTCTTGTGCACTATAGCCGGGGATGCCCTGCTCCAGGACATAGAAATGTCCCCTAGGGATGGGAGATTCCCACAAGCACCAGACAGCCCACCGGGCTGATTGTGAGCACCCAGCCTCCTGTGCATTTCAGGAAGCCTGTTCCTTCTTTGTTGTGGGCTGATGCCTGTCAGTCCAGGGTCGTGTTAAAATCGGCCCGATTTCCTGAGCTCCTGCGTGCAGCCGTGGGGTTCACTATGGTAACCCTAACACCTGGTGCACTGCCAAAGCATCGGGCACTTGCTAAGCATTCGTCAAATGAATGAATGAGAGAAAAGAGGAACCTGGATTCCAGGAAGTGAGCCTGCCATGCAGTAGTTCTGCTTTGGCAGGAGATAGCCATGCTGCGTCAGACTAAGTGAGCAAAGCTGTGCTTGTGGGCGGGTGGCCCCACCTTCAGGACAGGGCTGCCCAGGGCTGCCCAGGCCTGCTCCAGGCCCGGGGAGTATGGCCGAGGCTCTGAAAGAAACAAGAGCTCACAGCTGTCTCTTTCGCTCCCCTCAGACTGTGGACTGAGAGCCATGACCGGGCGGATCGTGGGTGGGGCGCTGGCCGCAGAGAGCAAGTGGCCCTGGCAGGTCAGCCTGCACTACGGCGCCACCCACATCTGTGGGGGCACGCTCATCGACGCCCAGTGGGTGCTCACGGCTGCCCACTGCTTCTTCGTGTAAGTGCTCGAGGGGGCGGATGAGTCAGTGCTGACGGAGACCGGGATCCCAGGAAGGGCTGATTGCAGACCAACTTTTCTGGGGAGGAGGCTGTGGTGTGAGCCTGGTCTCCACAGGTCAGACAGCGTGGTGGCCACGCGGGGTCAGGATTTGCAGTTGGCATCCGGTCCTGGGTGCGAATTGGAAGCACTTGTTTTCAGGTGGGCCCAAGGATGAGGAAACCACTGAGGCCCCTAGGGAGAGTGAGACAGGCAGGAAGAGGGACTCGGGAGCCCCTGAAGACCAAGGAAGAATTCTTTTTTTTTTCTTGAGAGGTTTTTGCTATAGGGCATGTGCGCTCGTCAGACAGACAGAGACAGAAAGCGAGAAATCACCCCCCAAGAGGGATGGCCATGCCGCTATCCCTTCTCCTCCATTCTCCTCTCGGGATCTTGGGCACGCATGCACACGCACCTGGCGTGAGTTTAAGCCACCAGGTCCAGCACTCGAACAGCGGTAGACTACGTGGGAGTCCAGTGACATAGCCATTATTGCTAACTGCTGATCCCAAGACCAAGGAAGAATTTTGAGCATTCAGTTTACTGTTGCTCCTGCACCTGGATCTTACAGCAGAGGAGCATGAGACATTAGGACCCCTGTCCCAGGACTTGGGGGCTGGGAAGAAGGTGGGCAGTGCAGTAGGCTTCTGAGAGTTCTTGGCCAGCCTTGTCTCTTTGGGGACTCAGCCTAGGCTGGTGGGAGCAAAGGACTCTGAGCCCAGGCCTCAGGGGCACTGACTACCCTAGTAATGAGTCTTCAGAGGGTCACTTTGTCCTAGCTAAATCGATTTTTGCTGGGACAGTACTACTGAGACCTGTCCCAGCTACCTTTCATGGTCATTGGGGTGTGCAGATGAGATGGCAGGGTGGCAAATGCCACCCAGAGGTCCCAGAGGGACCCCAGAGGGGTGAGTGGGCTCACCCCTTCCCCTTTATGATTACAAGGTGCAGAGCAGCCAGTTCAGAATTCTTGTCTGGGTGTGGGGGGTTGCTTCAGACCCCAGGGATAAGACAGTGGCTCCCTTCAGAGGTCATTTCATCCATCCTCCTGCCTCCAAGCTGGAGCTCCAGTTATAGCTCTCTGGGTGCAGTGGATGGGCCAGTGAACTCTGCCCGGCAGAGGACTGGACCACGCTCCCTCGTGGCTCTTGTAGAACCCGGGAGAAAATCCTGGAAGGCTGGAAGGTGTATGCAGGCACCAACAACCTGCAGCAGCTGCCCGAGGCAGCCTCCATCTCCCAGATCATCATCAACGGCAACTACACCGATGAGCAGGACGACTACGACATCGCCCTCATGCGGCTCTCCAAGCCTCTGACCCTGTCTGGTGAGTGACTGTGCCCCCCTCACCCGCCCCGCCTTGGCAGCCCAGGTAGCCCTCAGACTTGGCAGCAGCAGGCGATCCATTTGGAAGTCTCCGAGCCTCAGCATGGCAGAAGTCAAAGACTCTCAGAGATCATGCAATGGAACACTTCTATTTTGCAATCAGGGAAACTGAGGCCCAGAGTTAGAAACGCGTTTGTCCCAGTGATGCAGCTCACATTGCAAATTGGTGACAGAGCCAGGGCTTGGCTACTGGGCTTGATACAAATAGATTGAATTGTTTCACTGGGGTTCACTGAGCATGTCACCAGGGCAGGCACGGTAGCAGGCATCTCAGATATGCATGATTGCGTGTGCTCTTTATCTGTCGAGCAGGTTCTAATATTAGCCTCATTTTACATCCGAGGCAATGGAGCCTTAGAGATAATTACCCGAGGCCACAGGGACTAGGTGACAGCTCCAGGACTGGATCTGGATCGGCCGACTCCTGAGCTAAGCTCTTCCCACGTGGCTCTCGGCTTGGCAGGTTGCTCACGCTGCAGCTGAGAACTAGCTGAGCACACGCCGAGCATACCCTCGGACACTGGACTGCCACGAAGTTGGAGCGAAGGGCCAGATGAGGCTGCAGAGACACTGTTTTGAAGTTCTCAGGAGTTCCTGACTTACAGTGTCTCAGCTTACATTATTGACTTAAAAATTATTTAATTTTATTCATCGTTATCATTATTTTTAATTTGTCCAGAGAGAAAATGGGAAAGTAAGAAAGCAAGCTGCCAGGTATGGGACTCGAACCATGGTCAGTCATGTGGGAGTCCAGTGCCCCAACCACGGTGCCACACAAGTTTTGACTTTTCTGTAAGGTGACGTGAAAGTGGCAGGCATTCAGCAGAACCCGTACTCTGAATACCCTTACAACCGTTCTGTGTTTCGCTCTTGGGACGGTGTTCACTAAGTTCCTCAGCAGGCTTTGAGTGGCAGAAGCTGCCCACCACCACCACTGTGGGCTAGTGGAAGTGTGCAAGTATTCCGAGCTCGTTTACGGCAGGCTGGGCTGAGCCGTGATGTTCCATAGAGGAGGTGTATTACACACGTGTATTCCCAACCTGTAATGGGGTTATTGGATCGTCACCCCATGGCGAGCCCAGGATCGAAGGTATTGTGTGTCTGCCAGATGGCCAGCTCTCAGCCGCGATGGCACGAAGGACCAAGAGGGCCAGCACACTGAGGCAGGCAGTGGAGGTGGGTGATGCGCCGCTGAGGGGAACTACAGCGGCAGAGATGAAGGGACCTAGTCATTGGAGGCTTCCCTGAGAAAGGAGCGCAAAGATGGGCCGGAAAGGATTCGTTAAATGCAGCAGATGGGCTCGGGATGGGGCCAGGACCTACTCCCTCCAGCCAAGTCATGCAGTCAGAGAGCACCTCCTTTGGAGGACCGGGATTTCCAGAAGCCTTGGAAGCCTCTGGTTAGTCCAGACATTCTGGAGCTCTAAGCCTGTGAGCTGGTTTCCTGGTACACTAATCACGGAGGTGGTGTTTGCGGAATCAGAGCGCTGAGCTCATCAAAGTGGTGTGAGGGGGCGGATCCCGAGCGGAGCTCTGCTGTGCAGAGAGGGCTGGGCCAGAGCCACGCCCACCAGAGCCACGCCCACCCAGGAGTCAGTCCTACCAACTCTACCTGGCCTTCCACACTGGGGAGCCTGGGGGCGGCGTGGGCCCCTGCCCTGCCACTCACCCATGCCACAGCAGATCCTAGCAGCTCTGTAAAGCCCCAGATGTTTGGTGAGACATCCAGATATTCTCTGCCACTTACCCCCATCTTTCTTAATATTATTTAAAATTCCAAAACAAATAAAATAATCTCTAAACTGAAAGCTATTACAATATTGCACGTCTTTCTCTAGGTTCTGATAGGCCCTTGGGCCGGAAGCGAACCTGAGAAGCACAGGTCAGATTCAGGCAGTCCTGTGGTCAGTCCCTGCGCACTGGTTTCTGGTTCTGAAATCAGGGCACATTTTCTTGTACTTAGTTGGTAGGCCAAGCACCTTGAAGTCACAGTACTTTCTGAGAAAACTTGTGAAAATTCACTGATAAATTTTACTGCCCCTCCTAAAAAAAAAAAAAGGAATACACAACAATGGAGCATATAACAGCGTCACATGTTTTAAAGACTTTAACTTTCCAAAAATGGGCATACAAAAGAAATATTGCCTTGCTTCTTTTTTTTTTTAATAACAAGTGCTATTCTTTCATTTATTTTCACTTGTTTATTCCGTAGTAGACAAATGTGGTGGAGACCAACATTCAAAGCCCAATTTATGGGAGAAGAATTTAACATTTGTTCCTCCTTCTCCCCCTGCCCCTTTAAATTTTTACGGAGCACTTACTATGTCCCAGGCATTGTTCCAGGTGCAGGACGCTTCATGAACATAACACATGATTGGGAACACTGTAAACGTTTTCAGCTAATATTTTCCTCTTGTAAACTGGAGTTTAGCGGCCAGTATCCTAGTCCGTCTTGGGACACCAGCCGTAAGGGAGAGGCATGAAACACAACTGCACCTTCTAGATAGTTCTGAGAGTGGGAACAGGGAGCAATGGTTTTGTGGTCTGCGTCTCTAGGGTTGTGCTCTCCCTGCTTAGAGAGGTTTCCCACCCTGTGCCGGGTGAACATTTGGAAGGAAAGCCATGGGCCCTGGCCAACCAATTAGTGCCAACCCCGACCAGGCTGGACATGCCCCTGTGATGCTGTAGCTGTAACATCTGGGCCTTAGCTGCTGCTGCTCCTTGTCCTGATGGGAAGGCATGGAGGAGGCTCGGCATGCAGTGCCAGTGTGGCACAGGGACCTTCCGAGGCTATCACCTGCCCACGTGGCAACCACTGGAACCAGAATGGCTTTGAGGACTCTGAAGTGCCCCAAAGCTGGTGGGTTAGATAAAGTGTTTGTGTTTCTTCATGGTCAGTTCAAGGTCCTGGTGGATTCACTTGGGGGCCAAGGACAGGGCTCCTAGAACACTGGTACTCTGTCCCCTCCACTCCTACTCCCTACCAAAACCTCCAGCCTTGCTATTTTTTTTTTTTTTTTTGAGAGAGATTTTTGCTAGAGAGCATGTGCACTTGCCATAGAGTCAGAGACAGGATGCAAGAAATCCTCCTCCCCCACCCCCCGCCGGGGATGGCCATGCTGCAATCCCTTCTCCTCCATTCTCCTCTTGAGATTTTGGTCATGCATGTACACACATCTGGTGTGAGTTTTAAGCCACCAAGTCCGGGACTCGAACTGTAGTCAACTATGTGGGAGTCTAGTGATGTAAACATTATGCCATCTGCTGGTCCCCCTGCTACTTTTTTTAATTGCCAGAGGGCATGTATGCTCACCAGAGAGAGACAGAGAGAAAGGGAGAGAAAAAAGCCCTCCTCAATGGGACATGCTGCTGCCACCATCCCTTCTTCTCCATGTCACCATCCTCACGGAATTTCGAGCGTGCACACACATGCAACTTGCATGTTTTTCGAGCATCCTGGATTCAGAGTTGAACCGTAGTCAACCATGTGGAATCTGGCTCCCGTGACCACTAGTCTGCAGGGTCCACCAGCCTTGTTCCTTCACTGATGCCTTGAGATTTGTTGCAGCTCACATCCACCCAGTCTGCCTCCCCATGCACGGACAGACCTTCAGCCTCAACGAGACCTGCTGGATCACAGGCTTTGGCAAGACCAAGGAGACAGATGGTGAGAAGCAGAGATGCCAGGCTGTGCGTGTGTGTGTGCATGCATGTGTGTGTATGTGTGTCTGTGTGTGTGTGTGTGTGTGTGTGTGTGTGTGTGCCAGGGTGTACGGATGAGGACCTCTCCAGGTGAGAGTTCAGGTGTATAGACTCATGGTCCTGATGTGAGCGTGTGTATAGGCACCTGTGGCTTCATCAGCACAGTTGTGTGACAAGCCCCTCCAACCGAGAGCACCAAGAAGACCCCTGTGGTTAAACAGGCTGGGTCTGCTGCTCATTGTAGCAGGGAACACATGTGCTGTGAACTGGGGCGCATCTCAGTAAGAGGGTCTCCGAAAGGGCTTGTCATAGAGTCGAGACACATGGAGAGAGTTCAGAACGGGAGGACTTTCCCCTGGATTACACGGCTGTTGCACACCTGAGAACCTTCCTATCTTTTCTAGGAGGGAAGTATAGAGCTGTGAATTGGCAAGGCAGCTGCACCACGCATCTCGGCCAGGAGGGGGCGTCTGATATTTCTGTCTGGCCTTAAACAGGCTGGTGTCAGGCTTGCTGGCTTCACCCTGACTGCTGAGGGCCTTGTGTGGTGTCAGTTCTGCTTACTACTTCCAGCAGGCAGAGTCTGTGGCCTAACGGGCCTGGCTGTTAGGCTCAGGCCAGTTCCCAAGGCCGTTGTCCCTGGCTCCGTGTGGTGGAGCGGTGAGGGCCTGGGTGCAGCCTTCTCCTAATCTAACCTGCCTGCGCAGCTCCATGGCCGTAGGCCAGTCAGTTCTTCAGCCCTTGAGTTTCCCACCTGTGGATGGATAAGTAAGGCCTGCCCTCTTTAGGGCCCACAATTCCAAAAACAAAGTGACGTATCTTTTTTAATTTAATTTATTTTATCTCTTTCATGAGAGAGAAAGCAAAAGAGAGAGAAATGTGCCCTCGACAAGATCTTGTCATGCTACAATTCCCGCCCCCCACCTTCCGACCAGCTAGGATCACAGGCAGGTGCACACGCACATGCCTGGCGTGTTTCAGGTCAACCCGGGATCTGAACCCTTGGTTCTCCGTGTGGCTCCAGCACTGCAGAGTGGAGCCCGGCCACCTGTGTCACCACAGCTGGGCCTCTGATGGTGCTTTGAATGTAGACACGTACTGTGCACGGCAGCCCTGACAGGCGGGAGTTTTGTCTGAGCGCGTGTATGTCTCTGTTCTGTGTGTGGTGAGTTGTGTCTGGTATGAGGAGGTGTGTGATCATGTGTCCTGGGTGTCCAGCCACCAGGGACCTCCTTAGGGTGGCACCCAGCATGGGCATGGCACCCTCCACTCCGAGAAGCTGTGGGTCTGGGTCCTGGGCTGTGTGGCCGGAAGGCCCTGGAGCTAGCTGAAGCCTCACTGGCCCCCGTCCTCTCTCCTCTCTGCTCCACTTCACTGAAGAGAAGACATCCCCCTTCCTGCGGGAGGTGCAGGTCAGCCTGATCGACTTCCAGAAGTGCAACGGCTACCTGGTGTACGACAGCTACCTCACCCCGCGGATGATGTGTGCGGGCGACCTGCGTGGGGGCAGAGACTCCTGCCAGGTGCTGCTCGTGGGTCCAGGAGCCGGGGCTGAGGGAAGCCTGGGTATTGGGGTCCATGTGGGAGGGAAGGCCCACCTCGCCTGCCTGCTGACGTGTTCGCCCCCTCCACAGGGAGACAGTGGGGGGCCTCTTGTTTGTGAGCAGAACAACCGCTGGTACCTGACAGGCGTCACCAGCTGGGGCACGGGCTGTGGCCAGAGAAACAAGCCCGGCGTGTACACCAAAGTGACTGAGGTCCTCCCCTGGATTTACAGCAAGATGGAGGTGAGGGCCTGCCCCGACCCTGTGCCAGCAGGTGGGCCCCCAGAGGTGGAGGCTGGGAGACAGTCCAAGCAGAGACCCCACAGCCGTTTGCACTTGGCGGTGTTCAGGATGGGGTCTAAGCGAGACCCAGGCCAACCCAGCTGCTGGCATGTCTTTCCCTTCTTCCTGTCCCTCAGAACAGTCCTCAGAGAGCTGCCAAAGGGTGGGCCTGGGCTTGGTGGCAGCCCAGCCCCCCTCTCCTGTCCCCCCCAGTGGCCAAGCTAGGAGTCACTTGGGCCTCTGAGGTGGGGTGTGGCAGGAAGTTGGGCTTTAGGAATCAGGATTCACCCCGACTCCGCTGACCCAGCTCAGGCCAGCCTTCCCATGGCCGGGCTGTAGAGCTGTCAGGCAGTGTGGGCTAGGCCGGCCCTCCAGCAGCCAAGCAAGTCGGCCCGGCTGAGGATGGGAGGCTGCTCTGAAGTCCAGTGCCGCAGGCCTCGGGGTTCCTCCAGCTTCTTCCCTTGCTGCCCCTCTTCGACAGGCAGTGCTGGGCTGAATTGTAGGCTCTGGACCCCACCTTGGGCTTCTGTGTTCCCCACCCTCACCCTTTCTCCACTCTCTTCTCAGAGTGAGGTGCGCTTCCGGAAATCCTAGCCAGCTGTCCTGCCCCACCTCACAGCCCAGGTCGCTGCAAGGCCGACCGGCATGGCCGGACCATCTGTCATACCTTCCAGCTACCGGCCACCGGGCACCTTCACTACTCCCACCTCCACTGTCTGCTGCCTCTGTGAGTGTGAGAGTGTGTGCAAGTGAGTGTGTGTGAGCGAGTGAGTGTGTTGCTGCTCTCCCAAGTTCTTCAGACAGCAGGAGAGCCGCCATCTTTCCTGGAAACCCTGGACTGGAAATCATCTGGAGATGAGCTTGGGGACCGTGGGCGTCCCCACATGGGGACCCTTAGATGAATGGAGGAAGCAGAGCCCAGGCAGAGCCCTGGGCAGGGCCTGGGAGGTGATACCAGGAAGTCTTGCTCCTCTGACCTTGGCTTGGAGGCCAGCCGGAGTGAGCAGAGCAGGAGGTGCTGTTGCTGGGTATCAGGCCTGTTGGCACGCCAGCTTCCCTGTGCCGGACTGTCCTTAGCACAAGCTGTTCCCACTTGCTGAGCGTCACACCCTCACTCAGCCCACCGTCTGTGTCGCGGATGTTGGCCGTGAACAGAGCTCACTGCGTGTGTTCAATCAAAAGTTGGGGTGGATCGGGGCGTGGTGGCGCCCGCCCTATGGCAAAAGTTGGGGTGGATTTTAATTTTATTTTTATATTCAAGAAATGGAAACATGTATTTTTAAAGATTCTCCAAAACTCCAGGAGCCTCGAGAGCACTCAGTCAATCCCCTTAGAAGAAGACTCAAAGGAACTGGACCATTTTAGGGTCCTACGGAATGGGCCTGGCTTCAAGGGACTGGATGAAGGGACTGGACATGTTCCTGAGCGAGGCCATCCCGTGAGAGGCACGGTGTCTGGAGTCCCTTTGAGATACTCAGGGAAACAAATCCTCATTGGGCTGCAGGCAAATCCACACGAAGAGATCATCAGCTGATCCTGCATCCAGCCAGGGCAGGAAAAGACGGATGCTGTCCCTGTCTAGACCCCTGGGAGCCCTGGGGGTGGGGGTCCTGGTGGATGGCGCTCCTCAGTCCCAGGGGCTGTCCGGGACTTGAGGGTTCTTAGTTTTCCCCGCCTTTCAGTTTCTCGGCTGTCCCAGACACAGGCAGTGGTGTGGAAACTGCCATGGAGAGAAAGCGACCCCTGTCCCCAGGCCCTGCAAGCTGAAAAAAACAGTTAAGCTCTGCTCCTGCAAGCTGTTGGTGAGGCTGGTTTCCTCACCAGCCGGAGCCTGGGGTCCTGCCCCTCTCTTTGCTCTGGGGCATCTCTCTGTTCCTCTCCCAGTTGCACTCTCGTCACCTTCCTCGGGCATGCCTGGTCCCCTCATGGTGCTATGATCCTCAGGGTCAGGGTCTGAGCAGATTAGCCCAGCTCTGCTGCTCCAGCGGACGGCTGCTCGGGGCATAGACGGCTTTGAAGAGCAGCCAGGGTTCAACAGAGGGGCTGGACAGGGTCTGACGGCTGTGGGTCCGTGGGGATGTTGTCGCAGCTGGGGAGGGGACACCATTTGGATCCATAGCAGACCCTGGCTGTGGTCTCAACAATAAAAGTTGTGTGACCTGAGAATTTGTCTTTGCATATATGTTTTTTTTCTCTTTTTCTTTTGTTTTTAAATTTTTTTATAGGGCATGTGTGCTTGGCAGAGAGAGAGAAAAAGGGAGAAATCATCCCCCGGGGGAGATGACCACGCCACAATCCCTTCTCCTTGGGATTTCGAGCATGCATATGCATGCACCTGGCATGTTATACAAGCCGCTGGGTCTGGGACTTGAACCATGTGATCGACTCTGTGGGGTTCAGCCTCCTTAACCACTTCATCACTGGCTGGCCTTGTCTTTGCATGCTTTACTGGTGCCCTAGATAGAAAATGGAGACTGCAAGTCCAGGTGCCCAGCTAGCCTCAGTTGTGGGTCCTCCTCTTTGGGCTCAGTTCACGCAATCACGCATTTATTTACTTTTCCATTCACCTACCAGTGCCGACTCTGTGCCAGTCATTCGTGCTGGGCCAGGGGAACGAAGTGTGTGACAGTGTCCTCCAGAAACTGGGTCAGAACCCAGTGTGATGGAGACTGTGAGCTGAAACACAAAGAAGCCACCAGCCACACCCAGGGAAATCAGGGAAGGCTTCACCTAGGAGGCGAGGTTTGCAATGAGTTTTAAGAATAAGTTGAGTCTTCATAACCCAGGTGGGGGCAGGGGAGCAGCACTCAGGGCCTGTCCTTTTTTCTTCTTTCCTCTTTCTCTACCTCTGCCTTTGCTAGCTCAGCGAGAGGCATGTTTATAAGGAAGCTCCGCTGCTTACTCAGCTCTTTCCAGGGGAATTGATTGGGTGATCTCAATGGCCTCTTCGGAAAGACCCACCCCTTCTTGCTCTGCAGTTACTTTTCTTCTATTTAATGTAGCAGCCTCTGCCACTGTGATCCCACTGCAAACCTCTAGACCCTCAGCGTCAGCCTCCAGCCACAGCCACAGAAGTGTCCGGTCTGCCACTTGCGTCTGGACTTCGGACACCTTTGCTCTCTCACAATCAATGGCAGGGAGAATCTTTCCTTCGATTCTTTCCTGGCTTCATCTGCACGAGGAGGTATAAAGGAGGTGGCAGGAACCAAGCTCACTGAATTCGTAGTTGGGGTAATGCTTACCCACGGTAGAAAACCCCACCATCTCCCAGCGTTTCAATGGCTTAACGCAACCGGTGTCCACTTCTCATTCGCCTCTGGGTTCAGTGAGCGTGTTCTGATTAGTGGGAGACTTGCTTCCACGTGAATTTTCAGGGGCTCATATCTTTCTGTCTTGTGGCTTTGCCATCCCTACGTCATCTGCTTCCAGCCAGAAAGAAAACATGAAGAAGCCTCTGTTCTTCTGAAATCTTCTAACCCGGAAGCGATATGTACTGCTTCCACTCACCTTTTATAGGAACAAGCACGTCATGTGGCCCCACTTTGATGCAGTGAAACTGGAAAATGCAGTCGTTGGCCAGTTGTCCTGCAGAGATTGAGTCGATGCACTCATGCTGGAGGTCCCAACCATCTGCGTACTGGAGGAAGTTGGCAATATCCTTGGAAGCCAGGCTGATGGCAGAGTTAGGGCGTAGGCCATTTCTGTTCCTTTTTCCTTAGAAGCCAGGCCCTTTCCCTGCTCTCTCAGGCTTCCTAGGACTTAAATCAATAGGCTGGGATGGAGAGGGAGGGGTAGGGAATTAAGGTAGAGGGAAAGCAGAGTCTGGAGAGAAAAAGAAATATATATTCCTTGGCTCAGGACATCTACAGAGGCTGCAAAAATCACGAGGCTTCTCAAACTGATCCAGGATCTCCAGGGAGAAAAGTGTGTGTGTGTGTGTGTGTGTGTGTGTGTGTGTGTGTGTGTTTGGGGAAAGGGGACATGGTTGCAGTGACACTGTCTTATGTCCCTGGGTCCCAGGCATCTCCAAGTACCAGCCAAACTCCCTTGTTTTGTCAATTCTATTGACTATTAAGTTTCCCGTGGAATTACCCTGGGGAGGGTGAGGACAGCCAAGTGAGTGTGTTGGGGGAGCCGGGGGGAGAATGAGTCACCGAAAGCCCGCCTTGCTGGTGATCCAGCTGCCTTTGGGATTTGGTTAGATTCCTAGGGGCCATTGTTTTCCATAATTGCCCAGCGATGTCCTGAAGCACATGGAAGGACATTGGAAATGAGCTTGGAGGGCTCCTCCTACTGCCAACGACGAGGATCACGCTAACAGTGGGAACTGGCTGGGGCAGGCTCTGTGCCAGGCACCACGCTACACCCCTGGTTCGTATTATCTCCTGTATGCATGATGGTCCCACAAAGCAGGCACTGTTATTATCTGTACTTACAGATGAGGAAACAAAAGCCCAGAGGGGGAAAAAAAAGCCTCCCCAAACTACACAACGACTAAGTGGCAAGGTTGGACTTTGAAGCCAGGCTGTCCGATTTTAACAGCTCCTTTCCTGCCCTCTACGCAGTACTGCCTTCGAAAGAAAGGTGGAGTTCTCCTAGCCATGACCTTGTAGGGTCTGCCATCCGGCTCTGTGTATCTCTCCAGGAAGGGCAGGGTAAGACAGCTCCTCGGAGACGGCAGGGCACACCCCTCAGAGCATCACATGACCAAAGGCTTAGCCCATGCAGTTTCCGGAACCATGGACACGTGCATAATGAGCAGGCAGAACGTCTCCCATTGCCCCGTTGTCTCCCCAATTCCTGTTCTAAGTGGATGATTTGGGGATCCCCTCCCCCCAGCCATGATCAGCAGTCACCCAGGATACCACCAAATCTTCTGGATGTTAAGTGGGTGGCTCTGGGAGGCAGGCACATACCATTCATTCCCTACTCTACACTGGCCCAAGCTTCCCATACCTACTGTGGAAAACAAGCTGCCCAGTCCATACTAGTTTTACACTGGGTCTTCCCAGAGAACAGGGAGGACCATGCTCTATAGATGAGTAGCCCTGGACCATCCAGGAAGGAGCCTTCTGAGAAAAGTGATGGCTTAACCTGGTCTTTGGGCCACTACAGCCCAGCTACTTCCAGCAAGACATGGGATGCACACATAAGTGGATGCTGTCTCTGTCCAAGCCCTGAGACTCAGGAGAGGTTCTTCAGTTTTCATACAAGAAAGGAGACAGAGATCTACTTTGAATAATTCCCCTCAATTATACTATGTTGTAGTGGAGAGACCTCTGGAATTGGACTCAAACTACCTAGAGATACAAATTCCAGCTCTCTCACTTAATTAGCTATGTGATTTTGGGCAAGCCAACCTCTGTTTCCTTATATGTAAAATGAGTGTATCTATTCCACATTCGTTGTGAACTTAAAGGGGATGATCCATGTGAACATGCAGGGCAAAGTGACTGGCATATTGCTATTTCTCATCGAATGTTGAATTTGAAGCAAAAGGGCCAGATCCTTCTCTGCTAGAACTCTTCACTAAAGGGTAGGAGAGGGGAGTTTGGATACATCTGCATATGTTTGTCTGTATAAACTTTAGTCTTTTGGCAATGGACTGATTTTCCGTGGAGGTGATACTATTCCCTGGGGAAGATGGACGTTCTTGGTTGGTGGAGTTTCTAAATTTTGGACTGCCACTGAGCGGAGCTGAGCTCCTCCTGCTTTCTCCTGTTGATGGGGACAGGGTGACTGCCTGTCCCTGTAAGAATGCTTCTTCAGGAGAAGTTAGTGTCCTGTCTGGTAGACTTTGACTGCTCAGCTGATGCAATCAGGTGTTTCAGGATTGTGAGGACCACACATCTACATCCCCCATGGACTCTTGAATCTATAGCCATCTGGCTCCTGCCCCATCACATGAGCTCTCATGTGGCTATACCTGGTAGACATGTTTTAGTATTCATCTTATCGGAACTCTCTGCAGCCTTTGTGTGTTGAGTACACCCTAAAAAAAACTAATTAAAAAGAAAGAAAAGACTGTAGTTTCCCCATCCAATTTCTTTGCATTTTGTCAAAAATCAATTGAATATATTTGCGTGGGTATGTTTCTAGGCAGTCTATTCTGTTTCATTAATCTACATGTCAATATTTTCACTAACACCATTCTGTCTTAATTATAACAACTTTATAGTATGACTTAAAATTGGGTAGGGTGAGTTCTCCATGTTTATTCTTGTCCAAAGTTGTTTTGGATATCCTAGTTCATTTACATTTCCATATAAGTTTTGGAATCAGCTTGTCTATATTTGTAAATAATCCTTTTGCAATTTTGTTTGGGATTGTGTTAAATCAACAGATTAGCTTAGAGAGAGTTAACATGTTATATTGAGTCTTCCAATCCATGAACATGGTACGTCACTCCATTTATTTAAATCTTTGATCTTTTTCATCTAGGTTCTGTAGTTTTCAGCAGACAAATCTTGTACCTCTTTTGTTAGATTTATACGTAAGTATCTACATGTTAATGTATCATTTTTATTAAAATAACTATGTTTTTCAAAGCAAAGAACTAAGGAAAAGAGTAATACTGTTTTAAATTTTCACAAATCTCTTTAGAATCTAGGTTAATAAAAGAAACTAGATTCTCCTACTTGCATTTGTATTCAGTCTGTGGTGATATGTTGTTTTGGTTGAACTGCAATGAAGAAAATCTAATTTCATACAGATATGGATTTAGAAAATGGAAGAGTATCTTATTATAAGAGTCTTTTCAAATAGTTGTGACAATTTTTGATACTATACTCAAACCTGACAAGTAGTTTCTTAAAAGTTAATTACGATGTAGAATCTGACACTGTATCAATGGACTTCTGGTATTGGATTAAAATCTCTTAGTCTATATTGTACTCTGTTTTTTGACCATGCCTAATTGGTAGCATCGATAATTGGTAATTGGAAAATACTTGTTGTCTGAGTTATAAACATCTTCCAAATGTTATACATTTCATTATACAATATAAAAAATTACATATGTTAATATCAGCACTGATCTCATCAGAAAAGTCTTTTTAAAATTATTTTTATTAACTTTATTTTACTTATTTATTTTAATTTGAACAGAGAGGGACAGAGAGAGAGAGAGAGAGAGAAAGCAAGCTGCCAGGTCCAGAACTGGAACTGCAGTCAACTATGTGGTAGTCCAGTGCTCTTAACCATCATGTCACCTGCTGTCCACATAATCAGAAAATTCTTTAAAGGTTAGGAAGTTGTCAAGCTCATGGTGAAGGATGCAGATTCTCTAAAATTCTAATTTTCAATTAAAAACTTAAATTCTATCATTAGCGACAATATCGTAGGTTGTTTTCCTTAAGGTGACAGGCCCATTTCATTCATCACTGAGAAAACAATTGCCAAGTATCAAGTCTGAATAATCATAATCTTTCTGTCAATCTTCACGCAAGTAAAAATGCTGTTTTGTGAAAGAAGAGCTAGTTTGGTGTGCAGCTCAAAAATATAAGCGCTTTTCTGTGATACAAGCTTAATATTTTAGTTCGCAGCAAAAATATTTTATGCGAACTTCCCATTTTGTCACATGGAACGTTAAAAAGATATGTGTTCAGGGCTGAGATTTAAAAATAGTAATACTTTTTTTAAAAGTTTTTTGTCGTAGGGTATGTGTGCTCATCAAAGAGACAGAGACAGTGAGCAGAAAAGTGAGAAATCACTCCATGGGGGGAATGGCCACACTGCAATCCCATCTTCTCCTGGAATTTTGAGCATGCACTCACACATGCCTGGAGTGAGTTTCAAGTGGCCAGATCTGGAACTCAAACCACAGTCAGCCATGTGGGAGTCCAGCACCTTAACCACCACTCCATCTGCTGGCCCCTAAAAATATCGATAGTAATAATTTTTAAAAACCGAAAATTTTTACTGCTTCATCAAAGATTTCTTTTTAAAACAATTATGTATTTACTTTTACTTATCTGTTTTTCTTTTTAATTTGACCCGAGAGAGACAGAGAGAGGGAAAGTGAGAAAGCAAGCATAGTTGGTCTGGCACTCAAACGGTGGTCAGCCATGGGGGAGTCCAGTGCCCCAACCACCATAGCACCCGCTGGCCCCCATCAAGGATTCGTAAGTGAAATTGGCAAATATGTGGGGTGGACACATGACCACACATACAGTTTGGTGGCACTGCCTTGATTTGTGTTAAGGAGCCAGCCGTTTCATTATTCTTTTGTGCCACTGGTGTGAATGTCAACACAGTGAATAAGGCAAATGACATGATAGAACTATGAAAATAGTTTTGAGCCTATCAACCCCTGGAAATGTCTCAGGCATACTCTAGAGGTCACTGAACCCTACTTTGAAGACTTCTGTGTTAAACCATAGGAGACAAAAAAGGGAAATCAGCTGGTATTGATTTTGAATAGATACTTCTTGGAAATTCTATTGAAATCATGTATTTTTTCTTACCCTCACTGCTCACTCTTGGGGGAAAAGTGAAAAAAAAAATCTATTATCCAAAGAGGTCTAAATCTAGTCAGTTCTCTGCTGTGAGCTGAGTCTCATTGAAGAAGAGAAATGTTAACTTAATTGCAGTTTAATGAAGAGCACCGTGGGTGGGAAAAGAAAGAGTGATTGGGAATTTGTATTTTTCTAACTTCCTGGGCTTGATCCGTCCCAGGTGACTGCTCCAGTGCTCATTAGAAATGCTTCAATCATTCTCCCTGGGCTCAGGGAAGTATGGCAATGCCCTCAGTATCAGCCATGGAGTCTGGGTGGGATCTGCTTTGTGGTTGCAACTAGAAATCAGGAACTGACTGGTTACTCTCTGATAATCCCCCTAACTGGATGAACGGATGGCTCAAATTCAGCTGAATTCAACGAATGATCAAGGCACTTACTAAAACCGAGGACAGTATCAATTCTAGGAGCAGAGATTGAGGTTGGGTTAGAGAACACACATCTATGGATAATGTATCATAATATTGCCTTTCTCGTCCTTTCTGTCCTATTATTATTATTATGTTAATGTTTTTTGCCATTGGACACATACACTTGCTAGAGAGAGACAGAGACAGGGAGAGAGAAAGTAAGAAATCACCTCCCAGGGGAGATGGCCACACTGTAATCCTTTTTCCTCCGTTCTTGCGTTGGGATGTGGGGCACGCACACACCTGCACCTGGCGTGATTTTCATACTGCCAGGTCGGAGACTCAAATTGTGGTCAACCATGTTGGAGTCCAGCATCTGGACTCCATGCCACTTGCTGATCCCCCTAGGCATTTTTTTTTTAAGTTTAATTGTCTTTGTAATGTTGTCATTTAACTCTCATACAAGTGGAAATAATTCTGAAAACTATAAACTTAACAGAAAAGGCACCATTTGTGTCAAGCTCTGCGTTTCAAGCTCATCACATCGCCACATGCTTTGTCTCATTTAATTGCTGAATGTCATTATGAAATAGGCACTGTTAGGGAAAAAGAACCACATTAACTCCCATCATCTAGAGGTAAATATTGTTAGCATTTTGGTAAAATCTGAGACTATATGTCTTTAGATAGACAGCCACAGTTTCCTATCAGTGGGGTCATATTACACAGATTATGCTGTATCTTTATTTTTCTTAATAATATGAGGTGAATATCTTCCCTGGGAAGTTAGGTATTCTCATTATTTTTAACAGTTTCAGAGCATTTCATTATATGGACCTATACATTCACCTACTGAGCCGTCGGAAGAGTCCTGACGTATTTTTCGACGTTTTTCTCTGCAAAAATGCATCATGACTTTTCTGACGACCCAGTTTAAGTGGGTCAATTCTTTTTAAGGTTTAATTATCTCTTTCTTCTGTGAGCGAACAGGGTACATGCAGCCCAGTCAGGGTCCTGTTCCCTGACCCACCCCAGCCTCAGCCAGTCCTGGGTCATGAGCACGTGCAAACACGACCTCGTCAGGGCAGTCTCCAGACAGAATCATGTGGATCAGTCTTGCAGAGCATTATGTTTTATTGCTGTGCATCTGTCCCTCTCCCTACCCTCAACTTAAAAATAAAAATAAAAATAAAAAGTTTACTTATTTCTTCTATGAGTGAGTGGCGGAGAGAAGTACCCTTGATAGGGTTGTCATACCATGATCCGCCCTCAGCCTCAGGCAGCTTGGCTCATGGGCACATGCACATGCCTGACTCACTCAAAGAGGTCCCAGGGCATGAACCCCAGGACCTTTGCCATGGGGTCCAGCTACATGACTGCTGTGCCACCACCCAGCCCCAACACATGGTCAGCCACATGACTTCGCTTCTACTCCTCCTGCAGGTAATATCTCCCATCCCATGCTTCCAAGAATGATGAAAGCCAACATAAAAGAACATAGGAATCTGTTCTTATACGATATCTATGTGCGCTGCCCACATGGGCAAGAATTCTTTTATTCATTTAACAAGTATTTTTGAACATCTACCATGAGGCAGACAGTGAGCTAGGGATGTAATCATGAGAAAAGCAGTATGATTCCAGCCTTCATGGAGCTAAACATGGAATAAAACTTAAAAATTTGCCATTCATGGGGACAAGCAGTTAGTATAATGGCTATGTCGTTGGACTCCCACGTAGTCTACTGGGGTTCAAGTCCTGGACCCGGTGGCTTAAACTCATGCCAGGTGTGTGTGCGTGCATGCCCAAGATCTCGAGAGAGAATGAAGGAGAAGGGATTGCGGCATGGTCAGCCCCCCTGGGGGGTGATTTCTCGCTTTCTGTTTCTCTGTCTCTCTCTGTCTGTCTGGCAAGCGCACATGCCCTATAGCAAAAACCTCTCCAAAAACAAAAAGAAAAGAAAAAATAATCTGCCATTCATGCGTGAAGAAAATGACATGGAGACATGAGCACCTATAAAAAGATCTTCCCTGGTGTAGTGGTGGTAGTGATGGTCGTGGTGGTGGTGGTTGGAGGTCATAAGAAGAAATCAGAGAAGGCTTCTTTGAAGAGGGGCTATTGGAACTAAGATCTGAAGGTGAGGAGGGAGTCACTGTCTGGTAGGAGGGACTGAGGGACTGAGTTCCCACTAGAGAGTGAGTCTGCCTCTCTTGTTTCATCCTCAGTGGGACCATCCTGCTGGGAAAACCTACCACCATTGCTCACACAAAGGCCATCCTGCCTTTCTGCCTGGGCTTACTGTTCTCCCATGTCTTTTCTCCAGAGGCAGGAGGCACACAGCTTGAAGAACCAATCGGGAACCAGCAGTTAGCGTAATGGCTATGTCGCTGGATTCCCACGTAGTCGACCGCGGTTCGCATCCCGGACCCGGTGGCTTAAAACTCACGCCGGGCACGTGTGCGTGCGTGCCCAAGATCCCGAGAGGAGAATGGAGGAGAAGGGATTGCGGCGTGACCATCCCCCCTGGGGGGTGATTTCTCGTTTTCTATCTCTATGTCTCTCTCTGTCTGTCTGGCGAGCGCACGCGCCCTATAGCGAAAACCTCTAAAAAAAAAAAAAAAAGAACCAATGAAGGCTGCTGGAGAGGTTGAACCCAATGAATGAGAGGGAGACAGTGCAGTCAGATGCTGCTGTCCCAGTGAGCAGGGACCCGTGCCTGTTCATGTATGTCCGAGATGTATACGTATTAAGTGTGTGTGTGACTCTCAGGGCCGGTAGTAGGTGTGTTACTGCACCAGCTCTCAATGTGTGGTGCCCTGACCAGACGATCAGCGTGCCCTTGGGCTAGGCCGAGCAGTCTGTATTTTAACAAGCCCACCTGGTGATTGTGAGGCAGGGTCAGGCTTGAGAAGCACTGCTTAGAGGACGTGTCTGAATGCACCTGTGTGTGCGAGGCTTGGGGCGATTTGACTTGCAGGTGGATGTTTGCATGCAGGCATCCTCGTGGCAGGAAGTGTGCTCCGTTTCCCTTCACCTGGTCCTCTCCGGCACTCCTGAGATGAGGGCGGGCGGTCTGGGGCACTTTGTGATATTGTGATGATCATGATGGTAGCCAGATATGTCTCCAGCCGGGCCTCTAGTCCTAGCCAGTCCCTGGGGAGAGAAGCCACAAGGCACCTGCCGTTTATCACAGGCAGAAATCTAATCTGAACAGAAAGCAGGAGGTTCACACTGGGAGAGTGAGAGAAATGGCTGATTCAGAGTGGAAAACACCTCCTTTAGACAGACTGCTGGGACAGAGGAGACAAGTTCTGCCCACCACCTGCTAGTGGCCCCAGGTTTGTGGAGAGAGATGGAGAAGCCAGGGGTGGGGGCAGGATCTCGCTCCATAAGGAGCAGGTGGGGGATTGGGAGCTGAGGGAGGTGTCCTTGCGTCACAGGACTAGGTACAGAGGGAGCCCTGTGCTGCGGGACCTTCCCAAGGGAAGGGGCCAGGAGTTTAGAATGCCTGGAAGCCGTGAGCCAGGTCATGCCTTCGCCAGACAAACCCCCAAGCAAGTGCCACTTCCCAGATTCCAGTGCTGGCCCTACCACTTACCAACTGAGTGACTTTGGAAGGTCACTTGCACTCTTTCAGGCTCAGCCCCCCTGTCTCTGAAATGGGGATAATAACAGGATCTATATCAAATATGTGGTATGAATTAAAAGAGGTGCCAAACGTGGATGGATTAGCACTGCACCGGGCTCAGCGCTGGCTGTTTGCATGCCTTTCTCGAAGCCTCTCCCACCCAGAGAATTACACTCAGCTCTCTGGTTCTACTCCGTGAGCCAGCCCCATGAGGCAGAGTGAGTTGCAGAATCCCCCAGACGGGCTTGGGGTCAGCGGCTCTTTCCTCCCTTCTGGGACACTCAGTTTCTGGAGCACCTGAAAGGCCTGGACAGGGGCATGTTCCCGTGACCCCCCACAGGCCCCGCTGGCTCTCATCACTGCATCCACTAGACCTTAGACCCTAACAGTCTGCCACGGGGTGGGTTTCAGAGGACAAATGGGGGTAAGTACCCTCTCACCCTCAGGCCATTGTGCAGAAAAGTGTATGGCATGCAGGTTCTGGTGCCTGGTGCAGGGCAGGTACGTACTAGGGCTCATGGCTTCGGTCAGCATAAAAAAGTCAAGAAATGAATTTTTACTGAACAATTGGCATTGCCGGGCACTGGTGTCTTAACGTGTGTTATCTCAATCAATCTCCACAACAACCCAATGGACTAGGTAATAAATATCAGGAATACCATCATCTCCTTTGGATTTTAAAGCTAGTTATTTCTTCCATGAGTGGGGGAGACGGAGAGAGGGAAAGAAAGCTCTCTCATCCCTAATGATATCTGAACACCGCAACGTGCCCCCAGATTCAGCCAGCCCCAGATCATGGGCCCATGCATGTCAAGAGTCCTCAGGGAGTGGGGTTAGCAGGTGGCGTGGTGGTTAGGGCGCTGGACGTGGCCGGCCACGGTTCAAGTCCTGGACCTGGGAGCTTGCTTTCTCACTGCCCCCCCCTGTCTCTCTCTGGTCAAATTAAAAATAAAATGCATGAATAAATAAAATTAAATAAATAATTCTAAAAAAAAAAAAAAAAGAGTCCTTAGTGAGGTCCCCAAATGTGAACTCGGAACTCTCCCATGTGAGTCATCCTCCCAGAGTGTGCCACCAACCAGCCCCCTCCTTAATGCCATCTTAATAGATGAGGAAATTGTGCTCAGAGAGGTTTAGGAACTGTCCAAGACCTGCAGGAATGAAACGTCAAATCCTGGATTCTGATCAACGATCGCGTCCGCTCACGCTCCTACCCTCACACTGCCTGCCAAAAGAACCGTGTTCTTAGGCATGGAAACTGCAGGCTGCCTTATCGATCTCTCCGTTGACTGGGAATTATTTGCCAAGGAAATAAATTTACCAAACTGGTTCACTTGTCCCCTCTGACCACAGGAGAGTCCCTCCCACTCCCCGACCTTGACCCCTCCTACGCCAAGCAAAATCCCTTCTCCCTTGTTCAGGCCTCAGCCAAGGGCAGCTGGGAGCATTTAAACAGCTTATCCCAGGACCAGCCGCTCTGAGGAGAATGGGAAACTAAAAATAAAAGCTGAGTGGTGTCTCTGAGGCCTCCTCCAGTGATAAAAGGGGGCTGGACTTTGAGAAGAGAGAAAGGCAGCAGAACCCAGACCGGCTGGGCCTCCTTGATGTAACGCCTGGGGGCTGGTCTCTTCCAAGCCAGGTCTGCTTTCTTATAAGCACAGCAGAGGAGGGGGTCCTCATGTGATGGGGAGGTCAGTGCCAAAGGTCTCCCATGAAGGCACCAGCCCCATCCTCCCTCCCCTCTGCTGGTAGAAGAAGTGGATAAGACAAACCAGCCCCGATAGAAACTTACAAAGCCCTGTTCCATCCCAACAGGACTTTTTGAACCTACGGAGTAATTAGTCTGCAAGTCCCACACATCTCCTTCCTGCTCTGCCCAGCTCGACCTCCTCCTTCGAAGGTCGCCTCTTGCAGGAAGGTGATCAGCCCCGCTCCCTATTCTCTTAGATGCCCTCGGTAGTTGCACCCTTCCTGGGATCGCCAGCCCGCTGGAGTCCATGACTTTGTTGCTATTTTGAACAGTTGTTCATGCAGTTAGGAGCGAATGTGTTCTCTCACTCCGCAGGGAAGATGCAGACACCCCGAGAGCTGGATGGACAGGGGGAGGAGGCCTGGACCAGTGCTCAGAGGACCTGCTCTGGTCCCGACTGCACAGATAAGCTGTGAGTGTGACTCTGAGCACGTCGGTTCCACTCTCAGGGCCTTGGACCCCCGACGTGTTCAGTGTTCTCCAAGGTCACGCCAGCTCCTGTGTCTGATTCAGGACTGTGCACACAGACATCCCGGATCTTTGGGAAAACTAGAGTTTTTCTGATCTCTCCTCCCACGTGTGTCTCTGGCCCAAGCTGCTGCGACTTACACACACTGTGTGGTCTAAGACTTCAGGTCTCTCATGCTGTCTGTGAGTCATGCCTGAGGCAGCCCATGGGAGAACTCAGGGGGACTCTTAACAGGCAGATGCCCAGGCCCTGTCCCTGGAGACCATGATTCAGCGGCCCGGATGGGCTTTCATTCACTCACTACTGTGAAGGTCCCTAGCTTTACATAGAAGACAACTGCCATTTTACTTGCTATGGTCTGGGGACTGGGAATTTGGTCAAGGTCCGGTGGAGCAGTTTCTGGCCAAGGTCATTCCAGCGGCTGCCTTCAGGTGGGAGCTGGGCTGAGACGGGAGTGTCGGCAGTGACTTTAGGCTTCTCTCCATAAGGTCCCTCGCCCGCAGGGTAGACTGACTTGTCCTGAGGCAGTTGGCTTCCAAGAGGCAGCCTTCCAAGCATCGAAGGCAGAAGTCCAGCTGCCCTTAGGACGGGGCATGGTTCTACCTCTTGGTGTTGCTCAGGACAAGTCCGGGCGCCAGCCCGATGGAAAGGGAGAGAAAACAGACCCCGCTTCTCAGTGGGAGGAGTGGCAGTTTCATTGCGGAAGGGTATGAGGGACAGGGAGATAGAGCTGAGGTCATCTTTGGAAATACCACATACTGTGTCAGCCACACGATCCAGATGAGTCTGATGTGCATGAGTTGTGCGAGCCAGGTGCCCGGAAGCCTGCTTTCTACCTCCGTCTTTCTCCTTCCTGTCAAGCGAGGGGTGACACCAGACTGCTCACCCACAGGGGACTGATTCCTGC
>NW_006159725.1:5028212-5033516 GCF_000334495.1 Tupaia belangeri chinensis
TCCTGCTGTATCTTGGTTTTCCCTGTCAATAGCAAGCCTATCTTTTGCACTCGGCAAACATCATTATATGCCGATTGTATCAGCAGGGCGAGGGGAGGGAGAGAGTTAAACACAAAGCAGACTCCCCCCGCCCACGCTCAAGGGATCCACCATCTGAGGGTAGCTCCATCCACTCCCAGGCTGAGTCCTTGGCATCTTTTCTCCTGATTTCGAGGTAAAAAGTTCCAGGTTAGATCTCGGAAGATCACCGTGGAGTCTCTTCTTAACCACATGCTAGAAAGATGTGTTCCAAAGGCCACATAGATGTTTAATCATAGAGGGCACAACCAGCCCGCTAAGTGTTCTGTGCCCATCACCTCCCACCAGCCATATTTCAGGTCTTTACAAGCCTGAAAAGTGAAAATCAATAGAGATAATGCTTTAAGGAGTGGACATCAAACGGGCTTCTGGTCTGAGAAGCAGTTCCATCGACAGCAACATCAAAGAGAAAACCGAATTACAGGAGAGTCGGGAGAGCAGAGAAGGCAGTGGATTCAGGACTGAATTATAAACAGACAAGCGAGGCGGTGTCCCTGTGGCCGCAGTGGGCTGCTGACCCGCCCAGTATCTCTCCTGGACATCCAGTGTCACCAGAGATGAGCTCATTTTCTAAGACGGGCCAAGCACAGCCTCAGAGCGCCAGGCCTCTGAGCACCGCTGTGCCCTCGGGAGAAATTCAGGCTTGTCTGTAGGCGCTGAAACTGACCGCCAGGGAAGACCCTGCTCACTCCTGGCAGTCAGTCTGCAGGCTCCATGTGACCTCCTAGTGAAGAAGGTGATGACCTACTACCCCCCGCCCCATCGTTTTTATTGTTTTCTTAAACTTCAGCTCAGACTTTGGGATGGGACTGGGAGTTGCATGAGAGATGAAGTAGATTCATTAAGTCTTACTCATCGCACAAACATGGCGGGTGTAGCGGGATATCATTTCGTGGCCAAGCGGCTCTATCAACTGAATGAAGGTGCCTGCTGGGTGCTTGCCGTTCCTCCTGGCTCAAGCTCAGCTCCAGCCTCAGTTCTGAGCCTGGATCCTGTGGGTTGGCAGAAAGCACATGATGATAAACAGGTGTCTCTCTCCACGAATGCTGGCTCCAGGCTCTCAGGGAGGGGCGGGGAGTTTGGGCGCCCGCTTATGCTAACAGACTGTCAGCTTTTCTGTGCACGAGAAAGCACAAACACGAAGCTATTCTGGTCTTGTCTAGGGAGCCATTATGTCTTGAATTTCCAACGTCATTATCTCCAAAGGGCAACATTGTTCCATTTTTCTCCTATTTGCATTCACTGGGAAAAGACAAATGGCCATATTTGCAGAGTGGGAGGGCTAGGGGGAGGGATGGTCATGTGCTTTCTTTTGGATAACCAGCGGCTCTGGAAGGCTGTGTTCATAATGAGACACTGGCACCTCGAGGTGACATTTCACACTTAGAAGACAAGTTTAAGTTAATCAAGCAGTAATTGGTTCTGCAGACTAATGGGATAGAGGTATTTTTTTTTCTTTTTTTTTAACCTAGGAACAAATCTTTTTGATGCTTTGACATGCCTCAAATTATTCTGTTTTCTTATGTATATTATAGTTTTCAGGTGGGAAGTGGCTATGGTTTGATTGTGTCCCCTGACCCCCAAATTCATATGTTGAAATTTGCGGTGGGGCATTGTAATGGTGTTCAGATCTGATCATGGTGTTGAAGGGAAGAGATTAGGCATTGGAATGAGGCCCATGACAGCCCTGGGCTGTCCAGAAGGAATGAGACAGCAGCTGCTCTGCTTCCGTACCCTCCTGCCCCCACCGTGTCGGCTGTAGTAAGACCCTCCCCGCTGCTGGCACCATCTCACCTCCCAAACTGCGACTCAGTAAACCTCTCTTCTCTTCAATGACCCAGACTCCCTTACCTCCGCTACCAGCAGAATGGACTAGAATGGAAGGGCAAGATTTTATTTCAGACCTCCCCCACTCCAACTGCTCCATCAAGACTCTGCTATCAATGTATCTAAGGGAAGGGATTGTGGGTCCTCTCCAGGAAGAGAGATGCTGGGGTTTGTCTCTGTTTCCCATGCGTCCTAACAGGGATTGTTTGTGGCAGGTGGAGGCTTTCCAGGGGAGAAAGGCGTGTGCTGAATTTCTGCTTTCTCACGATGAAAGGCTGCTTCCCCATCTGTGCCACCCGACGTGGCTCTGTTAGGTTTGTACTGGCTGCATGGAACGGAAAGCAGCCTTACGTAACAGGGGCTGAACTTCCTCACTAAACAAGAAGTCTGGAGTGAAGCCTTTCAGATGTTGCTGATGGCTCTTCCAGCTTCCTGCCCTGCTCCCCTTCGTGGGAGACTTCTTTTCTTCATGGTTGCAGAATGGCTGCTTCACCCCCAGACATCACATCCATACTTCTGAAAAGAAAAGAAGAGGGAAAGGAGAAGAAATGACGAAGACCACAGGGCTGAAGGCACATACTACTCTATCTTTTTAGGAATTCTCTTTAAAAAAGAAGTTTATTTTTCTTTCATGATAGAGAGAACCTCCGACAACCTCCAACAGGGTCTTGATAGTGGTCGACCACCCGTCTCAGCCAGCCTGGGCTCAGACATATGTGTGCCTGGTGTTCTCTGGGAGGAACCTGGACCTCTCGGCGTGGGTCCGCCCTGCAGAGTGTCACATCCCACTCCTGTGCCATGTGTGGTCCCTTGGAATTCTTGCCTGGAGTCATTTTGCTTCCATCTCCTCAGCCAGACCTGAGTCGTGTGGACACCCCTCATTGCACAGGAGCCCAGAAAAGTGAGTAGTGTAAACGTGAGCATTTTGCTGCTCGGTTAGAGGACATTTTGAGGGGAAGGGAAGAGGAGAGCGGTGTCTGCCACCTCTGCCACCCAGTCCCTCCGGCTCCACAGAGTCAGAGAAATCCTGCTTATCATCGCCAGTGACAGGGCCTGCTCTTCCTCTGCAGGCAGTCTGGCCTGGGACGTCCCTGGCACCCACCACCAGGGGAAGGCCGTCCTCTGGAAATGGCTGGAGCCCTGGGATGCTCACCACCCATCTCTCCTCTGCCTGTGGCCTTAACGGCCCCGATGACTTCATCCCTTCATCCTGGGGAGAAAAAGCAAAGCTAACACATTTCGCTGGTGCAGTGAGGTCCAGGGTAACTGTGCTCAGAGAACCTGCTCCGAAGACCCTCTGAAGCCCTTCAGCTGAGACCTCCAGCTAAGCTGGGAGAGTCCTGGCTGGAGAGAGAGTGAGGAAGAAATTCAAAATGAATGTGAAGGGGCCAGCTGATGGCATAGCGGTTACATCACTGGACCCCCCACATGGCCGACTGTGGCTGGAGTCCTGAACCTGATGGCTTGAAACTAATGCATGAGTGCCCAAAATCCAGACACCCCCGTAGGGGGTGATTTCTTGCTTTCTGTCTTTCTGTGTGTCTCCAGTAAGTGCACCTGCTCTATAGCAAAAATCTCTCTCTCAAAAGAATAGTGGCCATGTGTTGCATATGAAATTTTGTAGTTAATCAATATTAAGTAAATTTGTTTGAACAATGTCAAAAAAAAAAAAAAAAAGAACGTGGAGTTTGGGTCGTGCAGGGTGAATTAACAACGACAATCCACTCAAATTCAACAAGTTATACAGAGGTTGTTGTGCAAGCAGTGGTTCTATACACGGAGATGCTAGCCTGACCTCAGGGAGGCCCCATCCTATCAGGCAGCAGACACGTGCAGGTTAACACAGCGAAGTTCGGACTCTGACTTGCACAGTGGTTATCGCTGAGACATGACCCTGGCAACAACAGCTCTGAGTTCCACAAGGTGATGTTCGAATGTAGCCCTGCAGGGAAGGTATGGTTTTTGTAAGCAGAGAGAGGAGAGAGGCGTTCCCAGCAGAGGAAACTGTATGAGCCAAGGTTTCTGGGGCACACGTGGGCAAGGACTGCGGTGGTGAGGGCGATGGGGGAGGAGGGCATGGATGGGTCGGGAGAAAACCGAATGTCATGCTGAGTATTTGGACTTTCATGTAGAAAACAGGGAGCCACCGCAGGTTTGAATCACATTCGTGTTGCAGACAGTAGCTCTACCAGACAGGAGTCAGTAGAGGTGGAGGTGGGGGACCGAGGCCGACTACCAAGGGGAGGCAGGTGCTAACAGAGGTCCGACCCACCGAGAGCAGTTGGGATGGAAAGTGTAAGGGCGTTGGAGGGCCCCGGGAATGAGGTGTAGGGATGGCATGTGTTTCTCCGGGTGAGGTCAGGGCCATTGACAAATTCCAAGAAGACACGAGTGGTGTGGGATGGGGGACTCAGTCTGGGCAGTGCGGAGTCCCTGAGCCTCCAGGGCAGAGGATGAGGCTGGAGGCTGTGGGCTCTCCAGACCTGAGTGGATGTGGATCCGATGGCGCAGTGATGAAGGGCCCACACGGCTCCTGAGTGGAGAAGCTGGGGGAGTCAGAGAGAGCAAGGTCAGCTTCGGGGAACCAGGACCACGGCATGATCTGGAAGGCAGCGAGAGTTCCCGCAGCCAGGGAGCGAGGCCGTAGCTCGTCCCAGGGGTCCAGGGCTTATCCTGTGGCTGAGGGGAAGGACGCAAGCCTGGCCCAGCAAAGTGAGTCCGAATGGATACAGCCCAGCAGCTGGGGCTCTGCAGCCCAGGGTGGAGTCCCCCGTCCTTCCCATGTCTACCTGGGAAGGCTGCCTGCTAGGAGGGGCGAGTCTCTCCTGATCTCTCCCCTTTGACTTCCCCTTTAGGCCCTCCACTCCCTGTCCGTGACTAAGGACTCCTGTGGCCACAGTACGAGGGTGCTGTCCAGAGGGGTGCCCAGTGCTTAAGGTACTTAGCAGAAGCTTCCGAGTATGGAACAAGTGGTCTGTGAGGCGACCTCCCAGGCCTGAAGTCTGTGTTGGTGGGGTGCGGCATGTTTCAGGGGTGAGCTCTAAGTTTCTCGCCCTCCTCCCTCAGAGGCTGCGGAGCCCTGCCTGGCTCTCGCTCTCTGCTCCTTGGGCTCCTGGAGAAGCAGCTTCTTCGCCTTGCTTCGCCGGGGACCCAGGGCATTTCTCAGCTTCACATTAGCCTTACTCACCTCACAGCCCCCTTGAGCCCCGCCTGCAGGGTCCCTCACGAACACCCTGAGCCTGAGTCTCCCCAGATCTCGCTTTCAACAGTTTTCCTGATGTCCACAGTGGCTTCCCAGGGCTCTGAGGATGAAGGCTGGAATCAGCCAGGCACTGCCAGGCCCACCTGTTTCCTCTGTCTCCTCGGCTCCAGGACCACGTTGGCTCCCCTCTCATCTTG
>NW_006159725.1:5035145-5035708 GCF_000334495.1 Tupaia belangeri chinensis
TTGTGGACTCTCCAGACCTGAGTGGATGTGGATCCGATGGCGCAGTGATGAAGGGCCCACACGGCTCCTGAGTGGAGAAGCTGGGGGAGTCAGAGAGAGCAAGGTCAGCTTCGGGGAACCAGGACCACGGCATGATCTGGAAGGCAGCGAGAGTTCCCGCAGCCAGGGAGCGAGGCCGTAGCTCGTCCCAGGGGTCCAGGGCTTATCCTGTGGCTGAGGGGAAGGACGCAAGCCTGGCCCAGCAAAGTGAGTCCGAATGGATACAGCCCAGCAGCTGGGGCTCTGCAGCCCAGGGTGGAGTCCCCCGTCCTTCCCATGTCTACCTGGGAAGGCTGCCTGCTAGGAGGGGCAGGTCTGTCCTGATCTCTCCCCTTTATCTTCCCCTTTAGGCCCTCCACTCCCTGTCTGTGACTAAGGACTCCTGTGGCCACAGTACGAGGGTGCTGTCCAGAGGGATGCCCAGTGCTTAAGGTACTTAGCGGAAGCTTCCGAGTATGGAACAAGCAGTCTGTGAGGCGACCTCCCAGGCCCAAAGTCTTCCCAGGAGCCAGTGTTGGTGGGGT
>NW_006159726.1:0-241 GCF_000334495.1 Tupaia belangeri chinensis
TCACATAAGGCACTTGAGTTCCCTGTGCATTTTTGTCGTCAGTCCCTTGTCTGAGGCAAATATTCTCCCATTCTTAGGGTTGTCAATTCATACAAATTACTATGTCCTTTGCTGTGCAGAAACTTCTTAGTCTGATATAGTCCCACTTGTCTATTTTAGGAATTATTGTCTATGCTTTGGGAGTCTTATTTAAGAAGTCTTTACCTACTCCAATGTCTCCCAGAGTTTTCCCAGCATTTTC
>NW_006159726.1:878-1680 GCF_000334495.1 Tupaia belangeri chinensis
TGAACCTTCACACCACCTGCTAATGCTATTCTTAGATATTTTACACAATTTATGGCTATAGTAAAAGGGATTTCCTTAGCTCTACTTCATTCAACTTGTTCATATATAGAAATGCTATAGATTTTTGGATGTTTATTTTGTATCTGCTACTTTAGTTTATTCACTTATTACTTCAAAAAGTTTTTCGTGGAGGCCTTTGTGTCTTCTGAGTATCCCATCATGTCATATGCAAATAAAGATATTTTCAACTCTTCTTTGCCTATTCAAATGCATTTTTTTTGTTTTCTTCTCTGATCGTATTAGCTAAGTCTTCCAGTATTAGATTAAAAAGCAGCGGAGAAAGTGGGCAGCCTTGCCCAGTACCCATTTTTAGCAGAAAGGATTTTAGCTTTTCCCCATTCAGTATAATGTTGGCTGTAGGTTTTTCATAGATGACTTTTATCGTGTTCAGAAATGACCCTTCTATACCAATCTTACTGAAGGTTTTAATCATAAAAAGATGTTCTATTTTATTAAATGCTTTCTCCGCATCAATTGAAATGACCATATGGTTTTTATCTTACTTTCTATTAATGTGGTGTATTACAATTATGGTCTTGCGTATGTTGAACCACACATACATTCCTGGGATAAAGCCTACCTGGTCGTGATGAATAATCTTTGTTATATGTTGTTGGATACAATATGTGAGTATCATGTTGAGAATTTTTGCATCTATATTCATCAATGATATACTGGTCTGTAGTTTTCCTTTTTTGTCATGTCCTTATCTGTTTTGGGGATGAGGATGATGGAGGCTTCA
>NW_006159726.1:2733-3594 GCF_000334495.1 Tupaia belangeri chinensis
GGGGTTGTTTCTTGAAATTAATCTTGAGTTTAATTCCATCATGGTCAGAGAAGATGCTGGGTACAGTTTCTATGCCTTTGAATCTGTAAAGGCTTGATTTGTGTCCTGTCATGTGATCAGTCTTTTAAAAGGTTCCATACCTGGGTGAGAAAGATGTATATGTTGTGGACAAGGGTTGGAAAGTTCTATAGATATCTGTCAAGCCCATTTGATTTATAGTACTATTTAGGACCTGTATCTCTCTATTTATTTTCTGTCTAGGAGATCTGTCTAAAGGAGATGATGCAGTGTTGAGATCCCCCACAATTTTATTACATCTCCCTATCTCTCCTTTTAACTCCAGCAATCGTTCCTTCACATATTTAGGAGCTCCAAAGTTGGTTGCATAGATATTTATAAGTGTTATGTTTTCCTGCTGGATTACCTCATTAACTATTATATACTGTCCTTCTTTGTCTCTTCTTACAGTCTTTGTCTTGAAATCTATTTTGTCTGAGATCAATATCACTACTCCAGCACTTTTTGATTTCTTTTGCATGGAATATCTTTTTCCAGCCCTTTACTTTTAGTCTATGTATGTCTTTATCCATAAGGTGAGTTTCTTGTAGAAAACAGATAGAGGGTTTCTGTTTTTTTTATCCATTTGGCCATTCTATGTCTCTTAATTGGAAAATTTAATCCATTGACATTCAATGTAATTATCGATATTTTCGTACCTGTTCCTATGGTTAAGTGAGCCATTTTCTTGGTTGTTTTTTGTTATCATATAACTGTCTTTCTGACTTTTTAGTTTTCCTGGTGTAGTACTCCCTTCAGAACCTCTTGAAGAGCTGGTCTGGAGTTGGTAAATTCCTTCAAATT
>NW_006159726.1:6059-13826 GCF_000334495.1 Tupaia belangeri chinensis
AAATTAAACTCAAGTTTAATTCCATCATGGTCAGAGAAGATGCTGGATATAGTTTCTATGACTTTGAATCTGTAGAGGCTTGCTTTGTGCCCTATGATGTTGTCAATCTTCGAAAAGATTTCATGTGGGGGGTGAGAAAAAAGTGTATCTTGTGGACTTTGGATGGAGAGTTCTGTATATGTCTGTTAAGTCCATTTGATTGATGGTATCATACAGATCTTTTTTTTCTTTATCTATTTTTTGTCTAGATGATCTGTCCAGAGGGGATAGTGCAGTGTTGAGTTCTCCAACAATTAATATATTGCCGTCTATCTCCTTTTTTAGATCTAACAGTCTTTTCTTCACATATTTGGGTGCTCCTGTGTTAGGCGCATGCATATTTATAAGCGTTATATCTTCTTGATCTATTGATCCTTTTAGTACAATATAGTGTCCTTCTTTGTCTCTTCTAAAAGTTTTTGTTTTTTTAAATCCTAATTTGTCAGAAATTAGTATTGCAACTCCAACTCTTTTTTGGTTCCCATTTGCATGGAAAACCTTTTTCCAACCCTTCGCTTCCAGTCTATGTATGCCTTTATCCATGAGATGGGTTTCTTGTAGGCAACAGATAGAGGATTTCTGGGGTTTTATCCATTCAGCCAGTCTGTGTCTCTTGACTGTAGAATTTAATCCATTCACATTCAATGTTATTATCAATGTTACTGGATCTGTTCTGACCTTTGCCTTAGCTGCCTTTTATTCCTTTGTTTCTGTCTGTTAATTCTTTACTTTTCCTGGAACAGTACTTTCTTCAGGATTTCTTGAAGAGCTGGTCTGGTGTTGGCAAATTCTTCCAGGTTTTGTTTGTCTGAGAAGATTTTTATCTTTTTATCCCATATAAAGGGTAATCTTGCAGGATATAATAATCTTGGTTGAAATTGTTTCTCTCTTAACACTTTCAATACATCTTCCCATTCTTTCCTTGCTTAGATTGTTTCCATTGAGAAGTCCGGTGTTAGCCTGATGGGATGACCTTTGTAAGTCACTTCTCGTTTCTCTCTTGACAGTTATTTTTTTCTTTTTACAGTTCAAACTATTTATTCCTTTATTAATTCACAGAATGTTCTTTGAACACTTTCTTGCACAGGCTTTCTAAAAGGAAGGTTTCTAGAGTAAGTTTTCATTAGTGGTTCTCTGTGAGAAAAAGGCAGATGGAGCCTTTAATTGCATGAATCTTTTAAATATAAAATTTCTTTTTTACTCTGTTGAATTCCAATGTTTTCTTTTCAGTTCCTTGAATTTCAGATTGACTATATCAAAGGAGAATCTTCACAAAGAGAATCTTTTTTTAATTTATTTTATTATCATCATAATTGTGTTTATATTATATTGGATTGCATATAACTTTACAGTGTATTACATTGCTTTTTCAAAAGGGAATGTCATGCATGTCAGTAAATACAGAGACATTAATCTCCCCACTTCATCATCTTGCCAGTTTTTGTATCAAGTCTTTATCTGTGATCTTGGACAGTCTGGCTAAGGTGTGCCTTGGGGCACACCTTAGATCTTCTGAGGTTGAGTCTATTTGGGGTCCTTTGTATTTCTTATGTCTGGATGCCTGAGTCCCTCTCTAGACTTGGGAAATTTTCTTCCAGTATTTCATGGAACAGCTTTTCCATGTTGTTATTAGTTTCTTCACCTTCTGGGATGCCAATTATTCTGATGTTTGGGCGTCTTATGGAATCTAGTATTTCTCATATATTATCCTTGTGGTTTTTTGTTATTTTCTCAATCTTCTTGGTGGTTTTTTCTAGGTCAGAAGTTTTATCTTCTACATCAGAGATTAGATCTTCTGTATGGTCTAATCAACTTTTAATACTTTCAAGAGAGTTTTTGGTCTCCTGTATTACAGACTTCATCTCTAATAGCTCCATCTGATTCGTTCGCAGATTATCCATTCTTTTATATCCTGGAAGGATTTCCTAATCTCTTGTAGTTCATTGTCTCTTTTCTGTTCCAACTCATAGAATTTGTTCAACATGAATGTTCTAAATTCTTTCCCTGACATTTCGGTAAAGTCCTCGGATTATAGGAGAGTTAGAGGTGAGTTAGTCTGTTCCTTTGATAGAGATATATTTCCTGGCTTATTCAGACCTGAGGCTCTTCTTCTACTTCTAGTCATTGGAACATGTATTCACTTTTAATACCCCTTAGGAGAACATTTATTCTACTAGGAGCAATAGTGTTTCCCTTTTGCTGTGAATTGATGTGTGAGGAAGTTTTCTGTTGTTTTTAGCAATGAGGTCTCAAGAGGAGTAATCTACTCAGGTGTCTGAAGAGTACTATCTTCATATTCATAGGCGGTTCACTACAGCGGATGATATCAGGGAACCTTACAATAATAGAGAATTTTCAGAACTGTGATCCTAGATAAGTGTAATTCCTCTGGCAGGGTGAAGGATGAGGAAGACAGGTTAATGTAAGATGAAACAAACAAACAAAAAAGACTATAGAGGAAAATAAAGAAAAATATTGAGCCAGAAACCTTAAAAAAAATAGAATCTTGCCTCCTTCTAAAGGGCATGGGGTCCTGGTTTTGGAAGCCTGGAAGTGGAGCAGGGGCAGTGGTGCTCCTGTCTCAGGTTCCCTTTCTCGCCAGGAGTCCAGAGATGGAAATGGAGGGCTCCTGAGAGCAAAGATCACTCTGGTAAAAGGAAGAGGAGGGAATTAACAAAACAAAAAGAAAGAGCAAAGAGAAAAAGAAAAAAAATAGATCTTGCCTACCTATAAAGGGCATGAGGTCCTGGTCTTGGGAGCCTGAAAGTGGAGCAGAGGCAATGGTGCCCCTGCTTCAGTTTCCCTTGCTGTCTAGGGGTATGGAGATGGAAATGGAGGACTCCTGAGAGCAAAAGCCAGTCTCTAAAGGGTGTGGGGTCCTGGTCTTGGGAGCATGGAAGTGGAGCAGGGGCAGTGGTGCCCCTATCTCAGTTTCCCTTGCTGCCCAAGGGTCTGGAGATAGAAATGGAAGGCTCCTGAGAGCAAGGGAAAGTCTGTGGTAGAAGGGTGAGGAGGGAATTAACAAAACAAAAAGGAAGAACAAACAGGAAAAAATAATAAGATCTTGTCTACCTCTACAGGGTGTGGGTTCCTGGTCTTGGGAACCTGAAAGTAGAAGAGAAACAGTGATGCCCCTGCCTCAGTTTGCTTCACTGGCCAGGAGTCTGGAAATGGAAATAGAAAGCTCCAGAGAGCAAGGGCCAGGCTCTAAAAGGCATGGGGTCATAGACTTGGGAGCCTGGAAGTGGAGCAGGGGCAGTGGTGCCACTGCCTCAGTTTCCCTTGCTGGAGAGGGGTCTGGAGATAGAAATGGAGGGCTCCTGAGAGCAAGGGCCAGTCTGTGCTAGAAAGGAGAGGAAGGAATTAACAAAACAAGAAGGAAGAACAGAGAGAAAAAGAAAGATAAATAATAAGATCTTGCCTATCTGTAAAGGGCGAGGGGTCCTGGTCTTGGGAGCCTGGAAGTGGAGCTGGGGCAGTAGTACTCCTGCCTCAGTTTCCTTTGCTAGCAAGGAGTCTAGAGACGGAAATAGAAACCTCCTGAGTGCAAGGGTCAGTCTGTGGTAAAAGGGAGAGGAGGGAATTAACAAAAAAAAAAAAAAAAAAGGAAGAGCAAAGAGAAAAAGAAAAAATAACAATAAATATGGTCCTGCCTACCTCTAAAGGGCAAGGGGTCCTGGCCTTGGGAGCTTGGAAGTGGAGCAGGGGCAGTGGTGCCCCTGTCTCAGTTTCCCTTGCTGGCCAAGAGTTTGGAGATGGAAATGGAGGGTTCCTGAGAGCAAGGGCCAGTCTGTGGTAGAAGGGAGTGGAGGGAATTAACAAAATAAAAAGGAAGAGCAAAGAGAAAAAGGAAAAAATAGTAAGACCTTGCCTAATTCTAAAAGGTGTGGAGTCCTGGTCTTGGGAGCCTGGAAGTGGAGCAGGGGAAGTAGTGTCCCTGCCTCAGTTTCCCTTGCTGGCCAGGGGTCTGGAGATGGAAATTGAGGACTCTGGGAGCAAGGGCCAGCATCTAAAGGGTGTAGGGTCCTTGTCCTGGGAGCTTGAAAGTGGAAGAGGGGCAGTGATGTCCCTGACTCAGTTTGTCTAACTGGCCAAGGGATGGGAGATGGAAATGGAGGACTCCTTAGAGCAAGGGCCAATCTCTAAAAGGTATGGGGTCGTAGACTTGGGAGCTTGGAAGTGGAGCAGGGGCAGTGGTGCCCCTGCCGCAGTTTCCTTGCTGGACAGGGGTCTGAAGATGGAAATGGAGGGCTCATGAGAGCAAGGGCCTATCTCTAAAGGGCTTATGGTCCTGGTCTTGGGAGCCTGGAAGTGGAGCAGGGGCATTGGTGCGCCTGTCTCAGTTTCCCTTGCTGGTAAGGGGTCTGGAGATGGAATTGGAGGTCTCCTGAGAGCAAGGGCCAGTGTGGGAGAAGAGAAAGGGAGGAATTAACAACAACAACAAAAAAAAGTGCAAAGAGAAAAAGAAAAAAATAATAAATAAGGTCTTGCCCACCTCTAAAGTGCGGGGGGGTCCTGGTCTTGGGAGCCTGGAAGTGGTGCAGGGGAAGTGGTATACCTGCCTCAGTTTCTTTTGCTGGCCAGGGGTCTGGAGAAGGAAATGGAGGGCTCCTGAGAGCAAGGGCAGTCTCTAAAGGGTGTGGGGTCTGGGTTCTGGGAATCTGGAAGCAGAGCACTGGTAGTGGTACCCCTGCCTCAGTTTCCCTTGCTGGCCTGGGCTCTGGAGATGGAAATGAAGGGATCCTGAGGGCAAGGGCCAGTCTCTAAAGGTCGTAGGTTCCAGGTCTTGGGATCCTGGAAGTGGAGCAGGGGCAGCTGTGCTCCTGCCTCAGTTTTCCTTGCTGGACAGGGGTCTGTAGATTGAAATGGAGGGCTGCAGAGAGCAAGGGCCAGTCGGTGGTAGAACGGAGAAGAGGGAATTAACAAAATAAAAAGAAAGAATAAACAGAAAAAAAAATAATCTTACCTACATCTATCAGGCATGGATTCCTGGTCTTGGGAGACTGGAAGTAGAAGTGGAGCAGTGGTGCCCCTGCCTCAGTTTCCCTTGCTGGCCAGGAGTATGGAGATGGAAATAGAAAGCTCCTGAGAGCAAGGGTCAGTCTGTGGTAGAAGGGAGAGGAGGAAATTAACAAAAAAAAAAAAAAAAAACAAAAAAGAAGAGCAAAAAGAAAAAGAAAAAAGAAAAATAAATATGATCTTACCTACCTCTAAAGGACATGGGGTCCTGGGCTTGGGATCCTGAAAGTGGAACAGGAGCAGTGGTGGCCCTGTCTCAATTTCCCTTGCTGGCCAAGGGTCTGGAGATGGAAATGGAGGATTCCTGAGAGCAAGGGCCAGTGTGGTAGAAGGAAGAGAAGGGAATTAACAAAACAAAAAGGAAGAACAAAGAGAAAAAGAAAATAATAAATAATGAGCTCTTGCCTACCTCCACAGGGCATGGGTTCCTGGTCTTGGGAGCCTGGAAGTGGAGCAGGAGCAGTTTTGCCCCTGCCTCAGTTTCCCTTGATGACCAGGAGTCTGGAGATTGACATGGAGAGCTCCTGAGAGCAAGTGCCATTCTGTGGTAGAAAGGAGAGGAGAGAAATAACAAAACATAAAGGAAGAGCAAAGAGAAAAAAAAAAAGAAATAATAAAGTCTTGCCTACAGGGCGAGAGGTCCTGGTCTGGAGAGCCTGGAAGTGGAGCGGGCAGTGGTGCCCCTGCCTCAGTTTCCCTCACTGGCCAGGGTTCTGCAGTTGGAATTAGAGGGCTCCTGAAAGCAAGGGCCAGTCTCTAAAGGGTGTGGGGTCCTGTTCTTGGGAGCCTGAAGTGGAGCAGGGCAGTCATGTCCTTGCCTTAGTTTCCCTTGCTGACCATGGGTCTGGAGATGGAAATGGAGGGTTCCTCAGAGCAAGGGCCAGTCTTTAAAGGTCGTGGGGTCTTTATCTTGGGAGCCTAGAAGTGGAGCAGGGGCAGTGGTGCCCCCTGCCTCAGGTTCACTTGTTGACCAGGGATCTGGAGATGAAAATGAAGGGCTCGCGAGAGCCGGTGCCAATCTGTGGTAGAAGGGAAAGGAGGGATTTAACAAAACAAAAAGGAAGAGCAAAGAAAAAGAGAAAAATAAATAAGATCTTGCCTATCTCTAGAAGGCATGAGGTCCTGGTCTTGGGAGCCTGGAAGTGGAGCAGGAGCAGTGGTGCCTCTGCCTCAGTTTCCCTTGATGGCCAGGGGTCTTGAGATGGTAATGGAGGGCTCCTTAGAGCAAGCGCCAGTCTGTGGTAGAAGGGAGAGGAGGGAATTAACAAAACAAAAAGGAAGAGCAAAGAGAAAAAGAGAAAAAATAATAAGTTTTTGCCTACCTCTAAAGAGCGAGGGATCCTGGCCTTGGGACCCTGGAAGTGGAGCAAGGGCAGTGGTGCCCCTGCCTCAGGTTCACTTGTTAACCAGGGATCTGGAGATGAAAATGGAGGGCTCGCGAGAGCCGGTGCCAATCTGTGGTAGAAGGGAGAGGAGGGAATTAACAAAACAAATAGGAAGAGGGGAAAAAAAAAAAAAAGAATAAGAAGAAAATAAATTAAAACTTGAATACTTCTAAAGGGCATGGGGTCCTGCTCTTGGGAGCCTGGAAGTGGAGCAGGGACAGTGGTGCCCCTGCCTCAGTTTCCCTTGATATCCAGTGGTCTGGAGATGGAAATTGAAAGCTCATGAGAGCAAGGACCTGTTTCTAAGGGGTGTGGGGTCCTGGTCTTAGGAGCCTGGAAGTGGAGCAGGGGCAGTGGTGCCCCTGCCTCAGTTTCCCTTGCTGGCCAGGGGTCTCAAGATAGAAATGGAGGGCTGCTGAGAGCAAGGGCCAGTCTCTAAGGGCGTGGGGTCCTGGTCCTGGGAGCCTATAAGTGGAGCATGGGCAGTGGTGCCCCTGCCTCAGATTCTCTTGCTCGCCATGGGTCTGGAGATGGAAATGGAGGGCTCCTGAGAGCAAGGGCTAGTCTCTAAAGGGCGTGGGGTCCTTGTTTTGGAAGCCTGGAAGTGGAGCAGAAAGAGGTGGTGCTCCTGCCTCAGTTTCCCTTGCTGGCCAGGAGTCTAGAAATGGAAATAGAGGTCTCCTGAGAGCCAGGGCCAATCTGTGGTAGAAGAGAGAGGAGGGAATTAACAAAACAAAAAGAAAGAACAAAGGGAAAAGAAAAATGAAAATAAGACCTTGCCTAACTCTAAAGGGTGTGGAGTCCTGGTCTTGGGAGCCTGGAAGTGGAGCAGGGGCAGTTTTGTCTCTGTCACAGTTTCCCTTGCTGGCCAGGGGTCTGGAGATGGAAATGGAGGGCTCCTGAGAGCAAGGCCAGTCTCCGAAGGGCGTGGGGTTCTGGTCTTGGGAGCCTGGAAGTGAAGCAGGAGCTGTGCAGTGGTGCCCCTGCCTCAGTTTCCTTTGCTGGCCAGAAGTCTCTCCTTCTACTTTTTGTTTTCTTTTTTTTTTTTTTAATTTTAATAGTTTTCCTTATGAGGTTCTCAACTTCTTTGGTTAGTTTTATTTCTAGGTATCTTATCTTTTTGTGGCTATGGTAAAAGGGATTACTTTCTTCAATTCTTTCTCTGCTTGTTTGTATATAAAAATGTTATAGATTTTTATATGTTAATTTCATATCTTGCCACTTTATGCATTTATTACTTTGAGAAGGTTTTGGTGGATACTATTGGGTCTTCTATGCATGCAATCATGTCATCTGCAGAGATAATTTGAACTCTTCTTTCCCT
>NW_006159726.1:14336-14547 GCF_000334495.1 Tupaia belangeri chinensis
TTGAAAATGAGGGTGATGGAGGCTTCAGAAATTTCAAAGGTTTCCTTATTTTTGGATCTCTATAAACAGTTTGTGTAGAATGGGGGTTACCTCTTTAAAAGTTTTGTAGAATTCAGCTGTGAAGCCATCAGGACCTGTACTTTTCTTTTGGGGGAAGTTATTTATTACTGATTCAATCTCATTGCTTATTATGGGTCTATTCAGGCTTTCT
>NW_006159726.1:15444-24970 GCF_000334495.1 Tupaia belangeri chinensis
GGTTATTATTTTTTTTAGATGTATTTGTGTGTTTTCAAGGGTTTTTCCAGAGATTAACATCTGGGACAATTTTAATTCTATAAAGTTTAAATCTATCATGGTCAGAGAAGGTGCTGGATATAGATTCTATGCCTTTGATCTGTAAAGGTTGGTTTTGTGTCCTATCATGTGGTCAATCTTCGATAAAGTATAATGTGGGGCTGAAAAAAATGTATATTTGGTGTTTTGGGGGTGGAAAATTCTATAGATGTCTGACAAGTCCATGTGATTTATGGTTATCATTTAGGTTCTGAATGTCTTTGCTTATTTTTTGTCTCGTTGATCTGTCTAAAGGAGATAATGGGGTGTTGAGATCTCCAACAACTATTCTGTTACAGTCTGTCTCTCCTTTTAGATCTAGCAGTCTTTCCTTTACATATTTGGGTGCTCCTGAGTTGGGTGCATAGATATTTATAAGTATTATATCTTCTTGATGAATTAGCCTTTTTGGTACTATATAATAATGCCCTTCTTTGTCTCTCTCTCTCTCTCTCTTTTTTTTTTTTTTTTTTTTTTTTGAGAGGTTTTTGCGCGTGCGCTCGCCAGAAAGACAGAGACAGAAAGCGAAAAATCATCCCCCAGGGGCGATGGCCTTAACACAATTACTGCAACCCCTTCTCTTCCTCTCAGGATCTTCAGCACACACACGTGCCTGGCCTGAGTTTAAGCCACTGGGTCAAGGACTCAAACTGTGATCGAATACATGGGAGTCCAACGACATACAGCAACTGCTGGTCCCAGTCTCTTAGGGTCTTTGTCTTAAAGACTATTTTGTCCAAAATCAGTATAGCAACTCCAGCTCTTTTTTGGTTTCCATTTGCATGGAATACCTTCTAGCCTTTCACTTTTAATCTACATATGTCTTATCCATGAAATGGATTTCTTGTAGGCAGCAGATGGAGAGTATCTGATTTTTAATCCATTCAACCAGTCTGTGACTTTTCATTAGAAAATTTAATCCATTGACATTCAACGTTATTATTGATATTTCTAGACTTGTCTCTAACATTAAGTTGGCCATGTTCTTGTTCACTTTTTGTTCTCTAATTGCTGTCTGTCTTTAGTTTTCTTAGTATAGTACTCCTTTCAGAATTTCTTGAAGAGCTGATCTAGAGTTGGTCAATTCTTTTAGGTTTTGTTTATCCAAGAATTTTTTTTATTTTTTGGGAGATGTTTTTGCTATAGGGTACGTGCACCCTCCAGAAAGACAGAGTCAGACAGAAAGACAGAAAGCAATAAATCACCCCTGGACAGTCACGTCGCAATCCCTTCACCTCCATTCTCCTCTCAGGATCTTGGGCACGCACGCACACATGCTCAGCATGAGTTTAAGCCACCAAGTTTGGGACTCGAACCATAATCGACTATATGGGAGCCCAGCAACATAGCCATTATGCCAACTGCTGGTCCTATATCCGAGAACATTTTTAACTTCTTTTCGCATATGAAAGATAATCTTGCTGGGTATAGTATTCTTGGTTGAAATTATTTTTCATTTAACAGTTTGACTGTATTTCCCCATTCTTTCCTTGCTTGCATTGCATCCAATGAGAAGTCCAGTGTTAGCCTGATGGGATAGCCTTTGTAAATGTGTTGATGTTTCTCTCTTGCCAATCTTAGTATCTTGTCTTAGTCTGTGGTTTTGACCAATCTAGCTATGATGTGTGGTGGAGAGGATCTTCTTGGACTGATTCTATTTGGGGTTTTTTGTTTTCTTTGGTCTGAATGTTTGAGTGCTTCTCTAGACTTGGGAAATTTTCTTCCATGATTTAGTGGAATAGATTATCAATGCCCTTATTAGTTTCTTCACCTTCTGGGATACCAATTATTCAGATGTTTGGGCATTTCATAGTATCTAGTATTTCTTGTATATAATCCTGTTTCCATGGCTGTTTTCTCAGTATTTTTGAAAATTTTTTTCTAGGTTAGAGGTTTTGTCTTCTACTTCTGAAATTTTACTTTCTGCATGGTCTAACCTGCTTTTAATATTTTCCAGGGAGGTTTTTATTTCCTGTATTACAGCCTTCATATCTAACAGCTTCGCCTGACTCTTTTATGGTGTCCAATTCTTTCATATCATGAAAGGACTTACTCATCTCTTGGAGCTCAACATCTCTTTTCTCTTTTGTCTCATAGAGTTTTGTTACCATAAATATTCTAAATTCCTTTTCTGACATTTTGGTAATATCCTCTGATTTTTTCCTACATAGAGACAAGTTACAGTGTTCCCTCGTGAGATATGTATTACTTGATTCTCTCATCCTTTGACTCTTCTACAATTTTTAGTCATTTGATAATGTATTCACTTTTGGCTAATTTGTTGGAGAAGAATTCTGTAACTGTGAGCTTGTTTTTTTCCCTTATTTTGAAATAATTTAGTGCTGTTGTTTTCCTTCTACTGTGTCCTCCAGTGTGGGAATCACAAGAAGAGTTTTAAAATCGGATTTATGAAGGGAAGTTTCACTCTTTTTACAATTAATACAGTGAAAGGCAAAGAATTCTCTAAAACTCACAGTGTTCAGATGTTTAGCTGCTATGTACTTAACCTTTTCTAGGCAGTTGGGTAAGGGTTGAGCAGTAAAATAGGAAAGTAAGGTAAAAGAAAGAGAGTAGGAAACGGAATTAGGAAGAAAAAGCAATGGAAAAAAGAAGGAAAGAACTAGAACAGAAAGAGGAGGAAAAAAAAACAGAAATTATGTCTCAGAAAATAAAATTGGGTTAAAAATGGGAAACTGTGCAGCATACTTGCATGCTACACGAAGGGACAGCAGAGGCAGAGAAGGAAACTCCTGGATGGATTCTGTCCTAGGTGAAGGAAAAAGAGACAAATTAGCAAGAGAAATGCACAAGGAAGGGGATAGAAAGCTGTTTTGGTTTTTTTTTGTTTTTTTTTTTTTTAAAGAAAGAGTGAGAGAAAAGTTGGAAGGGACAGAGAACAAGAAGGAGAGAGATATTTTGCCTTCCTGACTAGCACTAGGGTCTGGAAGGGATGGAGTCAGCAGGGTGGGAAGGGGAGGACTTCACAGCCATGAAGTTGAACCCAGAAGGCACACCACAGGCAGAGATTGATATGCCTGGAAGGATTCTGTCCTAGGTGATAGAAGAAACAGACAAGTTAGCAAGAGGAAGACACAGAGAGGAGAACATAAAACAGGTTTTTTTTTCCTTTTTTTTTAAAAAAGAAAGAAAGAAAGAAAGAAAAAGAAAGAAAGAAAGACAGAAAAAAAGAAAGAAAGAAAGAAAGAAAGAAAAGAAAAGAAAAGAAAAGAAAAGAAAAGAAAAAAAAGAAAAGAAAAGAAAAGAAAAGAAAAGAAAAGAAAAGAAAAGAAAAGAAAGAGAAGTTGGAAGGCACAGAGAAGTATGAGAGAGATAGACTTTGCCTACCTGACTAGCAATGGGGTCTGGATGGGGGGAACCATGGGAGGGGGCTTCACAGCTGTGAAGCTAGACCCAGAAGGGACGCCACAGACAGAGATGGAGATCCCTGGATGGATTCTGTCCTGACTAGCACTGGGGTCTGGAAGGGGGGAAGACCTGGCTGGGCGAGCTTTGCAGCTGTGAAGCTGAACTCAGAATGCATACCACAGAGAGAGATGGAGATTTGTCTCCAAGTATTTTCTATAAATAAAATTTATAAAACTATCATCAGATTCTCGGGAGTTTATGATCCAAAAATACTAATGACCATTATTTTATAGAATAAATACTTTTATACCATTTACTTCTACCTAATTAACTTTATACTCAAAAAAAAAGAGGCATTCTTATAAATAGGAGAAACAAAATAATGATGTTCATTATCCATTAGTAACTCTTTTTGTTGTTAGAGATTTTTGCTATAGGGCGTGTGTGCTTGCTGGAGAGACAGACAGAGAGAGAGAGAGAGATAGAGAGAAAGAGAAAGAAAGTGAGAAATCACCTCCAGGGTGTATGGGCATGCCAGAATACCTTCTCCATTCTCCTCTTGAGATCTTGAGCATGGATGCACACGCACCTGGCCTGAGTTTCAAGCCCCTGGGTCCTGGGGCTCAAAGTGGAGTCGACTACGTAGGAGTCCAGCAACGTAACCATTACACCATCTGCTGTTCCCTCCACTATTAATTTTAACATGCTTCTAGGAGTTCTGACCAAGGCATTGATATGTAAAATAGAAATGAGAGATATCTACTGGAAAGATCAATTTATAACTATAGAGTAGTATATACCTGAAAACTCTAAGAAATCAATTTAAAATGCTGTTCAAACAAACTGATAAAAATTTTCAGGATAGTTTGCTACCAAAAATATATATAAATTTGACAATAGAATGGGAAAATCTCAAAATAATAATTAAAACTTAATAGGGGGCCAGATGGTAGCACAGTAGTAGAACATGGCACTCTGTGAAGCTGATCTATGTGGGAAAGTTCCACATTGTCTGAAGACTTCCCTGAGTATGCTGGGCACACACGTGCCCATGAATTTGTGCTGGAAGAGGCTGAGGGTGGATCATGGTACTGGGACCCTATGAGGGGGAGTGTCTCTCTCTGTCTCTCTCACTCATGGAGTAAATAAAACTTTTTAAATACTAAAATAACCAGGAATAAACTTAACAGGAACCTAAGAAATTCTGTGAAAAATTCCAAAACTTTAATCTTTATAATACAATCAGTAAGTCCAAAGGCATCACGAAATGACTGAAGGCAGAACTTTTAGTAAGGTGGAGCATGGTCTGTAAATATATATATAACTTTCTTTTTTCTATTCTGGTCTCATGTCCTCTGCTTTATATACCACCAGAACTCAGTCATGGAGGCCCTGCTCTAATGACATTATCACACGCAAAAGCCCATCCTGGAACACCATGAGGGATTAAGTTTTCACTTATGAACATAGTGTACCTTTGCTAGGAATGTGCACCTGAAATAACCTAAAATGCAATCTAGACTCATTGGACTTTTTTGTGTTATGAGTTTCCTTATTGTCAAAATACATCCCTCCTTTACCTTCCTGACACAATATCTGCATTCTGTGTATGATTAAATAAAGTGGGGACCAGCAGTTGGGGTAATGGCTATGTTGTTGGACTCCCATGTAGTCAACCATGGTTCGAGTCCCAGACCCACTGGCTTAAACTCACGCCAGGTGCATGTGCGTGCATGCCCAAGATCCCAAGAGGAGAATGGAGGAGAAGGGGTGGTGGCATGGCCACCTTCCCCAGAGAGTGATTTCTTGCTTTCTGTCTTTGTCTTGTTTGTGGGACAGATCGGTCCTATAAAAAAAAAAAAAAAAAACTCTCAAAAAAAAAAAAAAGATTAAACAAAGGGACTCTAGGTGATCATGAGGTCATCTCTTGCTCTCCTGATCATCACAGAATTCAGCCAATCACTATTGTGGAATATTCCTTGCTATTCTTTACTTCCATTTGTGATGTATACCTTTGAAATAATCTTGAAATCTGTAAGACCTTGGTACACACATTATTCAGGGCAACTTTGATTTTGTGGCGCCCAGAAAATTGTCCTAATCCTGAATTCATTATATCTTTTGCTTTACTTACTTTACTTAGGCCTTCCTTTTTCGGTTGAGACTGCTGGGGGCAGCCCACTCTGAGTTTGTGGGAACAGAGAATATCATTAGAGACACAGCTAACTAAAGATCATGTAAATCTTGCCCAAGAGGACCTCCAAGAAGGCCAATAAAACTTCCACAGAGAGAATCTGAGTTGGGGGATGGACGAGAACTGTAAACTGCATAAAACATATTAGTCACTTACAGAAAATACGGTTGACTCTTGAACAACATGGTTTTGAACTGTGTAGGTCCACTTTTATTTTTCATGAAGTACTGTAAATGTACTTTCTCTTGCTTATGAATTTCTTAATAATGTTTTCTTTTCTCTGGCTTACTTCATTCTAAAAATATACATAGAAAATATGTTTTAACCAATTGTTTATACAGTTTATCAGTAAGACATTGGTCAACAGTAAGCAAGGACTAGTGAAGTTTTTGTTTGTTTGTTTGCTTTTGGTTTTTTTGTTTGTTTGTTTGTTTTTTGGAGAGGTTTTTGCTATAGGGCGCATGTGCTCACCAGACAAACAGAGAGAGACATAGAAACAGAAAGTGAGAAATCATCCCCCAGAGGGGATGGTCATGCCACAATCCCTTCTCCTCCATTCTCTTCTCGGGATCTTGGGCACACACGCACATGCGCCTGGTGTGAGTTTTAAGCCACCGGGTCCAGGACGTGAACCATGGTTGACAACGTGGGAGTCCAGCAACATAGCCATTACTCTAACTGCTGGTTCCCAAGGACTAGTGAAGTTTTGAAGTAGTCAAAAGTTATAACGCAAATTTTTGACTGTGCAGAAAGCACTTTTAACCCCTGCATTGTTCAAGTATCAATTATGCTATTAAATTTCTTTATGAGGCCTGGTAAGAACCTCTCCATATCCCACCTAGAGTAGTCAGCTTAAAATGAACCAACAGGGTTTGGAGGACTATAGTTAAAAGTTCCAGTGATTTAGGACCAGTCTGAAGGTTTTGCCCATTTGCTGTCATCTTCACACTTCATTTAGGTGATATGCATTTTATTAGAATCTCACTAGCACAAAACATTAGCATTTAATGCACTTATTGGAAAAAAAATCTTCAAAAGACTATTGGAGGTTGTTGGGACTCATTGTGTTTTATAAACACCTAGTAGGTATTAAAGATATTTGAGAGTCAGAAAACACAGACCATTTCTAGGGGCCATCAACATCACTGCTTATTCTCCAAAGTCTCATTGATCAAGTCAGCAAGTTCTGAAGACAATCGTAAGTCAGAAAATTCACTATTATTTGATGAAACCTACTGTGGGGACACGTTTAAGAGAGAGAGTCTGAGGTGTGGGGACATGTGCTGAGCAAACACCACATGCTCTTTTGGGGTTTGGCAGAACCTTGTAACTTGTCTTTCCCTGACCTTGGCTGCAGACAGAGCAAGGGTGGAAATTACTAGGGGCGTTCCAACAGACACATCTGATGGACTTCAAGAAACATCTTGACCCCAAATAGTAAAATCCAATCCCTGCTCTGCATCTGAAAGGTTCTTTAGCCTACTCTGGGTGTGGTGGCTCACTCCTTATGGAGAAGTTCTTTAGCTCCTTCCCCATACCTAACAGCTAGTTCTCTGCATTAGAAAGGAAGATGAGATTTACTCTAGATGGGATTACTGCCAAGGGATACACCTTGCCTTGGGTGTGACTAATCTCTTATAGATTTGTTAATGGCTTCTTATTGTCTGTAACCTAGCAACCAATCCATGAAGTATCATGAAACACACATGTGTAATGTCTTCTTGTACTATAAATAAAGACGTCCAGTTTGTCTGGGCGGCACAAGTTGCTTGGGCTACCTAGGCTCAGGCTGCCTGTGTCCGTTTCCACTCTATCTTTTTGTCTCATCTTTTCTGCTTCTTCCATAATAGCGCTAAGCCTGGGGGCAGACGCCGACAACCTACTTACATTTTTTATTATGATCAGAGGTGTAAAGTGTCAGAAGCATCATATTTCTTCCTAAAGAAATACATTCTTTTTTTTAAAACACAATTGTGTTAAGAAATAACTTAAAAATCTATTCATTTCTACCCCCAAGAAATAGCTCATTTTTCAAATAAACACTTGTTTCTCCTTCTGCACTCCATACTGCTTAATAAGATTCAAGTATGTTTGGACTTGGGCTTATTACTGATGGCATTATACTGGAGATTAAGTTTTAAAATATGAAATTTGCAGGACACATTCAGATCATAGGAACTGGTTCAGTAGAGGCAAATATTACCACTTCCAAACAGGAAGGGGTATGAGGAATTCTAGCTTATGAAAGTTCCTGCTAGAAAAAAAATATTTTTTGTTCAAAAATTGTGAGAGACACTGCACAATATTTCCTTCTCTTGGAATTTCATAGAACTTTAGAACAGTTGTCAACAAAAGCTTAATTTTATCAAATTTTATAACTATTCCAATATAACTCAACATACTATATAGACTTGTAGTTTTTTGTGCCTTTTTTTTCTTTACCTTAGCTATTTTCCTGAAGATGAAAACTTTACTATACAAAATTTTTTCCATATTAAAACCTTTCCTTTTAATCTTTTTTCCTAAAACTGTATTTTTACCATTGCACCATTTGTCATCTTTTCTTGTTTATTATTTCCCTTGTTTCTTCTTAGTATACTTTTTTTGAAACAACCTTAATCTCTGAATTAGACAGAAATTATTTTCAAAAAACCTTAGTATGTGAGCCCACCTAGAACAAGCCTGAACAAGGCCCTTCAGATCCAGATTCCTCTTCAGCAACTCATTTTGCAGGACCTCTCCCTTCTTGGGAGCTCTGTTTTTCTTTCTTCTTTCTTTCTTTCTCTTTCTTTCTTTCTTCTCTCTCCTTTAATAAACTCCTTGCCTTGCTATAACCTAAAAAAAAAAAAAAGAAAGGGAGAAAAAGGAATTTCATAGAACTTTTTGACATCTTAAAGGCTCTAAAAGCAGGGCACTTAAACACAACAGAAACAAACACTTATACAACCATGGGAGGCTTTGTTATGAAACCTATGTACATTCTTGCAAATTTGTTTCTCCATAGAACACACTTCAGGAAACACTGGACGTCATCACATGCATCTTTCCACTCAGTGGCACAATTCTTTTTTTTTTTTTTAGAGGTTTTTCACTATAGGGTGCGTGCACTCGCCAGACAGACAGAGAGAGACAGAGAGACAGAAAGCGAGAAATCACTCCCCAGAGGGGATGGTCATGCCGCAATCCCTTCTCCTCCATTCTCCTCTCAGGATCTTGGGCACGCACACACACGTGCTCGGCATGAGTTTTAAGCCACCGGGTCCGGGACATGAACCGCAGTCGACTACGTGGAAGTCCAGCGACATAGCCATTACGCTAACTGCTGGTTCCCAAGTGGCACAATTCTTGATCCTGAGTCAACCCAGAGGACAAAACTCTTGTAAGAGTAAGGTGACTCCAGTCTACTTACATGAGCCTGGCATTGACACAGCTATGAGCAGAGCAGTGGAAGTTCTTACCTGAGGAGAAGCAGCTTGATTGGTTGCAATGCTCATTAGACCAAGAACCAAGCGCCCTGAATTAAGTCCAGATCAGGAACTTGAGAAAAAGCCCAAAGCCCTAAAAATGTTATACGTTCCATCCCATACATATTATAATTTAAAATAAACCCAATCCCAATTGTTAAAAGAGTCTAAAGAAGCATAACAGAATTCTGAATGATTCTAAGATGGCAACTTCAACATTTCACATAACTATCAAATTATTTCCAAAAAATTAAACCACTTGTTTTGCTAGTGTTCTAAGCACATATTTAGTCTGTGTTAGGTTATTAGTCTTGCCAATACTTACACCCCAGGATCTATCATTCATTGACTTCAAGCTCATCAATTCACCTTTGTTGGCATCAATTAAAATTGTATAGGAGGAGCTGGGGGGGCTCCCGCCCCT
>NW_006159726.1:25588-32641 GCF_000334495.1 Tupaia belangeri chinensis
AAAAAAAAAAACGAAAACAAAAAACAAACAAAAAAAAACGGTTAAACTATTCGTACCATTTAAAAAAAAAAATTGGATATTTGATGGCTGCAGTGAGCGGTATGGGCCCAGTTGGGTTCTACTTTATAGTATGCTCTTTTTACCCAATGGGGTTTAGGCCTAAAGTCAGACTTGAGTTCATGTAGAGGCATGTGTCAGCTGTGATAACTATTGGAGAGACTTAGACTAATTAAGATCACTGACAGATCATTTGGGGAGGGGTGAGGCACGGAGGGCAATCGGGGATGACAGGGACAATGTGGGAGGAGGATGGGTCATAACAGAGGGAGGGGGATGGGGAATCTAGGATGGCAAAACAAAAGGCAAGGTATGCAGGACACAAGAATTGGGAAACTATTTGCTGAGAACATATATGGTGACGTGCTTGATTGAGCCAATGCACAGTGTATTTTGGATGGAAAATTCATTTGTGTGTTGTGATGGGGAAAAAAAAATTATAATAAAAAATAAACTATAAAAAAAAAAAGAGAAGAGGATAGAGAAAGATAGCAAGTGAACAATAGAGGGGATGTTAGTGAGAAACAGATATGGTTTATTATCTGTTGAAGATGACGTGTATAAAAAAAAGAGAGAAGAGGATAGAGAAAGATAGCAAGTGAACAATAGATGTTATGTTAGTGAGAAACAGATATGGTTTATTATCTGTTGATGATGACGTGTATAGTATTCTCAACTGGACTGGTCTGGGAAGTATTTCATGACGGGTGAAGTCTTTTAACAAGCAAAATGAGAAATAGTGATTGACTGTTTTAAAAAATTATAATAATAATAATAAGTCTTGGGAAGAAGATTATGATGATAATAAAAAAAAAATAGTATAGGAGAAGCTGGCAGGTGGCATGGTGGTTAATGCGCTGGACTCCCACGTGGTTGACTATAATTCGAGTCCTGGACCTGGTGGTTTGCTTTCTCACTTTCCCTTTGTCTCTCTGTGTTCAAATTAAAAAACAGTAATAATAACAAATTGAATTAAATAAATAAATAAATAAATAATTCTTCCCCAAAATGGCATAGAAAATTAAACTAGGCTAGATAATTGCTGAGCTTACTCCCAGCTCTAAAGTTCTATGATTCTTCCTGCTGTATTAATTAAAACTTGGTCTTCAGCCTGACATTGGAGGACTTCCCAAGTGCCTCCTGGTGTATATACTCTCAGCTTCTACCTAAACAGGAACTGTGAATGTTCACTCACTTCTCTTTGGAACTTTCTTCATTCCTATACTTGCTACCAAATTGAGGGCTTCCAACTTCATACACTGCAATGTTTTCCCTGACCTTCAGAGCTCATTTAGCCTATGTGGGGCAGGTAGGAACTGACACAGATTAATACTCACCAGGGCAGCCCTCAAACAGTTACTAGTGAGAGTTAGTCTAAAAACAGCCCAGCTTTCTGCCCCTTGAGCATAATTCAGAGGTGTGTGTTCTACTCTGTCTCCCAGAATACCCCAGCAGGATTGATCTCCAGTTGTCCCCAGTGGTAGCTAGCTTGATAATGTACTATCTATTGGATTTTTTTCATGGCTTTGTCTTAGCTCTTTTCTCCCTTACCATTATTTCCAGGATCACCTCCCAAATAATCTATGTGCACTCAAATCCTTGTTTCAAAGTTTATTTCAGAGGAACCCAAAGCAAGACACTAACCAGCATTCATTCTCCCTATTTTCTTCCTCTATAATAATACCTTATTTTGGTTTAATTACCCACCTTGCAAAAAAATATAGTCTGATCCCTAGCTCTAAGGATAGAGCCAGGCCAGCCACCTTAATCTGATCTCTTCCCAGTGATGGGGTAGGATTTGACCTAATTCTAGCCAATGAGACCTAGAGGGAATTTTGGGAAATAGTTCCTTGCTCCCAAAAAAGAGACAGGCCAGATCCATGGTGTTGATAATAATGCACTACTGAAGGGAAATTGGATTCCATATGACAACTGTGGTTCATATACCCAGCCTGGATAGCCTGGAACATGCAGTGAACACATGCTAGTGCTCAGGATCCAATGAGCTGGAGGACTGGAGGAAGAGGATCATGGGGTCAGAAGACCTTGTAGAGGGTGCTTTTTTCCCTCTCTCTCTCTGGTTCTCTCTCTCACACACACACATACTTTATCATGAATAAAGACCAAAAATGAAAGAGACATACACACACACACACACACACACACACACGTGCGTGCACAAAAGAGATGTCCCCTATACTTCTACTGGAAATTGACATGTCTCAATTTAATGCCCAGAAATTGCAACCACTAACATGTGACCAGGGTAGCCAGCCTAGGGAGAAAACTGATTCACCTAATATGTGAAGTGGAGAGGTGACAATATGTTGTCTCCTTAATGACATATTTTAAGCTCCTAGAGCCCACTGAACCTCTGGACATTTTATTTAAAAATATTATAATAATTGTTATAGCATTTAGAGAAATTTCAGTGGGACTAGTCTGTTACTTGCAAATAATGACAGGGTATCTGAGGGAAGCACATGACCACACATTTGCAGAAATGTTCTTCAACAAATTAGCCAAAAGTAAATACATTACCAAATGAATAAAAATGGAGGAAGAACCTCAAGGACAAGGGACCTAAGTAATACATCTCCAACAAAGAAACACAGTAACTTACCTCCAAGTATGGAAAAATTAGAGGAAATTACCACAATGTCAGAGAAAGAATTCAGAATATTTATGGTGATAAAACTCTATGAGATGCAAGGGAAAAGAGACATTGCATTCCAGAAGATGAGGAAGTCCTTCTATGATTTGAAACAAGAATTAGACATCATAAAAAAATAAAAATCAAATGGACTATTAGAGATGCAGGCTGTAATACAAGAAATCAAAACCTCCCTCAAAAGTATTAAAAGCATATTAGATCATACAGAAGATCAAATACTGGATGTAGAAGACAAAATCTCTTAACTAGGAAAAAATCACCAAAAAGACTGAAAAAGTGGGCACAATATTCAAGAAATGCTAGATACCATAAAACACTAAAACGTCCAAATAATTGGTGTCACAGAAGGTGAAGAAACTAATAAGGGCATTGATAATCTATTCCACAAAATCCTGGAATAAAACTTCTCAAGTCTTAAGAAGCACTCAACCATCCAGACCCAAGAATTACAAAAGACCCCAAATAGAAACAACCTAAGAAGATCCTCTCCACTGCACATCGTAGCCAGACTGGCCAAAACCACAGATAAAGACAAGATACTAAAATTGGCAAGAGAAAAACATCAAGTTACTTACAGATGTTATCCAATCAGGCTAACATCAGACCTCTACCAGAAACAATGCAAGCAAGGAAAGAATGGGAAGATACATTCTAAGTGTTAAGAGAGAAACAACTTCAGCCAAGATTACTATACCCAGCAAGATTATCCTTCAAATAGGAAAAAAAAGATAAAAACATTCTCAGATAAAGAAAAACTGTAAGAATTTACCAACACCACACCAGCTCTTCAAAAAATTCTGAAGGTGAGAACAGCAGATGGCATAATGATTACGTCATTGGACTCCCATGTAGTAGACTGTGATTCCACTCCTCGACCCAGTGGCTTAAAACTCACACTGGATGCATGGGCATGTGTGCCCAAAATCCCAAAAGGTGATTGGAGGAGAAGGGATTATGGTGTGACCATCTCTGCTGGGTGGTGATTTCTCACTTTCTCTCTCTCTCTCTCTGCCTCTGGTGAGTGCACATGCCCTAAAGCAAAAATCTCTCAAAAAAAATTCTGAAGGGAGTGTTATACCAAGAAAAATAAAGAAATTGACAGAAATAAAAGAACAAAACACAGCCAAGGAAAAAGCCAGCTTAATTGTAGGGACAAGTCCAGAAATATTGATAACAATTTTGCATGCTAACAGATTAAATTCTCCAATCAGGAGACACAGATTGGGTAGAGATTGAAATATTGGAGGATATAAAAGCAGTGAAAATAGTTAACAATGATAAGACAGTGTAGAACGGGGCGGGAGAAGAGAAGAGTATAGAGAAAGATATCAAGAGGCATGACGTTAGTAGGACACAGATATGATTTATTACCTGTTGATGATGACATGTATAGTATTCTCAACTGGATTTATCTGAGAAGTATTTCGTGTTGGGTAAAGACTTTTACAAGCAAAATGATAAATAGTGATTGACTGTTTAAAAAAATAATTGGAATATTAATAATAATTGGTAAAAAATGTAAAGCTATTGGACGATGAAATGGGGATTTTAATGCCTCTGTATTGACTGATATGCATGGTATTCCTTCTGGAAAAAGAAATGTAATACATTGTAAAGTTATATGTGATTCAATGTAATATAAACAAGATTATGATGATAAATAAATAAATAAATGGAGAAAAAGAGAGACACAGATTGGCTGAATAAACAAAAATAAATAAATAAATATTGATAACAGAAACCATCTATCTGTTGCCTACAAGAAATGCACTTCATATATAAATATATAGTTTATAAAGATATATATAAACTAAAATGAAGGGCTGGAAATGGTATTTATTCCATGCAAATGGAAACCCAAAAAGAGCTAAAGTCATGATACTGATCTCAGACAAAACAGACTTTAAGAAAAACTGTAAGAGGAGAGAAAGAAGAGCTAATTCATCAAGAAGATATAATGCTTATAAATAGATGCATAGATACAAACAACTCAGGAGTATCCAAATACATGAAAGAAAGACTGCTAGATCTAATAGGAGAGATAGACTGCAACACACTTATTGGTGGGGATCTCAACATCTCACTATCTCCTCTGGACAAAAAAAAAAGCAAAGAGATACAAAATCTAAATGATACTTTAAATCAAATAGGCTTGAAAAATAACTATAGTCTACCCTAAAACCACAAAATATACATTTTTCTCACCCCCACATAGAACCTTTTCAAAGACTGACCACATGATGGGTCATGTAGCAAGCCTTTATAGATTCAAAGGCATAGAAACTATATCCAACATCTTTTCCAGCCATAGTGAAATCAAACTTGATATTAATTTCAGAAAAAAAAACACAAAAATACACAATCATATGGAAACTAAGTGTCTTCTGAATGACTTCACATCTACTAAAGAAATTAGGCTGAAATAAAAAGATTCATGGAAACCAATGAAAATGAGAACACAAGTTTCCATAATATATGGGATACAGCAAAAGTAGTCATAAGAGGAAAGTTCATAGCAATTAGTATGCATAAGAAAAAGATGGAAAGATGGCACTAAAATCATGCTTCAGAGAATGGGAAAAAACAACAACAAATTTCAAAAAAAATGACAGGAGAAAAAAATAATAAAAGATTTGAGAAGAAATAAATGAAACAGAAAATAAATGAACTACGCAAAAAATAAATGAAAACAAAATCTGATTCTTTGAAAAGATAAACAAGACCGACACATCATTAACTAGACTAAATAAGAATAGAGAAAGGAGCCAGATAAATCAAATTCACAATGAAACAGGCAGCATTACAAAAGACACAATAGAAACACAAAACATCATTAGAGGATATTATGATTGACTATATTTTTTTTTGTTTTTTTTGGGGGGGAGAGGTTTTTGCTATAGGGTGCATGCGCTCACCAGACAGACAGAGAGAGACAGAGAGACAGAGAGCGAGAAATCACCCCTCAGGGGGGATGGCCACGTCGCAATCCCTTCTCCTCCAATCCCTTCTCCTCCATTCTCCTCTCGGGATCTTGGGCACGCACACACACACGCCTGGCGTGAGTTTTAAGCCACCAGATCCGGGACACGAACCGCGGTTGACTACATGGGAGTCCGGCGACATAGCCATTACGCTAACTGCTGGTACCAACTATATGTTAACACATAGGAAAACCTGGATAAAATGGACAAATTCCTAGACATAATAATCTACCAAGATTGAATCAGAAGAACATATAAAACCTGAATATACCAATGACAAGCAATGAGATTGAATTAGTAATAACATCCCAACAAAGAAAAGCCCAGGTCCTGATAGCTTCACTTTTGAATACTACAAAACATTTAAAGAAGAATTAACCCCCATTCTACTCAAGTTCTTTTTAAAGATCCAAAAGAAAGGAACCCTCTCAAATTCATTTTTTGAAACCTCCATCACCCTCATTCCCAAAATAGACAAGAAAACAACAATGAAGGAAAACTACAGACTAATATCTCTGATGAATATAAACACAAAAATTCTCAAGATACTAGTAAATTGTATCCAACAACATATAAAAAAATAATATATATCATACCAGGTTGGCTTTATTTCAGGGATGCAAGGATGATTCAACATACAAAAAAAAAAAAATAAATGCAATGGATTATATTAACAGAAAGAAAAATAAAAAACTAGATTCTAGCTTTGTCCATAGTTTTAGTTTAAGGTATTTTGCGAATCAATAAAATGTGGAAAAAACGAAGACCAGACAGGCCTTTCCTCTGCAAGAACCCTCCCATTCCATCTCTAGGCCACTGGCAGCAAGGGAAACTGAGGCAGGAGCACTACTGCCCCTCAGCGCACTTCCAGGCTCCCAAGACCAGGACCCCACCCCCTGGAAAGGTAGGCAGGGTTTTATTTATTTTTTCTTTTTTCTTTGCTCTTTCTTTTTGTTTTGTTAATACCCTCTTCCCCCTTGTCCCACAGAACAGACAGCTCCTTGCTCTGCAGGAGCCCTCCCATTCCATCTCTAGGCCACTGGCGATAGCAGGGCATGCAACTTTTCTTTAATCTCCTCTATACTCTTTCCTTATATTATCCTCTCTTCCTCATCCTCCACTCTTCCAGAGGGATTAGACAGATCCAGAATCACGGTTCTGAAATTCCCTAGTATTGTAAGATTCCCTGGGATCTTCTTCTGTAATGAACCACCTGGTAAAACATAGATAGTACTCTTCAGACACTTGAATAGAGTACCCCTCTTGAGACCACATTGCAAAAAAAAAAAAAAAAAAAAAAAAAAAAAAAAACAAAAATTTCTTTTTTAGAATTATTTCCCC
>NW_006159726.1:33553-34837 GCF_000334495.1 Tupaia belangeri chinensis
GCAAGATTATCCATTATAGAGGGGGAAAAAAAGATTAAAACCTTCTCAGACAAACAAAACCTAAAAGAATTTGCCACTAGATCAGCTCTTGAAGAAACCCTGAAGAAACTACTGTTCAAGGAAAACTAAAGAATTAACAGACAAAAACAAAGGAATAAAAGGCAGCTAAGACAATGGCCAGCTTAAATAGCAGGACATATCCGATAACATCAATAATAACATTGAATGTGAATGGATTAAATTAAAGAGGACAGACTGGCTGGATAAAAAAAAGTAAAAAATAATAATAATAAATAAATAAAACGGAAACCCTCTATCTGCTGCCTACAGGAAACCCACCTCATGGATAAAGACATACATAGACTGAAAGTGAATGGGTTGAAAAAAGGTTTTCTATGCAAATGGGAACCAAAAAAAGAGCTGGAGTTGTGATACTAATTTCTGACAAAATAGGCTTTAAAACAAAAACTGTTCGAAGAGACAAAGAAGGGCACTATATTGTAGTAAAAGCATCAATACATCAAGAAGATATAATGCTTATAAATATCTATGCGCCTAACACAGGAGCACCCAAATATGTGAAGGAAAGACTATTAGATCTAAAAGAGGAGATAGACTGCAATATACTAATTGTTGGAAACCTCAACACTGCACTATCCCCTCTGGACAGATCATCTAGACAAAAAATAGATAAAGAGATAAAGGATCTAAACAATACCATCAATCAAATAGACTTAACAGATATCTATAGAACTTTCCATCCAAAAACTACGAGATACACTTTTTCTCACCCCCACATGGAACCTTTTCAAAGACTGACGACACCATATAGCACAAAGCAAGCCTCTACAGATGTAAAAGCAAAGAAACTATACCCACCATCTTCTTTGAACATGATGGAATTAAACTTGAGTTTAATTTGAAGAGAAATCCTCAAAAATACTCAAATACATGGAAACTAAATAACCTACTCCAGAATGATTCCACAATTACTGAAGAAATGAAGATTGAAATCAAAATATTCATGGAAACCAATGACAATGAGGACACAAGTTTCGGTAATCATTGGGACACTGCTAAAGAGTCATAAGAGGGAAGTTCATAGCCATTAGTGCACATAAGAGGAAGATGAAAAGAAGGCCAATGGGGGACCAGCTGTTAGTGTAATGGCTATGTCGCTGGACTCCCATGTAGTCGACCGCAGTTCAAGTCCCAGACCCGGTGGCTTGAACTCACGCCGGGCACATGTGCGTGCGTGCCCAATATCCCGAGAGGAGAATGGAG
>NW_006159726.1:34935-41653 GCF_000334495.1 Tupaia belangeri chinensis
AAAACCCCCCCAAAAAAAAAAAAGAAAAAGAATACAAATAATACAAAAGAAGGCCAATGGATCACCTAACATCATGCCTTAGAGAATTCAAAAAGCAAAAGCAAAATAAATCCAAAAAACTCCAGGAGAAAGGAAATAAGAAAAATACATGCAATAAGAAAAATACATGCAAAAATGAAATAGAAAATAACCGAACTATACAAAAAATAAATGAAAGTGAAAGCTGGTTCTTTGAAAAGATAAACAAAATCAATACACCACTAGCAAGACTTATTAAGAAGAGAGAAAGGAACCAGGTGAATCAGATCTGCAATGAAGCAGGCAAAGTAACAACAGACATAGTAGAAATACAAAATATTATTAGAGGATACTATTAACATCTGTATGCCAAGAAACAAGATAATTTGGATGAGATGGACAAATTCCTGGACATGTATAATCTACCTAGTTTTAGCAAGGAGGATATAGGAAGTGTGAATAGGTCCATAACAAGCCAGGAGATTATATCGGTTATAAATAACCTCCCAACCAAGACAAGCCCTGGCCCTGATGGATTCACCTCTGAATTATACAAAACTTTCAAAGAAGAGTTAATCCCCATTCTGCTCAAGTTATTTCTAAATATGCAAAAGGGTGAATCTCTCCCTAACTCATTCTATGAAGACTCTATCACCCTTATCCTTAAAACAGATAAGGGCAAGACAAGGAAGGAAAATTATAGACCGATATCCCTGATGAGTATAGACGCGAAGATTCTCAACAAGATACTAGCAAATCATATACAACAACTTATAAAAAACATTATATATCATGATCAGGTAGGCTTTATTCCAGGAATGCAAGGTTGATTCAACATATGCAAAACCATAAATTTAATACACCATATTAATAGGAAGAAAGATAAAAACAATATGGTCATATCAGTTGATGCAGAAAAAGCATTTGATAAGATACAACATCCCTTCATGATCAAGACTCTCAGCAAAATCAGCATAGAAGGGTCATTTCTCAACACAATAAAAGCTATCTGTGAAAAACCCATAGTGATCATCATCATCAATGGAGAAAAGCTGAAAGCTTGTCCACTAAAAATGGGTACAAGACAAGGATGTCCACTTTTTTCACTCCTCTTCAATATAGTACTGGAAGTCTTGACGATTGCAATCAGAAAAGAGGAAAAAATAAAAGGCATTCAAATAGGAAAAGAAGAGGTGAAACTCTCTCTATTTGCAGATGACATGATTGTATATATAGAAGACCCAATGGTTTTCATAAAAAAATTTTTGGAAATAATACATGAATACAGTAACATTGCAGGATACAAAATGAATATACAGAAGTCTATAGCATTTCTGTATATGAACAACAGGCAGACTGAGATAGAACTGAAAAAAGCTGTTCCATTTACCATAGCTACAAAAAAGTATAAGATACTTAGGGATGAATCTAACCAAAGAAGTTAAAGACCTCCACAAGGAAAACTATGAGAAGATACAAAAAGAAATTGAAAATGACACAAAAAAGTGGAAGGACATCCCATGTTCCTGGATTGGAAGAATTAATATAATAAAAATGGCAATTCTACCCAAATTAATCCACCTATTTAATGAAATGCCAATTAAAGTACCAGACACATTCTTCACAGATCTAGGAAAGACAATCATAAAGTTTGTATGGAATCATAAGAGACCCCGTATTGCCAAAGCAGTTCTGCACAAGAGTGGAATGGGCGGCATCTCACTCCCTGACCCAAAAATATACTACAAAGCTATGGTAATCAAAACAGCATGGTACTGGCACAGGAACAGACAAGTGGACCAATGGAACAGAATAGAGTCCCCAGAAATGAATACTCAAACATACAGCCAACTGATTTTTGACAAGGGGTACCAGTCAATTCAGTGGGAAAAGGAAAACCTCTTCAGCAAATGGTGCTGGCAAAACTGGATCTCTACTTGCAGAAAGATAAATCTGAACTCCTACCTCTCACCTCTGACAAAAATAAAGTCAAGGTGGATCAAAGATCTAAATCTAAGACCTCAAACTATAAAACTGCTCCTGGAAAACACTGGGGAAAATCTGGGAGACATTGGGGTAGGGTAAGACTTCTTAAATAAGACTCCCAACGCACAGTTGATAATCCCCAAAATAGACAAGTGGTATTACATCAGACTAAGAAGTTTCTGCATGGCAAAAGACACAGTGATTAGTGTGAATAGACAGCCCTCAGAATGGGAAAATATTTTTGTAAACTATTCATCAGATAAGGGACTCATAATCAGAATTCACAAGGAACTCAAGCAGCTGTTCCAGAAAAAGACAATCAATCCTATTAAAAGATGGGAGAATGAGTTGAAAAAACTACTCTCTAAAGATGACATATGAATAGCCAAAAGGCATATGAAAAAATGCTCAACATCCCTCATCATAAGGGAAATGCAGATCAAAACAACAATGAGATACCACATAACCCCAGTCACAATGACTAAGTTTAAAAAAACAAAAAACAATAAGTGCTGGTGGGGGTGGTGAAAGGGGAACTCTCTTTCACTGCAGATGGGAAATTGAAATTGGTCCAGCCACTGTGGAGAACAATTTGGAGATTCCTCAAAAATCTACAAATAGACCTATGATATGATCCAGCAATCCCACTCCTTGGTATCTACCCAAAGGACAGAAGAATACTTAATCAGAAAAGTGCTTGCACATTGATGTTTATTGCAGCACTATTCATAATTGCTAAGTCATGGAAACAACCCAAATGCCCACAAACAGATGAATGGATAGAAAAACTGTGGCACATATACTCAATGGAATACTATTCAGTCATAAAAAAAACTCTGGCTTTTGAACAGAAAGTGGATGAATATGGAAGACTTACTGCTGAGTGAAGCAAGCCAGGCTATGAAGGAAAGTCATTGTATGTCCCCACTTAATATATACCAAGTGTCTGCACTCTTTGACTGAAACTAATTGACTAAAGGATATAAAAACACAGTATATAGATGTAAATACCAGATATAGTGTGCGTGAAAGAGTAGGGTCTGAGGAAGGACAGTTGGAGGAGAGATAGGGAGGCAAAGCATTAATGGCACAAAGAGGTGCAATATTATCTGTTGAAGATATTTTTTAGTTTAATCAACTGTACTAGGGAGAAATGTTCACCTGCTGAAATATGCACTTTGTAAGACAAATAATAATGTGATTGAATGTATAAAAGAAAATAAAATGAAAATAATTAATTAATGAAGTAAAAAAAGAAAAGTATATTCCGTGTACTCTGTGGAATACTACTCAGCCATAAAGAAGCAACAAGATCCTGGTATTTGATAGAAAGTGGATGAATATGGAAGACTTACTGCTGAGTGAAGCAAGCCAGGCTATGAAAGACAGATATTGTATGACTCCACTTAATATATACTGACTCTCCACACTCTATGGTGGAAACTGAAAGATTAAAGGGTATAGAAGCATGGAAAATGGTTATGGATACTAGAGATTGTGTGGAAAGAAGGTGGGAGAAGGGGGAGAGTGAAAGGAAAGAAATCAATGCAAAAAATGGAGAGGCAAGACATTTATGAGACACAGAAATGGATTGTTTTGTAAATGATGTGTATAGTATCTGCAACTGGACTTGTCTGTGGTGTATTCATGTTGGGCAATTTCACTTTACAAGTAAGAGATGTATACTGATTAAATGTAAAAAATAAGTTTTAAAAAAAAAAGACAGAGAGACAAATACTAGGTCTAAGACGTATTAGGTCCAGGCTTGAATTGAGTTCAAAATTATTTAAATAAAATAATTATGAAGACTAATAAAGTAATTTTATAAAAGGAGTTTATTATATGGCAACCTGACTAATATTTTCAAAAGTACTATATATTTTCCTTAAGATTGATAAGTTATTTTTCTCCTATATTAAAACATGGTTTTTAAAGCATTGATTTGCTCTCAGTAAACTACAAACACACTACAGGAAATTTCTTTAAAGCTTAATAACTTACATTAAACAACATTGGGGGAAACCAGCAGATGGCATAATGGTTACATCTCTGGACTGTCAAAATGGTTACATCACTGGACTGTCACGATTCAAGTTCTGAACCCGGCAACTTAAAACTCATGCCAGGAACGTATGCATGCATGCCCAAAATCCTGAGAGAAGAATGGAGGAGAAAGGATTGCAACATGACCATTCCACCTGGTCCCAAGAAATAAAAAAGACCCCAAATATCGTAAGCCCTAGAAGATAATTCTCCAAGACACATTATAGCCAGATTGACCAAAACCACAGATAAAAACAAGATATTGAAATTGGTGAGAGAGAAACATCAAGTTACCTACAAAGGGTATCCCATCAAGCTAACAGCATATCTCTCATTGGAAACTATGAAAATAAGGAAAGAATGGGAAAATATATTCAAAGTGTTGAGTGAAAAAACAATTCCAGCCAAGAATACTGTACCTGGCAAGATTATTCTTCATATGGGAAGAAAAGACAAGAACATTCTCAGATAAACAAAACCTGAAAAAATTTACCAATACCAAGTCAGCTCTCCAAGAAGTTCTGAATAGAGTGATATACCAGGAAAACTAAATACAGACAAAAAGAAATGAGTTATAAAAACAACCAAGAAAATGGCCAACATAAGGATAGGGACAAGTCCGGAGTTGAATGTTACCTTCCAGAATTTAAACAGAAAGATATGACCACAACAAAAGATAGATTAAGTACATGAGTCTGAATTGGTGAAATACAACTTTATGACTTTTAACTGAAACATTACTGATGTTCTTCTGTCTATGCAGTGTTTTCCAGAGTTAAACATTTTTGTCTTCTCTTGATTTGTCATCAGGTCTATGTACCTACTATTTGAACAGAACCCTAAAGTGTGTTTCCAGATGGCTTCACTTGTCAATTCTACAAAACTTTTAAGGAATAGTTGACCCCTATCCTACTCAAATTATTTCTAAAGATTCAAAAGGGAGGAAACCTTCCAAATTCATTTTATAAATCCTCCATCATCCTCATTCCCAAAAGAAAATAAGGACATGACAAAAAAGGAAAACTACAGACCAATATCGCTGATGAAAATAGATACAAAAATTCTCAGCAAGATATTTTCAAATAGTATCCAGCAACATATAACAAAGATTGTTCATCATAGCCAGGTAAGTTTTATTCCAGGGACACAAGGGTGGTTCAATATATGCAAGACCATAAATATAATACACTATATTAACAAAAAGAAAGATAAAAATTGTATGATCATTTCAATTGATGCAGAAAAAACATTTGATAAAACACAACATCCTTTCATGATTAAGACTATCAGTAAGATTAGTATAGAAGGGTCATTTCTCAACATAGTAAAAGCCATCTATGAAAAACCTATAGCTAACATACTGAATGGGGAAAAGCTAAAAGCTTTTCCACTAAAAACTGGTCCTAGACAAGGCTGCCCACTTTCTTCACCACTTTTTAATATAGAGCAGGAAGTCTTAGCTGATGCAATCAGGAAAGAGAATAACATAAAAGGCATTCAAATAGGCAAAGAAGAGTTGAAATTATCTTTATTCGCAGATGACATGATGGTATACTTAGAAGACTCAAAGGTTTCCATGAAAAAAAAAAAAACTTCTCAAAGTAATAAACAAATACAGTAAAGTGGCAAGGTACAAAGTCAACATCTAAAAATCTATAGCATGTCTACATATAACAACAAGTTGAACAAAGTAGAGCTGAAGAATGAAATCCCTTTTACCATAGCCATAAAATGTATAAGATACCTAGGAATAAACCGAACTAAGTAATTCAAAGACCTTTACAAAGAAAAGTATGAAGATCTTTTAAAAGCTATTGAAAAAGACATAAAAAAGTGGAAGGACATCCCATGTTCCTAGATTGGAAGAATTAACATAATCAAAATGGCAATTCTACCCAAATTAATCTACATATTTAACCCAATTTCAATCAAAACACCAGAGATAATCTTCACAGTCTAGAAAAGACAATCATAGAATTTATCTGTAATCATAAAAGACCTCATATTGCCAAAGCAATCCTGTGCAAGAAGAGTGGAGTGGGTGGCATATCACTCCCTGACTCCAAGATATACTATAAAGCTGTGATCATCAAAACAATATGGTATTGGCATAAAAACAGACAGGTAGACCCATGAAATAGAGTAGAGACCTCCAGAAATAAACCCAAAAGCTTACAGCCAACTGATTTTTGACAAAGGATACCAGTCAATCCTGTGGGAAAAGGAAAACCTCATTAGTAAATGGTGCTGAAAAAACTGGTTATCCACCAGCAGAAAGATTAAACTGAACCACCATCTTTCACCATTAACAAAAATCAATTCAAAATGAATCAAAGATCTGAACCTAAGACCTCAAACTATAAAATTACTTGTGGAAAATACTGGGGAAACATTGGGGTAGGCAAAGACTTCTTAAATAAGACACACAAAGCACTAGCAATAATCCTTAAAATAGACCAAGTAGGACTATATTAGACTAAGAAGTTTCTGCACAGCAAAGGACACAGTAACAAGTGTCAGCAGACAACCCTCAGAAGGGGAGAATATTTTTGTAAAATATGCTTCAGACAAGGGACTGATAACCAGAATACACAGGGAACTCAAGTGCCTTATGTGAAAAAAAAATGATTAACCCAATTAAAAGATGGGAAAATGAGCTGAACAAAAATCT
>NW_006159726.1:44167-57322 GCF_000334495.1 Tupaia belangeri chinensis
GGAAACAATGCGAGCGAGGAGAGAATGGGAAAATGTATTCAAAGTATTAAGGGAAAAGCAATTTCAACCGAGAATTCTGTACCCAGCAAGGTTATCGTTCATTTGGGAAGAAAAGACACGAACTTTCTCAGATAAACAAAACCTGAAAGAATTTACCAGCACCGGACTGGATTTCCAAGAAGTTCTTAAACAGAAATAAGAGTTCAGAAACTAAGAAAATGGGCAACTTAATTGTAGGGCCAAAAGCTGGAGTTGAGTATTATATCCCAGATTTCAATCTGGAACATCGAACCTCAACAGATACAGAAGAAAGATTAAGTACATGAGACTGAACTGATGAAACAGTATTCTATGACTTGACTAAAATATTGCTGCTTTTCTTCTAAGCTTTGTTGTCTGGTTTTAAGGACTTTTGTCCTGTCTTCAGCTATCAATAGATTCATGTTCCGACTATTTGAACAGAATACTAACCTGTTTCTAGGCTCAGGAGGGTCTTGATTAACATGCTTGGCATGTATGCCTGCATGCCCCAAATCCCGAAAGGATGAGACATGGAAGAGAAGGGATTGTAGCATGACCATGCCCCTGTGGGGTATGCCATTTCTCTCTCTCTCTCTCTCTCTCTCTCTCTCTCTCACACACACACACATGTATCCTCTAGCAATTAAAAAAAAGGAAGAGGATAAACAATACCAAGCTCAATCACTGGTTGATTCTCCCAAAGGTAAGGCTGGACATCTGAAGTTGCTAACACTTCATGGCAACATAGAAGTCTTCACAGGGACCAGAAGCTTGTATGCTGGGTGGAATAGAAAGAACAAAAGATATCCCCATGTGGCTGATTCAGAAGTTGTTCTTGGGTGTGTTGTCAAAACACATGGAAAGCCTTCGGGACCAGCAGTTAGCATAATGGCTATGTCGCTGGACTCCCATGTAGTCGATCACGGTTCAAGTCCTGGACCCGGTGACTTAAACTCAAGCCAGGCACTTGTGCATGCATGCCCAAGATCCCGAGAGGAAAATGGAGGAGAAGGGATTGTGGCATGGCCATCCCCCCTGGGGGGGTGATTTCTCACTTTCTGTCTCTCTGTCTCTGTCTTTCTGGAGAGCACATGCGCCCTATAGCAAAAACCTCTAAAAAAAAAAAATGGAAAGCCTCATGAGAACCCAGTGCCACTTCCGCACATCTGGGGATTAAATTCAGTGAAAGCACCTGAACAAACTCTAACCATCTCTTGAAAGGCAGCATGATAAAGTAACCGTGCTGTGTTGGGCTTCAGAAGAACTGTGCATAAGCTTCACATTTGGTGTGTAATAGCCATATAAGTTATTGGAACACATTAAACATCTCTAAACCTCAGCTTCTTTGTCTGTAAAATTATTATTATTAACTGTGCAATCACCATCAGAAGGTTGTTAGGAAGATCTAATAAAAGAATAAAAGTGAAAATGTTTTGCAAAATTATAGAGGTCTTCACAATGTATTATTTTATTGATTAAGGTATTACATAAGTGATTTTTAAAGTCTTGGTCAGGAAAATTACAACATTTAAAATTAAAGGATTGTAGATATTCTAAGGGAAAGTTTTTAACCATGCTCATCTAAAGAACCACAGAAGAATAGATCCATCCCTTGGAGCAAATGGTTTTGGCAGAGAGAAAGCTTAAGTTATATTGGGTTGGCATCTTTTACATCAGGAGAATAATTTTCAAATATTAAAGAATAGAGTCAGGGACAGCAGATGACATGGTGGTTAAGACACTGGACTCCCACATGGCTGACTGTGGTTCGAATCCCAGACCTGATGGGCTCTCTCTCTCTCTTTCTCTCACCAAATTTTAAAAATAATAATTATTATGATAATAAACAAAATTAAATAAATAATTCTTTAAGAAAAAAGAATAGGACCAATATTCTTAAGAAAGAATCAAAGCCCAAGCAACCTGAAGGAACTATGGTTAACCCTCGACTCCACAAATTCAACCAAGTGTAAATCAAAAATATTTGAAAAAATAAATAAATAAATACAATCACACACACACCAAAAAAACAAACAAACAAACAAACAAAAATAATACAAAATAGTTTGGCTCTCTTCACTTAACATTAGGTCCTCTATATTAATCCACTTTCAATCAAATGATAGGGTCTTGTTGTTTCTTACAGTTGAGTAATATTTCATAGTATATATGTACCACAATTTTTCAACCCAGTCGTTTTGTTGGACTTTTAGGTTGGTTCCATGTCTTAGCAATAATGTGAATGATGCTGCAATAAACATAAACGTGCAAGTGTCAAAAGTAATAATAATACAAAATAACAACTATTGACATAACATTTACATTGTATTAGGTATTACAAGTAACCTAGAGATTATGTAAACTCTATTCATAGGTTATATGCAAATACTATGACATTTTTTGGTTTTTTTCAAGAGAGATTTTTGCTATAGGGTACATGCACTTTCCAGAGAGACAGAGAGACAGAAAGTGAGGGGGATGGCCCCAGGGGGATAGCCACACTGCAATCCCTTCTCCTCTATTCTCCTTTCAGGATCTTGGACATTCATGTACATGCACCTGGCATGAGTTTTAAGCCACCCTGTCCAGGACTCGAACTGTGGTCAACTACATGGAAGTCCACTGACATAACCATTACACCATCTGCTGGTCCCAATACTATGACCGTTTTTACAAGAAACTTGAACACCCATGGATTTTGGTATGTTCAGGGGGTTCCTGGAGACAATTCCCAAAGGATATTAAGGGACAACTGTATATGAAAACTCTTTCTTAGGACTTCATGCTTAACATATTACTTCTTTTTTTTTTTTTTTGAGTGTCAAAATGTACCTTTACTGTTCCAAAACTGAAGTTTAATTGAGCTTTAACATCAAATAAACAGTCTTTACCTTTAACATTAATGCACCCAAAAGACAATTTCTACTCATTTTGTATGATTAAAACTACATTAGCAATATAAATGTATTAATTTATAGATACAGATACTAATTTCTTAAATATTAAGTTCAAAGCAAGGCACTAATATGTGTGGAATAATTGGTTCTTACTGTAGAAAGAAGCTATAATAAAGACTTGAAAGTGCCTTAACATATTACTTCTGAAAAACACTTAGACATTTACTTCCAGGACCAATATCATGAGACCATATGGTCTGACATTGGGTTTTCCAAAACGTAGATACTAAAATACAGATACAAGTACAAAATGCTTAGGGCCGGTAGGAGGCATGGTGGTTAAGATACTAGACTTCCACATGGCCAGAAAATGAACTCCCATGGTTTCAGTTCTGGACCCAATTGCTTGTAAATCATGCCAAGCACAAGTGCATGCATGCCCAAAATCCTAGGAAGAGAATGGAGGAGAAGGGATGGCAGCATGACCATCCTCCCTGGAGGGTGATTTCTCACTTTCCCTCTCACTGTTTTTTTGTCTCTCTCCAGTGAGCACATGTGGTCCAAGTCACCATCTGCCCAAAAAAAACTTAAAAAAAAAAAAAAAAAAAGACTACAAAATGCCTATCCATGGTGACACATGTTGCTAAGTCACACAGGTTAGATTCTGATCTAACCTAATAGTATTCACCTATAATCTAAGCTGGTAGGCTGGGGTAGGAGGATCATGGCAAGATCCTGTTTTGTTTCAGTTTTTTCTTTGTTTTGTTTGGGGGAATTGTTTTCAATTTTTTAGTTTCTTTTTTTTTTTTTTTCAAATGGTTTATTTGTAGGAGATGCTGGCAAAAGATAAAGGGAGAGGAAGTAATCTGGGGCAGGGAGAGCCTCAAACCACAATGAGATCTGATAAAACCTGAACCAATCCAATAAAGAGCTCTGTAGCAAAGACTACCTATTAAAGGAATCCCACATTTAACAGAGATGGTCAAATCTTAATGCTTCTGCAATACTCAGTCAATGACTGGGGATTACCAAGGAACAGAATGACCTCAGCTCAAAAGTTGAGATGGATTCTGAAGTACTAACCACTGGAGACTGTCAGCTAACTCTGCTCCTTGCTGTTGACTTACACATACTTTCTTGAAAGGAGATCAGAGTAGAACACTTCCATGACTGCCACAATGTTGAATAATGGAAGTCCCAAGAGACTGAAGATGTTTAGACATGCTGTGAGTTTTCAAAGCTGGCCTATAGAAAGTCTATAATGGACCACTTGTGAGCTCTTACAACATGCATTGGAGATCATAGGGACCAGCAGGGGTTCAGCAAGAAAGTGCCATGATGACCCATCTCATTTCCTGGTTTTGGTCTTATTAGTTTGGCACACTGGAAGAATGTAAATGATACGGTTAAAGTGGATTTCAGTAAGACATTTACCAAAATCATTATCATCAAGATCGAAATTGAGGTTGGAGAGTGGTGCAGTGATAGAGCATGAAGTTTTGTGAAACTGACCCACATGGAAATGTTCTGGGTTCTCATCTGGAGGTCTCTCTAAGTACCTCAGACATTGCATGCCCATGATCCAGAACTGGCTGAAGCTGTGGATGGATCATTGCATGAAAACCCTGTTGAGTGTTCTCTCTCTCTCTCTCTCTCTCTCTCTCTCTCTCTCTCTCTCTCTTTCTCTCTTCTCTCCCTCCCTCTCTCTCATTTATGGAAAAAATGGACTTTTTATAAAAGGAGCAAAATAATTTAGTTGAGCAAATTCTGATATTCTTAAGCAATCATATACTTGAAAATCAATGAATAAAGCCTACATTAGAAGCTAATATTTTAAGTTCAAATGTCTAAAACAAAGAATATTGTCTTCTTCCAACATTAGTTCCTCTTCCTCTTGCCCAACTTCAGTCACTAGTAGTCTATTTTCCTAGATACCCAACTCAAAAGCTCTGAGTTTCCATGGGATCTTGTTTTGTTTTGTTTTGTTTTCTTATTTCCTTTATTGATTCAATTTCTGAATTAAGCACATGATGCTTCTTATTACTTCTCACATTCAACCTTTTACTTTCATTCCCACTGCCACGTCTATGGTTCTAAGCACTATTCCTTCAAACCAGCTCCATGCCATGGTCTGCCAAGTGTTCTTCACACATGAATCCATCCCTTACACTATCAATGTTAATCTTCTCTGCCACTTTAAACCAAGCCCTCACACCATGGAGTACTCCATCTATGCCCCTCTTCCCACCACTTTTCTATGTGTGCTATATTTGGATTAGAAAAATCAGAGTACTGCCCTTGCTGTGTATCTTCCTGGCTGTTAGTTGCCTTGCATATTTTCTCAATGCTGCACCACATATTTTTCTACTATTCCAATATTCCTGAAATTAGGAAGTACTTTATAATCAAGATCAGAAGAAAACTGTCAGCCTCAGAGCTGAAGAAGTTAGAAAAGGTTCTTGCTGTCTGTTACTATGAAAATTTTTGTACGTTGTGGAAGGAATTATTCATCTTATTGTTGTTACAACTGTATATTAACTTTGGATCCTTAATTTTTATTTTAAATGAAGCAGCATATTTTAGAATCTGCTTTAAATGCTTGAAGCAAAACAGATACTAATCCCTACTCTGGTGGAGCATACATTATAAAGAACAGTTGCCAGGTTCAGGAAAATCTGTCATGGGGTCTGATTGACTTAAAGAGAAGTTCTTTAACTGCTAGTGACAAACAACTCAATTAGGAAAATAAAATGAAGCTATGGTTCCAACCAAATAGAGCATACAGATTAAGCCTGTTTTACTTCGTGTGGCAGAAAAAAAAAAAAAAAGTTTGGAGATAGTAACCTATGGTTTTGTTACCCTTGTATTTTCTTTCTCCCTGCCTTCCTCTCATCACCACCACCAGTGATTGAAGCATAATTGGCCCCTTTCTCACTCTCTCAGGGGGAGAATATGACAAGTTGACACTAAAGCCAAAATCAAGATGCAATTAAACAGGGAAAAATATTAATATCTTAAGTTAAGTTTTGTTTGTTTAAGTCGATCTAGAAGCAACTTATAAAAGCAGAAAGAACTGTGGCCTTTCTCTCATTAGCAAGGCCAAGAGGAGAGCCTAGATTTTCATTCTTACTATGGAACCCAATCTCCCACCCCCAGTAGGATGTTATCAGGAAAGGGGAAGTGGGGAACCTGAACTAACCACCACTCACTGGTGATAGAGTGACCACTCTCTCTCCCTGCTAGGGTTGTATCATAGGAGACCTACTGAAGAGTCAAGACTTTTACTACTGGTGAATAGTAACAATAGTAAGAAGGGGCCATGATACTGTGGGAAATAGTATAAAAAGATACCTTCCAATTGGAGGAAGAAGAAAGAAATAAGACTTTGCTTAGGACCCCGAGACTGGGCCTGACCCAGTGAAATTCATCACTGAACAGTCCCCCATGGCCTCAGCCTCTAAGCCAATATCTAAAGACTGAGCCTGTAGGTCTACCTCAGTGCCAGGTCAGATTTCATAGCCCCAGAGTCTAGGCTGTCCTATCCCAGACCAGCCCTGACAGACTCAGGCTCTAGGCCTGCCCGGGGACAAGGCCTGCCTCAGCAGAACCTAGGTTCCAATCTGCTCCCAGCACTTAGCTGGCCCCATTGCTCCAGGTTTCTGGCCTGACCTAGCACTAGGCCAGTCCTCACTGCCCTAATTATCCAGATAGCACTCCTAGACCCAGCCTCCAGGCTGGCGCCTGTGTACAGAGGCCAGCTGACATAGAAAAAAGATACATAAACAAGTGAAATAAGAAAGGAGAGCCCTGAAAATTAATCCACACACTTACAGCCAACTGATTTTCTATTTTTTTTTTTTTGAGAAGTTTTTGCTATAGGGCAAGTGTGCTCACCAGACAGACAGACAGAGACATAGAGACAGAAAGCAAGAAAGCAAGAAATCACACCACAAGGGGGATGGCCACTCCACAATCCCTTCGCCTCCATTCTCCTCTCGGGATCTTGGGCACACACACACATGCACCCAGCGTGAGTTTTAAGCCACCAGGTCTGGGACACGAACCGCAGTTGACTACATGGGAGTCCAGTGACATAGCCATTACACTAACTGCTGGCCCCTAACAGCCAACTGATTTTCAACAAAAGTGCCAAGAACACAAAGTGGGCAAAAGATAGTCTCTTCGATAAAAAGTATGGGGGGGGTCGCTGCAGGTGGCATGGTGGTTGAGGTGCTATACTCTCACATAGCTGACTGTGGTTCAAGTCCCAGACATGGCAGCTTGATAATAATACCAGGCATGTGTCTGTGCATGCCCAGAGTCCCAGGAGGAAAATGGAAATAGGGGATTGCAGCATGACCATTCCCCATGGGGAGTGATGTCTCACTTTCCTTCTCACTGTTTCTATCTCTGGTGAACACATGTGTGCCCTTTGGCAAAAATCTTAAAAAGAAATAATGGGAAAACTGAATATCTACATACAAGAATGTGAAATTAGACTTTTATTTCATACCATATATAAAAACCAACTCGAGATGGATTAAAGACTTAAATATAAGACCTGAAACTATAAAACAACTAAAAGAAAAGATAGAGAAAAAGTTCTATGACATTGGTCAAGGTGGTGATTTATTTTTAATATGACCCCAAAAGCACAGGCATCAAAAGCAAAAACAGATGAAAAAAAAATTGATTCAAACTAAAAGCTTCTGCATTGGGGTCAGGTAGTGGTGTGGTGATAGTACAACTAGACTTGGTCCTGGGTTCACATTCCTTAAGCATATTGGGCATACCTGTGCTTGCCCATGATCCAGCTGGCTGAGACTGGGGGTAGATCTGAAGATCCTTTTGGGGGTGCCTATCTCTCTTTTTCTCTCTCTCATGAAAGAAATAAACTATTTAAAAATAAAATTTTAAAATAAAAAAGCTTCTGCAAATCAAAGGGAACACTCAACAGAGAGAACCCACAAAGAAAGAGAATTTATTTGCAAATCATACATATAAACTACATAAAGAACTTGAACAACTCAATAAGAAAAACACAAATAACCAGATTAACAAATGGGCAAAGAACCTGAACAGAAATCTCTCAAAAGAAGACAAATAAATGACCAACAAGTATATGAAAAAAAAATATTCAACATCTCTAATCATCAGGGAAATGCAAATTAAAATCACAATCAAATATCAAATAACCATTTGGGAAAAAGTATGAAAATTCTTCAAAAATATAAAAAGAGAACTATCATATTGTCCAGCAATACCACTTTGGCAAGATATACAAAGTAATTGCAATCAATATGTCAAAGAGATATCTTCATTCCCATGTTTATTACAGCATTATTCACAATAGCCAAAATTTGGAAGCAACATAATTGTGCATCAGTGAATGAACAGATAAAGAAAATGTGACATATAGAGACAACAGAATACTATATAACCATTAAAAAGGAAATTCTGTCATTTGTGACAATGTAAATTAATCTGGAGGACATTATGTTAAACTAAATGCGTCAGGCACAAAAAGGCAATATCTCAAAAAATAAACAAAGGGCAGTCAATGAGACCAACTGAAGCAGGAAGATCACCTCATATCTCTTGTTGCCTTCCCACTGCTTCAGGTACATCCCAGACTGGCCATTACCACATCCCTTTATGGCCATTAATACCTTGAGCCTGCACCATAGAGGAAGGACCAGCAGGAGTGAGTGAGACCAACTGAAATAGGAAGATCACCTCAGACGTCTTGCAGCCTTCCAACTGCGCCAGGTATACCCCAGACCAGCTCCTTCCACATCCCTTTGCTGCCATTAACTCTCCAAGCCTATGTCACAGAGCAGGGACCAACAGCAATGAGTGAGATCAACTGACACAGAAGATTACCTCAGAGTTCTCACAGCCTTCTGCCTAGCTGGGAGTATTTTGAGATTTTATAGTTTACTGAACCACACGGCAAGGTGCACCACGCGACTCCTACTCCATCCTCCAGTTGAATCACTTCAGCTCAGCTCCAGGTGCACCTGATCTCGAGAGACTAGGAAAGAAACCAACACCTAAAGCTGGCTATATACACATTTCTCTAATTGGAAGACAAGCCCTCTGCCAAGAACATGTCTGAAAAGTAGAGCTATTCTGTTCCCCACACTACAGAACTGACACCCAAAAAGTGGGAAGAAATGTATAATTCATTAGATAACTAGAAATCAGCACAGAGGGACAAAAAATATGGAGAAACAAGGAAACATCTCTCCTTCAGGGAGACAAAACAACTCTTATTCAACAATAGACATTACAAAAGAATACAAAGGAATGTCAGAAAACGAATTCAGTATATATATTCATAGTGACAGAGATGAGGAGTCTTTCCAGGATTTGAGGAAGGAGATAAACACCATAAAAAAAATCAAACAGAACTTCTAGAGATGAAGACAGTAATACAGGAAGTCAAGATCTTCATCAAAAGTGTTAATAGCAGATTGGACCATGTAGAAGGCAGAATTCCTGATCAGGAAAACAAAACCTCTAACTTAGACAAAACTACCCCCCCCCAAAAAAAAAAGAAAAATTAATTTTAAAAAATGAGGACGACATACTGGAAATACTAGACACTATTAAATGCCCAAATATCTAAATAATAGGTAATTAAGAAGGTAAAGCATTAGACAACATAGAAGATCTATTCCATGAAATACTTGCAGAAAATTTCCCAAACCTAGAGAAGCATTCAGGCATCCAGACCCAGGAAATACAAATGACCCCAAATAGAATCAACATAAAAATATCCTCTCCACAGCACAGTCATAGCCAGAATGGTAAAAATCACAGAAAAAGACAAGAGTCTAACAATGGCAAGAGAGAAACATCAAGTCACTTACAAATGTTATCCTGTTAGGTTAACATCAGACCTCTTAACCAAAAAAACGCAGGCAAGAAAAGAATGGGAGGACATATTCAAAACACTAACATAAAAACAATTTGATGCAGTAATACAATACCTGGCAAGATTATCTTTCAAATGGGAAGTACAAATAAAATCATTCTCAGAGGAACAAAAACAGAGAATTCACCAATACTAGAGTAGTTCTTCAAGAAGTACTAAAAGGAGTACTATGTCAGGAAAAACTAAAGAGAGACAAACAGAAAAAAAGAACAAAACACAACCAAGAAAACGGCTAACAGAAAGGCAGGGATAAGCCCACAAATATCTATAATAACGTTGTTAGTGCAAGAAATTCTTCTATCAATAGTCACAGACTGGCTGAATGGACAAAAAAGCAGAAACTATTTGCTGCCTACAAGAAATGCACCACGGGAACCAGCAGTTAGCGTAATGGCTATGTCGCTGGACTCCCATGTAGTCGACCGCGGTTCGTGTCCCGGACCCGGTGGCTTAAAACTCACGCTGGGCGCGTGTGCGTGCGTGCCCAAGATCCCGAGAGGAGAATGGAGGAGAAGGGATTGCGGCGTGCCCCCCCCCACTGGGAGGTGATTTCTCGCTTTCTGTCTCTATGTCTCTCTCTGTCTGTCTGGCGAGCGCACGCGCCCTACAGTGAAAATCTCTCCAAAAAAAAAAAAAAGAAATGCACCACACAAATAAAGGCATACATAGACTAAAAGCAAAGGGCTGGAAAAAGGTATTCCTTGCAAACAGAACTCAAAAAAGAGTTGGAGTCATGATACTGGTCTCAGACAAAATAGGCTTTAAGACAAAAAGTGTAAGAAGAAACAAAGAAGGGCATTATAAAATAGTAAAAGGGCTACATCATTTAGAAGATATAATATTTATAAATATCTATGCATCCAACTCAGGAGCACTCAAATACATGAAAGAAAGACTGCTAGATCAAAAGGGAAAGATAGACTGCAATACATTAATCATTTGGGATCTCAATACCCTGCTATCTCCTTTGGACAGATCATCTAGACAAAAAGTAAGCAAAGAGGTACAGGATCTAAACGACACCATAAATCAAATGGGCATGACAGACATCTATAGAATTTTCCACCCAAAAAGCACAAAATATACATTTTTCTTACCCCTGCATAGAACCTTTATAAAGACTGACCATATGATAAGGCACAAAACAAGTCTTTGCAAATTTAAAGGAATAGAGATTATATCCAGTATTTTCTCTAACCATGATGGAATTAAACTGGAAATTAATTTCAGAAGAAAATCTTGAAAAATACACAAACATATAGGAACTAAATCACCTACTTCTGGATGACTTCACAACCACTGAAGAAATTAAGACTCAAAAAAAAAAAAAAAGATGCATTAAAACCAATCATAATGAGCACACAAGTTTCCATTACCTATGAGACATAGCAAAAGCAGTCATGAAAGGGATGTTCATAGCAATCAGTGTGCATAAGAGAAAGATGGAAAAGTGATGAATAGACAATGACACATAACTGGGAACTGGAAAAAAAAAAACAAGAATAATCAAAAAATGCCAGGAGAAAATAAATACTAACAATTAGAGAAAAAATAGATGAAATAAAGAATAAAAGAACTATACAGAAAAGAATGAAACCAAAAACTGGTTCTTTGAGAAGACAAATTAAATTGACACACTGTTAGCTAAACTAAGAAAAGAGAAAGGAAGCAGATAAATCAAATCTGCAATGAAAAAGGGAATATTACAATAGATATAACAGAAATACAAAAGATCATTAGAGAATACTATGAGTGACTATACGATCAACAAACAAGAAAACCTTGAGTGAAATAGACAGATTCTGGGACATATAAAATCTACCAAGATTGAATCAAGAAGACATAGCCTGAATAGACCAATAACAAACAATAAGACTGAATCAGGATAAATAGCCTTCCAATAAAGAAAAGCCCAGGTTCCAATGGCTCCTCTTCTGAATTTTACAGAACTTTTAAATAAGAGCTAACCCTCATTCTACTCAAGCTACTTCTAAAGCTCCAAAAGAAAGGAACCCTTCACATTCATTTTATGAAGATTCCTTTCACATTCATTTTATGAAGGTCACCCTCATCCCCAAAACAGACAGGGACATAACAAAAAGAAAAACATGAAAGAGGAAGGAAGAAAAGAAAAGAAAAGAAAGAAAGAAAGAAAGAAGGAAAGAAAGAGAGAGAGAAAGAGAGAAAGAAGAAAGAAAGAAGAAAGAAGAAAGAAGAAAGAAGAAAGAAGAAAGAAGAAAGAAGAAAGAAGAAAGAAGAAAGAAGAAAGAAGAAAGAAGAAAGAAGAAAGAAGAAAGAAGAAAGAAGAAAGAAGAAAGAAGAAAGAAGAAAGAAGAAAGAAAGAGAGAGAGAGGAAAATAAGAGAAAATTACAGATAAATATCATTGAGAAATATAGATAGAAAAATTCTCAACAAGACACTAGCAAATCAAATCATATCCAATTACGCATAAAAAGATTATACACCATGTATACATTCATGGCTCCTGAGAACTAGCCATTTTGGGGGGAAAAGAGAAATGAAGATTTCCCACTGATAATTCGACCTCCAGCACACAAAACTCGCATGGTAGGAAGACTCCTTTCAGGCCTCCTGTCTCTGTTTTCTCTGTTTCTGCTTTGTCTCTCTCTACCTCTGTCTCTGTCTCTGTCTTCTCTCTTTTTTTAATTTTTGCTTTTTAGAATTTTTTAAGGTGAGGCATTTTCTGGGCTTTCTGGCCCCTCCTATCCCTTTATCTTGTTAATAATTCCCCCTCCCCCTCCCAACCCAGGAGAGGCAAAAGGGAACGGGCCTTCTTGAAGACACACCTTCATGCTCCTGAGAACTAGCCATTTTGGGGGAAACAGATAAATGAAGATTTCCCACTGATAATTCGGCCTTCAGCACACAAAACTCGTGTGGTAGGAAGACCCTTTTCAGGCCTCCTGTCTCTGTATTTGTCTTTGTTTTCTAATTTTGGGGATTTTTTGAAATTTTTTTAAATATTAATTTTTTTTAGTTTTATTTAAGTTTTTCTCTTCATTTTTTTCTTCTCTTTTTCTCTGTTTCTTGTTTTTGTTGTTGTTGTTGTTGATGATGATGTTTCTCTCTCTCTCTCCTTTTCTGCACACTCCTTGACGCTCAGATTTAACTTCCAAGTTTGGGAAGAAACCGACCATCACCAGATAACTAGAAATCATTGTAGGACCACAAGAAATATGGGAAAGCAGGAAAATACCTCTCCTCCAAGGGAAAAGGATAATTCCTCTTCATCCACACACAGTTCAATGGAAATCATGGAAATGTCTGATAAAGAA
>NW_006159726.1:59560-67981 GCF_000334495.1 Tupaia belangeri chinensis
TATGCATATATATGAAAGTAGAAATGGAATATTATTGATGATAACATGCATGATTAAGCCACTATGCAGTTTATTCTAGATAAGAAACCACATTTAGTATGTTGTGATGATGCTCAGGGAATGAATGTAAATTAATTTTTAAAAAAGTTTCAGGAGAAAAAAAAACTAAAACTGTTCTTATCGAAATTTTTTTAAAAAATGCGTATTTGATGACTGCAGTAAGCTATATAGTCCCATCTAGGCACTACATTATAGTATGTTCATTCTACTCACTGAGGTTTATGCCTAAAGTCAGACTTGGGTTCACGTATATGTATATATCAGCTGCGTTTGCTATTAGAAATATTTAGACTAATTAAGTTAATTAGCAAATCAATTAAATGGGGGGAAAGGAATAGAAAGCAACCATGGATACCAGAAACAATGTGGGAGGAGGGTGGGATAGGGCAGAGGGTGAGGGATAGGGAATCAAGGGTGGCCAAAAAAATAAATAAATAAATAAAGCAAAATATACAGGACATAAGAAATGGAAAATTATTTGTTGATAACACGTATGTTGATGTGCTTGATTGAGCCAATATACAGTGTGCTGTAATGATGTACAGTGAATTAATGTAAAAAAAAATAAATTTAAAGAAAAGGAAAAAAAAAGATTATACACCATGACCAGGTAGGCTTTATTACAGAGATGCAAGGGTGATTCAACATAACCAAAACTATAAATATAATACACAATATTAACAGAAAGAAAGATAAAAATCACATGATATCAATTGAAGCAGAAAAGGCATTTGATAAAAAAAAAACAAAATCATTTCATGATTAAGACTCTCTGCATAATCAGCATAGAAGAGACATTTCTCAACCTGGTAAAAGCCATATATGAAAAACACATAGCTAACACCATACTGAATGGAGAAAAGCTGAGAACTTTTCCACTACAAACTGGAACAAGAGGAGAGCTCACTTTTTCCAGTCCTTTTCAATATAGTACTGGAAGTCCTAGCCAATGCAATGAAAAAAGAGACGAGGTGAAGAAGTGAAATTATCTCTATTTACAGATGGCATGATTATATACATAGAAAACCCAAAGCAATAAAAAGAAATGCTGGAAGTGATAAATGAATATAGTAATGTGACAGGATACAAATTAGTATACAAAATCTATAGCTTTTGTCTACACCAATGATGATCAGACTCAGGCAGATTGAAGAATGCAATCCCACTTACAATAGCCACAAAAAGTATACAATGCCTAGCAATAAACCTAACCAAAGAAGTCAAAGACCTCTAAAAGGAAAACTATGAAAAACTTTTTTAAAAATATTGAAAATGACACAAAAAGAGGAAATTCATCATATGTTCCTGGTTAGGAAGAATTAATGTAATTAAAATGCCAATTCTACCCAAATTAATCTACAAATTTTAATCAATCACAATCAAATTACCAGAGATATTCCTTACAGATTTATAAAAAAAAATCATAGAATTTGTCTGGAATCATAAAATATCCCATATTGCCAAAACAATACTTCCTAAGAGTGGAGTAGGAAGCATCTCATTTCCTGACCTCAAAATATATTACAAAGCTGTGATAATCAAAACCATATGGTATTATGAGGCAGGAGAAGAGAAGAGTATAGAGAAAGTTAGCAAAAGAACAAATAGCGAGGCATGACATTAGTGGGACAGAGATATGATTTATTACCTGTTGATGATGATAAGTATAGTATTCTCGACTGGATTGGTCTGAGAAGTATTTCATGTTGGGTAAAGTCTTTTTACAAGCAAAATGATAAATAGTGGTTGACTATTTTAAAAATAATTGGAATAATAATAATAATCAGGGGAAAGAATGAAAAGCTACTGGATGATGAAATGGGGGTTTTAATGTCTCTGTATTGACTGATATGCATGGTATTCCTTCTGGAAAAAGAAATGTAATACACTGTAAAGTTATATGTGATTCAATGTAATATAAACAAGATTGTGATGATAATAAATAAATAAATTTTTTAAAAGAAAAAAAAACACATGGTATTGGCACAAAAACAGGCATGTAGACCAATGGGTCAGAATAGAGACCCCAGAAATAAACCCCAAAACACAGCCAACTTATTTTTGACAAACGGCACCAGACAATTCACTGGGGAAAAGAAAATCATTTTAGCAAATGGTACTGGGAAAAGTGGGTATCTTCCTGCAGAAAGATGAAACTGGACCTCTATGTCACACCATTAACAAAAATCAACTTAAAATGGGCCAAAGATCTACACCTAAGACCTCAAACTATAAAACTACTGGTGGATAACACAGGAGAAACTCTTGGAGACATCAGAGTAGGCAAAGACTCATCTTAAATAATATCCCCAAAACACTAGCAATAATCCCAAAAATAGACAAGTGTAATTACATTAGGTTAAAAAGCTTCTTCACAGCAAAGGAAATGGTAGAGTGAAGAGACAACCCTTGGAATGAGAGAATATATTAGCAAACTATGCCTCAGATAAGAGATTGATCATCAGAATTACAGGAAACTCAAGCAACTTGCTCAAAATAATAATAGTAATAATCAACCCAATTAAAAGATAGGCAAATGAACTGAAGAAACAACTCTCTAAGGAAGACATATGATCCTCCAAAAAGCATATGAAAAAATGCTCAACATCTCTTATCATAAGGGAGATGCAAATCAAAACCGTAATAAGTGGGACCAGCAGATAACATAATGGTAATGTCTCTGGACTCCCATGTAGTCAACCATGGTTCAAGTCCTGGACCCGGTGGCTTAAACTCATGCCGGACACATGTGCAAACATGTTGAAGATCCCAAGAGGAGAATGGAGAAGAGATTGCAGAGTGGCCATCCCCCCAGGGGGTGATTTCTCACTTCCTGTCTCTCTGTCTCTGTCTGTCTTTCTGGTGAGCGCACACACCCAATAGCAAAAACCTTCAAAAAAAAAAAACATAATAAGGTACCACTTAACCCCAGTCAGAATGGCTAAGATTAAAAAAAATAATAATAAAGAATGATAAGTGCTGGTGAGGCTGCAGTGAAAAGGGAACTCTCCTACACTGTTGGTGAAAATGCAAATTAGTACAGCCACTGTGGAAAGCAATATGGAGTTTCCCCAAAGATCTACTAATAGAACTACAATATGATCCAGCAGTTCTACTCCTAGGTATTTACCCAAACAATAGGAATACACTCTGTAAGAAACAAAACTTGTGCTTCCATGTTTATTGCATTATTCACAATTATTAAAACATGGAACCAACCCAAATGCCACAAACAGATGAATGGATTGAAAAATTGTAACATATATACACTATGGAATACTACTCAACCATTAAAAACAATGAGACCTTGGCATTTGATAGAAAATGGATGAATATGGAAGATTTACTAATAAGTGAAACAAGCCAGACTATGAAATAGAGGCATTGTAAGGCCCCACTCAATATATACCAAATGTCTGCACTCTATGGCAGAAACTGAAAGATTGGGAGGTATAAAAGCCTGGAGAGGAACTGTGGATACTAGAGACCATGTGGGAAGAGGGTAGAAAAAGGGAGAGGATGAAGTGGAGAGAATCAAGGAGAAAAAGAAAGAGGCAAAACATTTAAGGTACACAAAAGTAGAAATTATCTGATGATAATGTATATGGTCATATCTTTGGCTAGACTAATTTACAGTGTATTGATGCTGGGGAAAATTATTTTGTGTGCTATAATGATGCACAGTGATTGAATGTAGCAAAATAATAAAGAAAAAATATGTAACAAAAATAAGAACTACAATGATCCAGCAAGTTCACTACAAAGAGATCAATCTTAACGTCCACTAACAAATGGATGAATAAGGAAAATGTGATACACACACACACGTATACACACAGATATACTAGAATACTATTCAACTGTTAAAAAGAGTAAAATCCTGTAATTTCTGATAAAATGTCTGGAGGACATTATGTTATGTAAAATAAATAAGCCAGGCACAGAAAAAGAAATGCAACATGTTCTCACTTCTACATAGAAATGGAAAAGAATGACCTCATCTAAGAGTTGAAGAATTCTTAGCATAGGCTGGGGGAATGGGAGGAGGAGAGGTAGAGGGGTGATGAGTAATGGAAACAAAATGACAGATAGATAAGAGGAACAATTTCTATTGTAATAAAATACAGTAGGGTGAACCTAGATAACAACAATATACTGTATATCTCAGAACAACTAAAAAAGAGAGTTTTGATTATTCCCAAAGGAAAGAAGGACAAGTAACTGAGGTGGTGAATATACCATTTACTCTAATTTAGTAAATGCATATCATAAGTTTGTATTGAAAGATCATGTTGGACCCATGAAATATAAACAAATATTATATATTGATCAAAATGTATTATATTCAGGCAGCCCATGGTAGCAGCCCCATACGCTTTTCACATCAGTGTTAAATGTCCCACTTAATGACCAGCAAATTAGACTCTAGCTATTTCAAAGTCAAATATGGTTTTACAAAAATGAGGGCGGTATGGTCTATTAAAGAGCAGGACAAATTATCCAACACAGAGGGTGGAAAAGTTGGTGTGTGCGTGTGTGCATGTGTGTGTGTGTGTGTGTGATCCATAGGGACAAATATACCCAGAATTTAAAACAGTGGAGGGCGTAGGCCTTCAGGATCTTTTGAAACTCCCAGGTGGAGCCCAGGTTGGACACACATCCTGTGTGGACCTTTCCTGCCCAGCCGGGATATCCTGTGTTTGTCAAAGGACCACACAGGGAAGCCCTGACTATTGTTCTTCCCGAAATCTGCTGCCAGCGAACCCCTCCCCAGTCTGAGGCAGCCGCCCCAGGCAGAGGAAGAGGAACACTGGAACTGTTGTTATCAGCATCCTCCATGGACTTCCTTACCTTCTCCCCAGCCTCATTAGCCCCAAGCTCCTCAGTATTCTCCAACAGAAACCTAGGAAGCTGGGATGGGGTCAGCGCTCTGAAGCCAGCCCCCTCTGACAGTTTCCTCTTTGGCCAAGCTCTGCCTTTGTGCAACCCTGAGTGGGTCACTGAAAGCTGCAGCTGCAGCCCAGAACCTGAGATGGAGTCCCTGCTCTGGCCCAAGGCTGCCATGCCCCACCTGGGCTGGCTGGCTCTGCTGCTATGGGTCTCAGCCCTGAGCTGTTCTTTCTCTTCGCCAGCTTCTCCCCCTCCTTCTCTGGTGCCCCAAGTCAGAACCAGCTACAATTTTGGAAGAGCTTTCCTCGGTCTTGATAAATGCAATGCCTGCATCGGGACATCTATTTGCAAGAAGTTCTTTAAAGAAGAAATAAGGTCAGAATCTCAATCAAATAACTGTGAGGGGCACAATTCTGTTTTCTTCATGTGAAGATGCCCAGGAGTTGGTTGAAAATAAATCAGGGCATAATTTATGGGTGGGAGTTGTAACAAAGTCATTTAATAATAGTAGTAGTGTTTTGAAGTTGGGGTGGGTAGGAGGGCAAAGTGTGAAGTCAAATTCCAGTCCTAAATGCTAAGTACTAAAATAAGTTTCCTTTAGAAGTGAAAACTTGAAGTTTTCTTTTCTATGAATGATGTAGCATGAGGCTATTAAGTTTTCCAAGTTCACTTTTTCATAAGGGGAAGGAAATAAAATTTATAGAAAGCCCACTATGTTGACAGGCATTTTAAACCATCCTGAGTGTTAGTGGCTTGTACCCATTTATTTTAAATTAAGTATATTTTATTTATTTCTTCCATGGGCAAAAGAGATGGAGATAAAGGGACAGAGAGATGACATCTTCAACGTGGTCTTGATGCCACAATCCACCCCCTGGCTTCAGCCAACTCTGAATCACGGGCACATGTGTGCCAGAGTAATCAAGGTCTCTGGACATAAATCTAGAGCCTTCCCAATGTGGGTCAACCTCACAGAGCATCACATTTTACCGCCATACCACTGACCAGCCCCTGCACCTATTATTTAGACAGTGAACTGAGATATTGCAAATTTAAGTGATTTGCCCAAGGATACCTACCACCTACTAAGTGGCTAGGACAGTTTGCTCCAAAGTTTCTGAGCCATTTTTCTGTTGTGAGGTGTTTGCTTAATCAGAGGAAAATTAGAGTTTAACACATTGCAATGCACATGGCTTTCATCAAAAAATGCTACCACACTCTGGAATTTAAGCCTATTAACACAGAGTCAGTGAGTTTTTACTATAGCTAAGACCAGCAGTGCTGTAGTGACAGCCACTGTAACACTGGCCATTGCCCTCCAGGGATTAGGAGAAAGGAGAGTGTACAAATAAAAATAATCAGATGTGGTCTGATACAGGCCAGTATAAAGGACCTTCAGGAGTGAACATTAATTCCGAATGGAGCCAGTGAAGTGTTCCTCTAAAGGAAGGTATTCTGAGCGAGGCCTTAGAGGATGAACTGAAATTTAGTGAGAGGTAAATGGCTTAACACAGAAAAAAATAGCTTACATAAAGACCCAGAGAAAGTGCAGAGAAGGATGAGAAGTTCCCAGAAACTAGAGTATGGGGTGTTTATGGAGGCATGTCAGGAAGGAAGTTGGGAGGATATACACAGTGGGAAGCCTTGAATGATGGACTAAGGAACTGGCACCTTAATATGTGGGCTAGTGGTTCTCAGCCTTTCCCATTCCAAAGACCTTGTCATACACCTCTTCTCTTCTGTCCTCTTCCAAGGACCTACCACTGCTTATAAGATTAAGCAAACAAACAAAGGCACTAATTAACAATGATTTTTAGTTCCAGTCTGTATTAACCAAAGACATATTTGACTAATATAATGACTAACTTACTAAACAGAAATAATAAGTAAAAAATACCAATTGAAAGTGTTAAACTTGAGACCAGCAGTTGGCATAATGGCTATGTCGCTGGATTCCCACATGGTCGACTACGGTTCGAGTCCCAGGCCCGGTGGCTTAAACTCACGCCAAGCACATGTGTGTGTGTGCCCAAGATCCCAAGAGGAGAATGAAGGAGAAGCGATTGCAGCATGGCCATCTGCCCCTGGGGAGTGATTTCTCGCTTTCTGTCTGTCTGTCTTCATCTTTCTGGTGAGTGAATGTACCCTATAGCAAAAAACCTCCAAAAAGAGAAAGAAAAGAAAAAAAAGTGTTAAACTTGGTCTAGCCTAGTTGGCACAGTCTGCAGTGCTGGAAGCCACATGGCTGATCATGGATTTGGATCTCCCAGATAGGCTTGAGAACATATTAGGTGTGCATGTAGGTGCTTAAGATCCTGAAGAACAGAAGAGCTAGATAAGGGGATCACCGTGTGACTAGACCCTGTCAAGGGTGCTTTCTTTTTCTTTCTCTCTTTCTCATGTGCACACCCACACTCTCTATCATCTAAAAAAAAATGAAATTTCTTTTATGAGATCATAGATACATTATGCAGTTGATGTGGACTTTTCCTATTAAGACTTTAGAGCATTCCTGAATGTTGAAAAGTTTAAAGACCCCCCAACTGAGGAAGCTGTGTTGTAGGCCATGGTGAGGGTATTAAGCTAGGGAAAAGTGAGATGTCTAGGATGGACTGGTGTTGCTAGCAGGGACTGTGAAACCAGTTCTCATAATCTATGAGAGAGATCACTGGGAACAAAGTAGGGCAGAGAGGATACCAGTAGGTTCAGCTATAGTCATTTTGTTGACCGACTTGATGTGAGAGGAATTAAAGATGGAAATGTTGAATGCAAACACAAGGTTTCCCACCTAGGAAATGGGATGAAAACAAAGAACACAAGTGAAGTGCTCCTGATTTCTCGGAGAAAGGAGGCAACAAGAATATGGACATATTTTAAGGTAGTTTAGAATAGGAGGAAGAAAAATGAAGGGATTCAACTGAGGAAGAGCTCTAAGTTTATGTCTTCCTATTTACCAAGTGCCAATAAATGAACTGTTTCTCACCAGTCAGGTTCTAGCCAAAATTCAGAAGGCATTTCCCTAAATAGGTTTATGCTCTATTAGAGGTCAGGATATTACTTCATCTCCCTTAGAATTCATTTGAAATTGATGTGTGACTGAAAGGGAAGGCACAGATACAAGCAGGAAAGCAGCAGGCAGCACAAGTTTGGACTCACAGTTCTCTACACTGAACATGTTCATCCTTAGCATGAAGAGGCAGAGAGAGGCAGGAAATGAGTCTGGGGACTTGGCCTTGTTTATAGTTCTTTTGCCTACAATACAAATAATTTTATTTTAAAACTAGTACCTGTGTGTTTTAGAATATTCAGGAAATATTGATTACTGAAAGTATGAAATAAAAATCACCTATAAGGGAACACCAGCTGGCATGGTGTTTAAGGTGCTGGACTACCACATGACCAACCACGGTCCAAGTCCCAGACCTGGCTGCTTGCTTTCTCACTCTCTTTCTCTCTCTCTCTCTCTCTCTC
>NW_006159726.1:68383-70217 GCF_000334495.1 Tupaia belangeri chinensis
TATATATCTTCAAGTGAAGACTTCTAACTATAGAGTTCACTTCTTACACACTTCTTACAAAGTTACAGAAAATAAGACTATTTTTTTGGTTTTCTTTTCTTTGGAGTTGAGCCTTTTTAAAATAGGTTTATTAGCCATTTGTATTTTTTCCTTGATGAATTGCCTACAATTTCACACTGTTTACCTCTCTTTGTAATAGTATATTTGTTCATCTTGTTCTTCTTGATCTCCAAACATGTCTCCACTTTTAAAAATTATTACCATGATTATCTTAGAAGAAAGCCTATCAAAAACTTTCATACTTTTGATTAAAATGCTACAGCTAGGCCTGTGGGAATGCTCTAGACCTGGTCCACTAGATAGTGGACCATGCTTATATCTGTTCAACAACTGATAGGCTTTCCAGACTAGCTGAGTATGTGGAAGACATGTGATTGGTGGATGAATATCACTTTTTTTTCATTCCCTTACCTTCCCATTAGTGAGAATACTAAAGATAAATCATATGCTTCCCATACTCAACCACCAATCTTTGAAAATTGGGATGTTTTCACTTTTAAAACTTTATTTATTATTTTTATTTTTTGTTATGTATTTTTTTTAACTTTTTAAATTTCATTATCTCTTTTACATTCAATGACATTATTTAGCTTACAAATCGAATATTTCAACATGTGAACATTTCTCCCTAGTCCAGTTGATAAAACTATAAAAGTGTCTTCTACAGATAATACCACATGTCTTTGTCCCATTAATGCATTGCCTCCCTATTTTTCTTCTAAATGTCCTTCCTCAGACCCTCCTCTTACACACCGTATCTGGTATTTATATCTATATACTGTGTTTCTATATCCTTTAGTCAATCCATTTCAGTCATAAAGTGCAGACACTCAGTATATATTAAATGGAGACATACAATGTCTCTCCTTCAAAGCCTGACTTTCTTCACTCAGCAGTAAATCTTCCATATTCATCAACTTCCTGTCAAAAGTTGAGGTTTTGTTGTTTTTTTATGGCTGAATAGTATTACATAGAGTATATGTGCCACAGTTTTTCTATCCATTCATCAGTTTGGGGGCATATGGGTTGGTTCCTTGACTTAGCAATTGTGAATAGTGCTGCAATAAACATTGATATGCAAGCACTTTTCCAATGAGGAATTCTTCTGTCCTTTGGGTAGATACTAAGGAGTGAGATTGCTGGATCATATGGTAGTTCTATTTGTAGATTTCTGAGGAATCTCCAAATTGTTCTCTACAGTGGATGGACCAATTTACATTCCCACCAGCAGTGTAAGAGAGTTCCCCTTTCACCACACCTCTGCCAGCACTTAACATTTTTTTTATCTTAGTCATTCTGACTGGGGTTATGTGGTATCTCATTGTTGTTTTGATCTGCATTTTCCTTACAATGAGGGATGTTGAGCATTTTTTCACATGCCTTTTGGCTATTCGTATGTCATCTTTAGAGAGTGGTTTGTTCAGCTCATTCTCCCATCTTTTAATAGGGTTGATCATCTTTTTTCTTAGAACAGCTGCTTGAGTTCCTTGTGAATTCTGGTTATCAGTCCCTTATCTGACACATAGTTTACAAAAATATTTTCCCATTCTGAGGGCTGTTGATTCACACTAGTTACTGTGTCTTTTGCCATGCAGAAACTTCTTAGTTTGATGCAATCATAGTAGCTTAATCATACATATTATTGTCAATAATTTTCCATTTCTAGTTTCATATATATATGTGTATCTCTATATATATTTTCCCCCTATTTCTCACCCTCTGCCATTTCCCATGCTCCTCCCACACTATCTCAGGTGTCCACAGTTGTTTTCCA
>NW_006159726.1:70442-74703 GCF_000334495.1 Tupaia belangeri chinensis
CAGATTTAACTTTAATAAATCAAAGAAATGCTAAGGAAATATGCTTAAAACTTAAAGCCAGGAAACAGGCTGGATTCTGTTCAAATAGTAGGTACATGAACCTATCGGCAACTCCAGACAAGACAAAAATCCTTAAAATTGAAAAACAAAGCCTAGAAAAAAATCAATAATGTTTAGTCAAAAGTCATAAAATTCTATTTCACCAGCTCAGTCTCATGTACTTTATCTTTTGTTGTGATTCAATTTTCCCAATTAAATTCTGAGATGTAATATTCAACTCCAGACTTGTCTCCATGATTAAGTTGGCCATTTTCTTAGTTTTTGAAGTCTTATTTCTGTGTGACTGTATTTAATTTTCTTGGAATAGCACTCTCTGCTGAATTTCTTGGAAATCTGGTCTGGTGTTGGTAAATTCTTTCAGACTTTATCTTAGAATGTTCTTGTCTTTTCCTCCTATATGAATGATAATCTTGCCTGGTATAGTACCAGTGGTTGCAATTGCTTTTCCCTTAACATTTTGAATATATTTTGCCATTCTTTCCTCACTAGCATTGTTTCCAATGAGATATCCGCTGTCAGCCTGATGGGACATCCTTTATAGGTAACTTGTCATTTCTCTCTTGCCAATCTTAGTATCTTGTCTTTGTCTGTGGTTTTGTTCAATGTGGCTATAATGTGTCTTGGAGAAGATCTTCTTGGGTTGATTCTATTTGGGGTCCTTTGTATTTCTTGGGACTGAGTCTTTGAGTGCCTCTCTAGGTTTGGAAAGTTTTCTTCCAGGATTTCATGGAATAGATTGTCAATGCCCTTATGGGTCTCTTCCCCTTCTGGGATACCGATTACCGGATGTTTGGATGTTAGATGGTATCTAGTATTTCTCATATAATATTATCATGTTTTTGGACAATTTTCTCAGTCTTTGTGGTGCATTTTTCTAGGCCAGTAATTCTATCTTCTACAACTGAGATTCGATTTTCAGTGTGATCTAGTCTGCTTTGAATACTTTCAAGTGAGATTTTGATTTCCTGTATTATAGTCTTCATCTCTAACAAATCCATTTGATTCTTTTGAAAAATGTGTAATTCCTCTTTTAGATCTTGCAAGAATTTCCTCACCTCCTGAGGCTCGTCAGCTTTTTTCCCCTGCCTCTTTGCAGTTCATCGTGTCTTCTCTTCAATCTCTGTGAGCTTTGTCACCATGAAAATTCTAAATTCTTTATCAGATATTTCCATTAATTTTATCATACTGTCTGAGGATGAAGAGGACTTATGTTTCCTTGGAAGAGAGGTATTTTCTTGTTTTCCATATTTCTTGTGACCCTGCAGTGATCTCTAGTCATCAGATGGATGGTGCATTTCTTCTAATTCTTGAAGTTCAGTCTGTGTTCAAAGGCGTGCAGGAGGAGGTGATCTGCAATCTCTCTTCCGTTTGTTCTCACTCTTCATGCATCAAAATCAGTGGAAATAGAGGAGTATTCTGACCCTAACTGTATTCAGATGTATAGATTCTATTCACTTGAACCTGTCTAGACACTTAGTGAGCAAAGGCTGATGAGAAGCAAATGAGTAAAGATTAAAAATAAAGAAAAGAATTAAAGAAAAGGAAAGAAGAAAACATAAAATAAAAAAAGGATAATAAAAAATTATAGATTTTAATATTAAAATGCAAAAACTGAAAATTGCGTGGTGCACTTGTGTGCCGCAGGAAACCACTAGTTCACAGCTGAAGTTCAAGATCCATGTGGAGATGGGCCTGGGTTTGTGCCTTTCCTAAACTGAAGGGGAGAGGCACCTATTAACACAATAAAGGGCTTGAAAACCCAGAGAATACTTAAATACCTTAAAAAATTAAAAGACTCAGAGAGACAGAGAGAACTGGAGACAAAGAGGCAGGTAATACTACCCACTAGAAACAAGTGAGGAAGAAGTCTCAGCAGAAAATCTTCATTTTAAGTATCTGAAAGCACTAGTTCACAGCTGAAGTTCAGGATCCATCTCAGTCTTTATTTCTTCTGTAGTTGTGGAGTCATTCAGGAGTAGGTTATTTAGTTTCCATGTATCTGAGTATTTTTGAGGATTTCTCTTGGAATTAAACTCAAGTTTAATTCTAGCATGGTCAGAGAAGATGCTGGATATAGTTTCTATGCCTTTGAATCTGTAGAGACTTGCCTTGTGCCCTATGATGTGATCAATCTTCATAAAGTTTCCATGGGGTGAGAAAAAAGTGTATCTCATGGTGTTTGGATGGAAAGTTCCATAGATGTCTGTTAAGTCCATTTGATTGATGGTATCATTTAGCTCCTTCATCTCTTTAGCTATTTTGTGTCTAGATGATCTGTCCAGAGGGGATAGTGCAGTGTTGAGGTCTCCAACAATTAGTGTATTGCAGTCTATCTCCCCTTTTAGATCTAACAGTCTTTCCTCCACATATTTGGGTGTTCCTATGTTAGGCACATAGATATTTATAAGCGTTATATCTTCTTGATCTATTGGCCCTTTTACTACAATATAGTGCCCTTCTTTGTCTCTTCAAACAGTTTTTGTTTTAAAGCCTATTTTTTCAGAAATTAGTACCACAACTCCAGCTCTTTTTTGGTTCCCATTTGCATGGAAAACCTTTTCCAACCCTTCACTTTCAGTGTCTTTATCCATGAGGTGGGTTTCCTGTAGGCAACAGATAGAGGGTTTCTGTCTTTTCATCCATTCAGCTAGTCTGTGTCTCTTCATTGGAGAATTTAATCCATTCACGTTCAATGTTATTATCGACGTTACCAGACCTGTCCCAACGTTTAAGATGGCCATTGTCTTAGTTGCCTTTTATTCCTTTTTTTCTGTCTGTTAATTCTTTAGTTTTCCTGGAACAGTACTTTCTTCAGGGTTTCATCAAGAGCTGGTCTGGAGAAGAAGACTCCTCATGGCTCCTGCAACTAGGTATTTCAGGGCACATGAGAAATCAAGATTTTTCTACTAATGATTCACCCTCCAGCAAACAAGCTAGCGTGGCAGGAGAGGCCAGGCCTTCAGAAGAAGATTTCTCACGGCTCCTGCGAACTAGATGTTTCACGGCACACAAGAAATGAAGATTTTCTACTGATAATTCAGCCTCCAGCAAACAAGCTAGCATGGTAGGGAGCCCCTCTGGCCTTCTATCTCTGTTTCTGTGTCACTGTCTCTGTCTCTCCTTGCTTCTGTCTTCTCATTTTTTTGTAATTTTTCCTTTTTCCAATTTTTTTTCTTTTTTCTTTTTAGGAGAGGTTTTTGCTATAGGGCGCGTGCGCTCGCCAGACAGACAGAGAGAGAAAGAGAGACAGAAAGCAAGAAATCATCCCCCAGGGGGGATGGCCACACCACAATTCCTTCTCCTCCATTCTCCTCTCGGGATTTTGGGCACATGCAGGTATTAAGCCACGGGTCCGGGACGCGAACTGCAGTTGACTATGTGGGAGTCCAGCGACATAGCCATTACACTATCTGCGGGTCCCTCCAATTTTTTTAAAAGGTAAAGTTTTTCTCTTGCTCTCAGCTCCACCTTTTATCTTATTAATAATCCCCTCTGGTCCTCCCACCTAGGCAGGAGAGGCCAGGCCTTCAGAAGAAGATCCCTCATGGCTCCTGCAAACTAGGTATTTTGCATGGCACACAAGTGTCATGCGGTTTTCTATTTTGTGATTTTTCAAAAAAAGAAAAACAGTAATTACAATTTTTTTCAGGGTTTTGTGTCTTTTTTATCTTTTTGTTGTTTTCTTTCTCACTCTTTCATTTTCCTTTTTCTTGTCTCTCCACTTTCCAATATCCATTTAATGTGTTTCTAGATGGATCTAAGGACACTGTAGCTAAATATCCAAATCCTAATAGGGTTAAAATATTCCTCAATATCTACTGAATCTGCTGCATCAGCGATCACAGCAGAATGGCAAAGAGATTCTAGATCACCTCTGTCTGCTTGCTCCTGAACATTCAGACTGAACTGCAAGAATTTGAAAGAAATACACCATCCATCAGATGACAAGAAATCACTGCCGGATCACAAGAAATATGAGAAAGCAAGAAAATACCTCTCCTCCAAGGGAAAAGAGTAACTCTTCTTCATCCACAAGCAGTTCGATGAAAATCATAGAAATGTCTGATAAGGAATTTAGAGCATTCATAATGTCGAAGCTAACAGAGATGGAAGAGAAGAGAGACAATGAACTGCTAAAGAGAAAGGAGAAAGAAGTTGATGAGTTCCAGGAGATGAGGAAATTCTTGCAAGATCTAAAAGA
>NW_006159726.1:75887-77766 GCF_000334495.1 Tupaia belangeri chinensis
AAAAAAATATCTATTCAATTGCTGCAGTAAGATATATAGCCCCAACTAGGCACTACTTTATAGGATGCCTAAAGTTAGACTTGTTCATGGAAATGTATATATCAGCTGTGTTTGCTATGAAAATATTTAGATTAATTAAGGTCTTTAGTAATTCAATAAAATGTGGAGGGGGAAATAGTATAGAAAGCAAACATCAATACCAGAGTCAGTGTGGGAGGAGAATGGGAGATGGCAGAGGGTAAGAGATAGGGAATCAAGGATGGGGGAAAAAAGCAAAACATACAGAAAACAAGAAATGGAAAATTATTTGCTGACAATAACATGTTTGTTGATGTGCTTGACAGAGCACAGTGTACTCTGGATGGAAAATCTCATTTTGTATGCTGTAAAGATGTATAGTGAATGAATGCAAATAAATAAATGTAAATTTTAAAAAAGAGCTGGTCTGGTGTTGGCAAATTCTTTCAGGTTTTATTTGAGAAGATTTTAATCTTTTTTTCCTATATAAAGGATAATCTTGCAGAATACAATAATCTTGGTTGAAATTGTTTCTCTTTTGACACTTTAAATACATCTTCCCATTCTTTTCTTGCTTGCATTGTTTCTGTTGAGAGGTCCGGTGTTTGCCTGATGGGATGACCTTTGTAAGTCACTTCTCGTTTCTCTTTTGCCAGTTTTAGTATCATGTCTTTATCTGCAGTCTTGGACAGTCTGGCTAAGATGTGCCTTGGGGAAGTTCTTCTGGTGTCGATTCTATTTGGGGCCCTTTGTATTTCTTGGGTCTAGATGTTTGAGTGCCTCTCTAGACTTGGGAAATTTTCTGCCAGGATTTTATGGAATAGATTTTCCATGCCATTATTAGTTTCTTCACCTTCTGGGATGCCAATTATTCTGATGTTTGGGTGTCTTATGGAATCTAGCATTTCTCGTATATTTTGTTGTTATTTTCTTTATCTTTTTGGTGGTTTTTTCTAGGTGAAAAGTTCTAACTTCTACTTCAGAGATTTGATCTTCAGCATGGTCTAATTGACTTTTAATACTTTTGAGAGAGTTTTTGATTTTCTGTATTATAGACTTCATCTCTTATAGTTCTTATAGTTCTTTCTCAGAGTGTCCACTTCTTTTATATCATGGAAGGACTTCTTAATCTTCTGTAGTTCGTTGTCTCTTTTCTGTTCCAACTCATAGAATTCGGTCACCATGAATGCTTGAAATTCTTTCTCTGACATTTTGGTAACATCCTCCATTTTTACGAAAGATGGAGGGGAGTTACTCTGTTCCTTTGACGGAGTCATATTTCCTTGTTTATTCAGACCTGAGGCTCTTCTACTTCTAGCCATTGGAAGATATATTCACTTTTGAATACCTCTTAGGAGAATGTTTCTCTGACTAGGAGTGTGTTTCCCTTTTGCTGCGAATTGACGTGTGCCGAAATCTCTCTTCTGTTGTTTTTAGTAATGTGGTCTTAAGAAAGATACTCTACTCAGGTGTCTGAAGAGCAGTATCTCCTTTTTCACAGGTGGTTCAGTACAAGGGAGGATCCTAGAGAACCTTATCTTACTAGGGAATTTCAGATCTCTGATTCTAGACCTATCTAGTCCCTCTGGCAAGGTGGAAGATGAGAAGATAATATAAGAGGAAAGAAGAGAGTACAGAGGGGAAAAAAGAAAAAGTCACGCACCTTGCTAATGCTTGCGATTTTGCCAGAGGCCTGAAGATGGAACTCCCATGTTGACTTTTAAATCCTGAATGAAAAGGTTAAGAAAAGTTAGGAAAATGAGTAAGTCTGACTGATACACTCTTCCTAATGAAAATATATGTAAATGTAAAATTCTGAGTGATTGCACCAACCAGCAAGCTCTACCAGAATCTGGTTGAT
>NW_006159726.1:77789-101932 GCF_000334495.1 Tupaia belangeri chinensis
GAAAGAGGGAGTACTCAATGACAATATTTCTGATTACAATCATTCCTAGAGCTTCCTGGTTCTTACCAGGGCTGACGCTTTATCTTACCTTCTTACTGTACACACTTGGCCTTACATCCCCACCCACACTCCCAAAGTCATAAAGAATGTTAAACATTTTCACCTAGTCAATGGCTCGAAGTAATATAAGTAAACATTTGTCTTATTTTGCTTTCCCATGTCTCTTGCTTCTTGTCTGTGTCATTCATCTGAGAAGATGATAGTAATTACTGTTTAATACCACTTCCTCACACTGACTCAGAAGCCTTGGGAGCTACAGGATCAGAGTTCATGGTAAAAGTACCTACACATTCAGGCATCTCTTTATACATTCATTCTCCCACCCAAACATCATTATTCTGTCCATTCTGTCATGCAGCCCGCCATTTATATCTCTATTCACTTATCCATCTGCATATCCAAATACCATCAAAATCCATCTATCCATTCAACCATAAGGTATTGAGCACTAAGTTGGCACCAAGCACTCTGCTGGGCACTGAGTTACAAAGAAGCCCAACCCTTCCTATTAGGACAAAGAAGTAAATTAATGGTTAACACAGAGTATACGGAATATACAAACTATGCTACAGAGAGTGTCATAGAATCATGTAGGAAGGAACTTATCCCAACTGAGGGATGAAGGAGAGAAAATTGGAATAAATGGTAACCAGCTGGGTTTTAAAGTGTCAGATAGGGATTCTCCAGACAGGAAATAGGAATAAAATGTCTCAGACAAAGGGATCAGTATATAAAAAGTAAGTGGAGCCCCAGACACCCAGGAGAATGTAACTCATTCAAGAATGGACCAAAGTAGTTTACCAAGACCAAAGAAAGTTTATAGGGGGAAGAGCAAGCAATGGGTCTAGAAAGAGCATTGTGAAGTGCACTAAGGAGTATTAATTGTATCCTGAGATTTTTGAAAGGATGAATGGTGGTTTAAGTGTTTAGTGCAGAGCTAGGGGATAGAGAAGAGGAAAGAGGCAAGAAATATTTAGGAAGGCAAGTCTACAGTCATAACATTGAATGGATATAAGCATGAGAAGTATGCAAACAAAGTGCACATTTCATTCTAATGCCAATGCTATCTCTCTCTCCCACCACCACTCTACACTACATGTTGGGGGGTTTGGAAGGATTGAACTGCATGGCCTTGATGCTTCTTTCCACCTCTGAGATACTGTGATCCTGCTTGTCCATCTTTCAACACAACAAGGATCTTGGCAGCTTCACTTCTATCATGCCTATGATCAAGGTTCAGAGGGAAGATTAGAAAGCTGCCTCCGTTTTGTGATTTTCCAAATTCCAGGATATTAACATTTTAGTGAATAAAAAGCAGGGCTCATATTCTCATTGGCATTCTATTTGATGAAGTAGGCGACCTACATTCTAAGAATATACATTTTCCCATTTAATGCAATAAATTCGTTATCATTTTGAATGGCGGAGAGGTGAGGTCTGTAAACCTATTTGTCTCACTTGTCCTTATGAGATGCCGCAAGCTATTGCTGAACCTGCATAGACATTCATTATAAGTCACTTACCAAATTATTGTTGTCCTCTCGCAGAGACTCCTTAGGAGGTGAGGGCAGAAAAATAAAGGAATTTGTCCTGAAGTCCAGAGAGTTTTCTCCCCATGCCACCCCACCAATTGAGAGAAGGGATATCTGTTCCACCACTAATGCTAGTAATTCTTTGGAAAGGTCACATATATGTCCTGATTTCAATGTCCTGACCCTCAAAACAAAATGGGAAAGAGAACAAGAATAAAATACTCTTTTAGGATGCTGCCAACTATCATCTCTAATAATGTTCAGTCTCTGTTCCCATGAACTAATTCATAAAATGGTTAGTAAAGGAATAAGCAATGGCAAGGTGGTAAAGATTGCATATCTCTGAACCTTGAATGCTACTTTCTCCAATTCCTGATTGTGTGACCTTGTATAAATGACATAATCACTCTGTGCTCTAGTTTCCTCATCTGTACAGTTAATAATAGTATAGAAGGATTAAATTAATTAATACACATAAAGCGTTTTGAAAGTAACCGGTATGCTTACTTGTTTCATAAATACATGTTACCGTTATCATTATCTTAAAGAGCCACCTGGCTGTATATCCTCAGTCCCAAGCCCTTCAGGAGGTTGAACCTCCATGAGCAAGAGCAGCTACAAAAATTGAGCAGATAGGCCTGCCTCTGGGCCCAGGACCCTTCCTTATCCTCCCAGAGGGGAAGATCATTGCCCCTGGTTGTCCTGAAACTTCCAATAAAATTGATTCATTACAAGTTTACAGAGTTTCATCTTTTTAGATATCCTTGTAGAAGTGTTCTTGAGCAGAATTTTTTTTAATTTGTTATAGGGCACTCATGCTTGCCAGAGAGAAACAGAGAGAGGGAAGAGCAAAGAGACAAAGCTGCCATAATCCTTTCTCCATTCTCCTCTTGGGATGTTGGGCATGCACACCCATATACCTGGTGTGTTTCTCAAGCTGCCAGGTCCAGGACTCGAACCACTCAGCTAGCCATGTGGGATCCAACTGCCTTAACCAAGCTGGCTTCTGAGCAGAATTCTTTGTGCTTACTTCCACTGCAGTGTCATTATCCTGCATGGCAGAAGTTGCTAACTGACAATTTCTGTTGGAGATCTTACAAATGCGAGAGGCCCAGAGCTCTAGTGGCTCCTTCCAGGATTCCAAGGCCTGGTCTCCCTGACTCCCTGGGCAAACCCCTTGAACTTTTTCGCCTAGTGAATTTTTGTGTGGCTTTCTTTGCCATCAAAATAGCAGAAAAAGCTTGTGATCTCTTAGGGGGAAGCTGTCATGTAAGGGAGAAAACAAAACAATCCAGGGATTGAGGCTAATAAAAATGTTAATTCATCCAAAATGCATTATCCACAACTCATCATGGGTCGCTCAACAATGCCTAATAAAAAGAATTTTTTAATTCTTGTTTAAATTAAATATATAGCATTTTATATAAACTGGTTTTCATTTGCAGTGTGACCCTTAATTATTAATAATGAAGGTAAACTTCTTTGGAATAATTTTTCAAACATAGATCAAAGGAGATTTAACATTCTTCCCTAATGGAAATGTCAGCAAACAGCTGGAGAAATGCCTGTGGAGAAAAAAGTAAATGTGAGACTTAAAAAATTGGCAGGTGATAATAAGCCAGTGCCTTTCCCCCAGGGAGGATTAAGGATCACCAGGCCATTGTGTGGAATTACCTCTTGGAGTTCAGATGTTTTGAACTTGATGATCATTTAGCAGCCACTGTTGCCTCAGGCTTGGTTGATGCTGATGACTTAAATCTTTGAACTGAAAGTAAAATTGGTAACTTCCTCTAGCATCCATTTTATGAATAAGTTTATTGGAATAAGATGATAACACTATTTAGCAGGCAGAGCTGGCAGGGTCCTTCAAAATTATTTTGACTTTGCCCCATTCCCCATCTTAGATATGGAGGGGGAGTAGCTTCCCTAGTGCATGCCCAAGATGCACTGGGCATTTTTAAGAACACTGGTTCCAGGGTTGGCCCCATGGCCTAGTGGTTAAAGGAACTGGATCTCAAATGGTCAACTATGTGGTTCAAGTCCCAGCCCTGAAGCTTGAAAAGCAATCCAGATACTTAATTATCCATGTGTGCCCAAAATCTCAACAGGAGGGAGAAATGAAGAAAGAATGTGTAGCATAACCATATCCCATGGGGGGAAGGAGCTTTCTCTCTCTCTCTCTCTCTCTCTTCTTTCTTGTCTCTCTGGCAAGCATATGTCACCTTTGGCAAATTAGGAAAAAGAGGGAGAAAGTCATGCTTTCAAGACCCAGACAGCGGACAGAGGGTAGGTAGTTTGGGAAAGCGGTGTAGGAAAAAAGGAAAGAAAGATGGTGAAATTTGCTGGCAGCCTGGAGTTTGTACCCCGGTTAGCCACTCATTGTACAACCATGAAACAGATGCTTAAACTCTATAAGCCTCAATTTCCACACCTGTAAGGTGGGGATAAGGTATTAGGAGAATAACACATGGCAGCATGTATAAAGCTGATAGCTTAACATGGAGCAGTTCAGAAAGTCATGGCTAATTCTTCTGGACCAGTGCGTGAAGAGGACAACGGTTTTGTGTCTGACCCGTATCTCCCCCACCTTTTCTGACATCATAGATACACTTCCCTAAGTTTGAGGAAACAGCAATAGTCCTGTCACAAAATGGGTCTGGAGTGCCCAAGTCTAGGAAGGAGAAATGAATCAGATGGGCTGTTACCCCCTATGTCCCTGGCCCAAGGCTCTGCTGGTCTTCAGCACACAAGCCAATCTAAAAGGGCTAATCTTCTAACAGGTATGACAACTGGCTGACTTCCCATCTCGGGCCACCTCCTGAAGACTTGCCTTTCTACTCTGTGAATTACTCAGATGATTCTAAAACCTGGCGCCCTGTGGAGATCTTTAGGCTGGTCAGCAAATACCAACATGAGATCTCAGACAGAAGAATCTGTACCTCTGCCTCAGCCCCAAAAACCTGCAGCATTGAGCGTGTCCTACGGAAAACAGTGAGGTTCCAGAAATGGCTGCAGGCTAAACGTCTCACACCAGACCTGGTACAGGTAAGTGCGCAAGTTATAGGGGTGGGAGGCAGAGGTGAGGAGGAAAGAGTTACAGGGAGACAGAGAGAGAGAGTCAGTCGCTTCTTTCATCTCAGCCTGAAGAAAAGAAATTGTGAGGGGCGGGGCATGCGCGGGACAAAGGGAAGCCTAGCGGAGCTGCGGTTGATATCGCTGCCCGCCCTGTCTCAGATTCATTCTTAAGGAACTGAGAACTTAATCTTCCAAAATGTCAAAAAGACCATCTTATGCCCCACCTCCCACCCCAGCTCCTGCAACACAAATGCCCAGCACACCAGGGTTTGTGGGATACAATCCATACAGTCATCTCGCCTACAACAACTACAGGCTGGGAGGGAACCCAGGCACCAACAGCTGGGTCCTCTGGTATCACGATTCCAAAACCCCCAAAGCCACCAGATAAGCCGCTGATGCCCTACATGAGGTACAGCAGAAAGGTCTGGGACCAAGTAAAGGCTTCCAACCCTGATCTGAAACTGTGGGAGATTGGCAAGATTATTGGTGGCATGTGGCGAGAGCTCACTGATGAAGAGAAACAATATTTAAACGAATACAAAGCAGAAAAGATAGAGTACAATGAATCTATGAAGGCCTATCACAATTCCCCTGCCTACCTTGCTTACATAAATGCAAAAAGTCGTGCAGAAGCTGCTCTAGAGGAAGAAAGTCAACAGAGACAGTCTCGCATGGAGAAAGGAGAACCTTACATGAGCATCCAGCCTGCCGAAGACCCAGATGATTATGACAATGGCTTTTCCATGAAGCACACAGCCACCGCCCACTTCCAGAGGAACCACCGCCTCATCAGTGAGATCCTTAGTGAGAGCATGGTGCCAGACGTCCAGTCAGTCGTCACAACAGCTAGAATGCAGGTCCTCAAACAGCAGGTCCAGGCCTTAATGGTTCATCAGCAAAAACTAGAAGCTGAACTTCTTGAAACAGAAGAACGACACCAGAAAAAGAAGAGGAAATTCCTGGAAAGCACAGATTCATTTAACAATGAACTTAAAAGGCTGTGCAGTCTGAAGGTAGAAGTGGACATGGAGAAAATCGCAGCTGAGATTGCACAGGCAGAGGAACAGGCCTGCAAAAGGCAGGAGGAGAGGGAGAAGGAGGTGGCAGAGCAAGTGGAGTGGAGTCAGAGCAGCCTCAGTCCTGAGGAAGAGCAGGAGGCAAACAAAGCTGAGGAGACACAGGAGAAAAAGGACGACGAGCGCCTGCCGATGGAGACAGAGGAGACACACCTCGAAGAGACGACAGAAAGCCAACAGAATGGGGAAGAAGGCACGTCTACTCCTGAGGACAAGGAGAGTGGGCAGGAGGAGGTCGACAGCCTGGCAGAGGAAGAAACCAGTGATAGCAACACTGACTCGGAGAGCAACAGTGCAACAGTGGAGGAGCCACCGACAGACCCTATACCGGAAGACAAGAAAAAAGAATAAATATTGCCTTGTTTTATGTGTTGTAAATACTTTTTTAAATTAAAAATAAAAGTGTGTTTTGGTTTTAATGGTGTTATGTGGTTTGTGTATTAGTTGTTTTGTTTTGGGGTTTTTTTTTTTGGGTTTTTTGTTTTTTTGTCTATATCACACCACCAAAGGCTTTTGGACCATTTAGCATCATGAGCCTAACGGCACGGTCACCTACCTTTCTTAAGCATTGTGAAGTGGCTCTTTTCTTTGGATCTTGTTCCTAGCCTTCAACTACTGAAAGCCTCAGAATTTAGATCGAGAAAATACCCACCTCTTACAGAGAATTATCCTTGGATGCTGCATAATCTACTCTTACAGATGCCTTCCTACAGCTCACTCCGGTGCTTACCAAAGCCATAGCTTTAAACCTCCCAGTCCCCTTCAGCAGCTTCTTGAAAGTTCCTCTTGTTTACTTCTGCAAAGAGTAGCTTCTTGAAAATGTAATCATATATGAGTATGTTTTGTTTCCTTACCCTTTTTTAATCTTTAATCAACATCAGCTACCAAGAGTTGTGTTAAGGAGTTGAGTGTAGCCTGTTACTGACTACACTTGGATCGCATTGATCCAGAATAGTCTCCGTAGTTAGAGTAGTTACTAGCTTATGAAATCATTAAAGTGAACGCAGCACACATATACATTATCTGTACTGCTTTGTGTTATAACTAATATTGAGTATGTTCTGATAAACTCATTCTTGTACAGAAAAATTAATACTTTTTTACCAAGTTTTCCAAAGAATAGATCGCAAAGCTTAAGGAATAGAATATTCTTATAATGAACTAGATAATTTCAAAATGGTTAGCCCATTCCAGAAGAAAAACAGCTGGGAATTAAAAAGTTCATCTACTTGGAATTGTTTTACAGTAAATAAAACATTTAAAACTTCAAGGCTCAGGGTCTCATAGATCAGAGCCTACCTTTTTGATAAACTCTTAGTAAAATCTTGGAAACTAGAAGCAAGATAGTTTGTGACACGTATGCTTCCCAAAAACTAGAATAGATTTTTACCGAATAGTGGTAAATCTGATGGTATGTTTCTAAAAGGTCCAAATGTAATTAAAAAATAAAAAAAAAGAAAAGAAAAGAAATTGTGGTTTGTCTAAAGTGAAACAAAACAATTCATAAAACAGAGTGGTTTGTGACAAATCAGGAACCAGACAACATTTACTTGTAAAGCTCCATCCCATTGTCATCCTCCATTCTCTCTGCTGTTACCTTCAACAACTACATTGGAAACAGTTCCTAGTTGCCACTCTGGTCTTAAATTTGCAATCCATGCATAATTTTTCATGATATACATTTCCCATGAAATTTTTGAAGGCCAGTACAACCCCCCCACACACAAAGTTTAACTCACCTGCAACCTTCTCCTGAGAACCTTTGCCAGCCTCCAGGCTAGGTGAGTGAGTACCTCCTTTAGGGAGTTCCCATGTACATCTTGTTTCACAATACAGAAAGCTTACTTCAAATATCAGCTTCCTCTTCTATCACCCAAATAGCAGTTGTTATAGACACTGACTCATAACATAGCACTTTCTTCCTACCTGAGACCCCCCTGCCCCCTCTTATGAGCATGCTGTCCTGGGAACTTTGGCACACTGGAGCCATCAGATCCTGAATTGGGTCCCTTCTGCACTATCCTCTTGTGTCATCCTTCTTGCTTCAAATCAGCAAGCCATGGAACCATCACACACATCCTACTGAGCCTGTTGGGACGGAAAATGCCACCTCAAAGGCTTGAAGAATGTCTCACCTTCAGTAAAGAGGGGAAAAAAAGAGGCTCACTCCAATGTCCCTGTCATGGCATGGCTGAATAACTTAAACTGACCTTTTCATGGGGATGCTAAGGCTGCTTCTCACAGTCTTTGAGCTCCTTCACATGTACACTTAAGACAGCCTGGGTGAGTTCTGAGCATTAGCATATCCTACCTTGATCTCTTCAAGAAGAGGGACCTAGAGCAAAGAATAATCATTGGTTCTTGAATATCTCATCTTTGTAACAAGACCATCTGACATTGCACATAGGTGGTTGGTGTAATGGTTGATTAAATGTAAATTGAATTAATTTCATTTGACCATAGGATGCTCAGACGTTTGATCAAACATTATCTGATTATAAATGTATTTGGGGATGAGATTTACATTTGAAATCAGTACACTAAGTAAAGCACATTGCCTACTCTAATGTGTGTGGACTTCACCAATCTGCTGATGGTCTGACTAGAACATAAAGACTGACCCTCTCCCAAATAAAAATGAACATCTCTTGTCTGGCTGGCTACGTTTGAACTGATACATTGATTTTATTCCTGCCCTTGAACTTGACCTGAAACATTGGTTCTTCCAGCTCTTAAGCCTGCCATCCTTTGGACTGGAACTACACCTTCAGTTCTCCTGGATCTCCAGCTTGTCAACTACAGATCTTAGGATTCCTCAGCCTCTACAATAGAATGATCCAGTGCCTATATATATATATGTATATATACACACACACACACACACAGAGGTCTTCAAAAATTTCATTGAAAATGCATATTATGAAAAATTATACATGGATTCAATTTGGGGGGGCAAACAACTTGAACTTTAATTCCATTTTTCCATGAACTTTTGAAGTATTCTAGTATATAAATTCCATTCATCCTGTTTCTCTGGAAAATCCTAATTAATATATGTGGGAACTGCATTGAAATCAAGAGTAGTCGAATTGCTAGGGACACAATGACCATCATCAGACATTGAATAAAACTAGTTTCCCAAATGTGTTCCTTTTGTAGTCTGTACTCTAGGAACTTACTGGTATTGAGTAGGAAGAGAATAAAGTAGAGGAAGTCAAGCTGTCCCCAGCCAGGGAGGTGGTGACAGGATCCAACATAATGAATGGTTTTGGATTTGGTGCAAGAGATAGGAAGTAAAGGCTCAGATGGAAGGATCCAACGGGGGACTGATCAACACAGGGCAGAACCAGAGGACAGAATACTAAAACTCACACCATGATCAATGACCTGAGGGCAATACCCCTATGTCTCTCTACCATGCAGACAGACCCTCCATGCACTGGCCTGGATACCAGTCATATGCCATTCACAGATTGGTCACAACTGTTACTAGTAAGGCATGGGAGAGGCCAATGAGACTTCTTCTGCTAAAATACATGCTCCAAAACAAGTAGAAGTCCCCAGAAAGAGCAAAACAAGGTAGACAAGAAATTGTTTCAGAGCTCTATCAGTGTCTGCCTTGGGCTTAGTTCCATTTAAGAAGAAGTAGAAAGAAAGAGACAAAGAGACAGAGTAGTGATGAACACAGGAGGCCTGAGCCTAAGTAGTCCAAGCAACTTGCACCACCCAGACAAATTGGGCACCTTTATTTATAGGGCATAGTAATACTACATACATGTATTTCATGACATTCCATAAATAAGTTGATATGTTACAGACAATAAGAAGTAGGTAACAAATCTATAAGGGCTTAGACATACTGGGCCAGGTGTATCTCTTGGCTACTTCCATATTAAAGAGAAATTCCAATAAACTTATTATCTAGTGGAGAGGAGTCTAGTTGTAGGTGGGAGGATACTTTCTTGCAAACATCAAGGGGTGTTGATAAGGATATAGAATCTTACAGAGGCAGAGCAGGGTTGAACTTTGCTAATTTGGGTCAGGATATTTCCTGAATTCCATCAGATGTATCTGTTGGAAGGCCCCTGGAAAATTCCACCCTTTGCACTGCCTGCAGTAAGGGTCAAGGAAAAGACAAGCTGCAAGGTTCTGCCACAGCCATAAGGGACAGGTGATGTTTGCTTAGAGCATGTCTCCATGTCCTCAGGATCTCTCTCCAAACATGTCCCTACATTTCCTCCTTTTTTGTTTTAAAGCCAACATGACCTGGGTTTGCTTGGGGGGAGGTTGGCATCAGGAGATACACATAGGCATTAACTGAATATTAAAACAAGTAAGTAGGATAGTACAAAATATAATGATTCTTATTGTCATAAAGTTAGTAGTCAATTTGGTACACATAGTAATGAACAAGTTATCAGGAGTTGGTTCTTTATTTTGTTCTTTCAGTATTTCTTGAGTATCATTGTCTTTGATATCACCCCAGGTATTAGGACTCCTGTGGCTGGCCTGTTTTTCCTTTTCTTGGTTCTCCTCTTTTCCTGAATCTTAGGTGGAAGCAGTGTCTGATGCCAGTTCATGATGTGTAGGTCATAGGCCTCAATAGGGGATTTAAATCAGACTAATAAGAGTAAGTACAGAGACAAACTTTCTTTCCCAGGTTATTAGAGGGATTGAGCCATGCCAAGTCAGATTTGGAAACATTTTTTAGAAAACTTTAGTCTGAGGGAGTTTTTGTGAGGCTGATGTACATTGCCAGACTGTTCCATTGGTAGAATTTTGAATCAAAAGTCAAATTTAGATAATTCAATTTAAACACAGTTAAAGAAAGCAATTTGCAGTATGGGTAGAGGGGGGCCCTAGATTCAACTTTTTTTGTTTAAAAAATATGGAGAGGGCTTGTTTCATTATCAAACTCTAAACTAGTAAATTAGATCTCTTATTTCTATATTTCACTGAATAATGTGGCCCATTGTTTTATGGCCACCTAAGGTATTATTTGTCATATATACATCTTTTTATAAAATATTTTTAATTTACAATTCTCTCTCAGACTTTCTTTAACATAACTTAAACTTTTTGTGACCTGTTTTATTTCTTGATTATTTGTTCCCTTTTACTTTTATTCATTCTGGAATAATCTATTCTCTTTACTTTAGGACAAAAATTTTACTATACAAAACTTTTTTTTATATTGAAATTTTTTTAAAACATTTTCACCACAAATACATCTTTATACCTATATCTTTCTTTTTATATCTCTTTTTTACTTACTTTTTTTTTACTTTGTTTCTCTTTTTTTTATATACATTTTCTTTTGGAGATAGTTTTTACCTCTAATTAGTTAGATAAGGAACATATTTTATTTGTTATTTTAAGGTTTACTTTAGGATTGTCAAAGCCTCTCTCTTGTTCTTTGGCCTAACCTGGGAAATCTGACACACGTTAGTTTGTAACTTCATATGTAGGACTTTACATATTTATTAGAATTTTTGACTCATTGCAAAATTTGTTTTTAGTACATATTAGTAGTTTACAGATATGTATTTTACAAACAGACAAAAATTGTTCAATAAATTTTTCAATATAGAACAAAACATTGTTATTGATAACAGTTTAAGATGTTATTTGAAAAAAAAACTTTTAAAAAAGCATTAAAGAAAGCAATTGACCATGAACAAAAAGCTTCAAGTACTCTAAGGATGAGAAAGGGTTAATTCAGTGTAGGCGCTATTAGGGCTACAAGGTGACCAGAGGCTGTCTTATGTTTTTAAGTTTTAAGCATGTCTGTTTTTTAGAGGTCCTGATAGTTTACTATTTACTAGGGAGACTTCTCCTGGTAAACTTAAAGAGAGTTTAAGTAATTAAATTGATGTAATTACTTTTGAGTAATTAAAGTGATGCCAGTACTCCCAGTCAAAGAATGAATGGAGTCATAAATTTTTATTCTAGTTATCTGGTTAGGGCTCTCATCAGTTATTGGGTTGGACTGGGACAAGAGTAATGCCTCCTTGTATCTTGGGCTGGAGGTGTGCCCAGTATTGGGTTTCCAGACACATCAGTAGAAGAGTAGTTAGTCTAATGAAAGCCTTTACCACAGTGTTTACATTTTTAAGAAGGCTTCCTTTGTTTTTCCTTACAATTCTTGATAACAAGTCCCTCTTTTCCACATCAATAATATTTTCTATTTGGAGGTCTCAATACCATAGTCAACAATCCTTGTTTGTGGCTTTCAGTACCTACTATCTGACAGGTCTTTATCACGTTTGCTAAAGAGGTAGTGGGCTTGTCATAAATACTTTTCAATACCTCTTGACAATCGACATTAGTATTTTCAAAGGCCAGTTGTTTCAACAGTGTCTCAGTTGCATCTGCATTCTCTACTTGCCTATACAAAGATTTTTGTAACCTATCTATAAATAAGTCATAGGTTTATTGTGGCCCTTGAGGCACCTTAACAGAAAAAAAAAAAAGCATTCTCCAGAAGAATTAGATATTTTCTTCCACGCACAAGTGGCAATGGTGGCTATTTGCCCAAAGACAAGTGGGACTAATGCTTATTAGTAATATAATAACCAGTCCCTGACATTTCAGTAGTCACTTCTAAATTTATTATTACATTATTGGAAGCCATCTGATGGTATCCATCATCAAACTCTTGTCTCTAAAATGTATATTGGGCAGGAGTAGTTACCATTTTCACCAACACTTTCCAGTCATTGGTTGTAAGCTCATAGTTTGTCGCTATGTTATGTATCATCCCTATAACAAAATGACTGCTGATTTTATATTCAGTGTTAGTTTGTCTAAATTCTTTAAGTATACGATAGGGGTAAATATCCATATGTGTGGCTTGTCCCCTTTTGTGTATAACAGGACAGATAGAAAACACGTAAGAGTCCCCTTCTTGTAAAGAGCTGCTTAGACATTCCTGCAAACATCCCCTGGGTGGTTTTTCCCTAAGCAGTTCTTTTGTTTTTGTTTTTGTTTTTATAGAACACAGATTAGTTTATTTTTAACATCCATCATATCATGAATTCATAGGGAATAGGTTCCAGTAGCTCAGGCTCCTTTCCATTGGTTCTCACAAAGTGTGCTTTTCTGAGAGGAGCAGGCTGACATTTTAGTTGAACTCGGGTACCTTTCACTTTGGCTTCTTTCTTTTTCTGGTCATTTTACTTCACACGTTTTAGGAAGCTATCTCTGTTCTTAGAATGTTTAATATGCTCAGTACACACATTGATTCTCTTGGCAACAATCTTGCCCTTAACTTGTTTGTTCACAACAATGCCAACAGCATGCTGGATAACACTGTAGACTCTTCCAGTTTTGCCATGGTAACATTTGTGGGGCATTCCTTTTTGAACAGTACCCATTCCCTTAATGTCTACAATATCACCTTTCTTGTAGATTCGCATATATGTTGCCAAAGGAACAACTCCATGTTTTCTAAAAGGCCTAGAGAACATATATAAAATTTCCCTTTACGTTCATCATTTTGGTTAATTACTGGAAGATGGCAGTTCCGACCAAAAGGCCTAGGCAGTTCTTTAGATAAGGCCTCGAACAGGGGAGGTGGAGTAGAAGGAGCCAGTGGGGCAGTTGGACTAGGTTTGGTCTATGCATTAGCTGTTAATACCTCTTTCAGAGGGGATTTAAGGTTATCAGATTTTCAAATTGAAGTATGGCATTTCTGCATAGATGCTAGGCATGTGATATTTTTATAGGAGCATGTGGCTCTTCATGTAAGCAGATACTAATTTTTTCCCAATCAGTTAATTTAAAAGATCTGGCCTAAGAGTACTAAGGGCAATAGGTATCAATTTCTATTAACATTTGAGAAATTATTTTGGACCTTACGGAGTGATTAGCCTGACTTAATAAATATAATAGCTCCTACTTGTGAGTGGTGGGAGCAGGAGATAGCCTATTACCCATGCTGATTCCCGGGATCTTCATAGAGATGAACGGCACCATAGTCCTTCTCCAGGCGAGAATCAGTGGGTAGGCTGCGTGAGAAATGCTACATGATCTAGAGACAGTCTGTTACCCAAACTAATTTCCTGAGATCCCAGAAGAGATGAATGATTCACTTGTAGCTCTTACCTGGGTGAGAATTTAGTGTGTAGACTGCCTGAAAAACAACTACTTTGCTCGTCTCCAGCTCTGAAAAGCACAGATCTCATCTGTCACCTTTGGGATCAGGCAACAACACAGCTGCTGCAGAGCTATCTCATAAAGAGAACGGATGTGGGACCAGCAGTTAGAGTAATGGCTATGTCGCTGAACTCCCATGTAGTTGACCACAGTTCGAGTCCCAGACCCAGTGGCTTAAACTCACGCCGGGTACATGTGTATGCATGCCCAAGATCCCGAGAAGAGAATGGAAGAGAAGGGATTATGGCGTGGCCATCCCCCTGGGGGAGAGGGGCGATTTCTTGCTTCCTGTCTCTTTGTCTCTCTCTGTCTGTCTGGCGAGTGCATGCGCCCTATAGCAAAAAAATTCTCCAAAAAAAAAAAAAAAAAAGAGAATGGACTTTAAAAGTGCTAGTGATTATGAGTTGAAGAAACTCACAGGCCCTCCAACAAGCACAGCTCTGTAAGCTTGACACAAAACAAGCGTAATAAGGTGGTGATTGTACATTTTGATCTCTAGGGTTCTGGAAGCGAAATGGCAGCTGGTGTAAAACCACAACAAGGATACAGAGCAATTCTTTGGCAAAATTGTCATGGTACAGTCCAGAATGGCATATTTCACAGGAAGAAAAAGTACTATTGTATATTAAACAATGGCTTAAAATTTCCATAGCCTGGTGTGGCTCACAAAATTTTAAGTCTGTGTTTACTCCCAAGCATTCTACAAAAAGAGAACATGCCTCCTTACTAGGTAGCAATCTACTTAAAAGCTGAATTTCTAGAGGAGTAGAAACAGAAGTAGTGATAGGATAGAGAAAGTCAGAGCCAAGCCACTGGGGTCAGAGAGACCACCCAGTCATTTACTTACCTCCAAAAGTAGCCAAGACAGGTATGAGATGAGGCGGGGATTGTCCAGAAGTCAAATTGTTCACAAATCAGGGTGTCTAGATCCCGGGTTTCGGCACCAATCTGTCGGTGTTTCTCCTGGACTTAATTTGATCTAATGGCTATGTTGCTGGACTCCCATCTAGTCGACCACAGTTCGAGTACCGGACCCAGTGACTTAAACTCATGTCAGGTGCATGTGTGTGCGTGCCCAAGACCCTTAGGGGAGAATGGAGAAGGGATTGCGGCGTGGCCATTCCCTCTGGGGGTGATTTCTCAGCAAAAACCTCTCCAAAAAGAAAAAGACAGAGACAAAGAGACAGAGTAGTGATGGACACAGGAGGCCTGAGCCTAAGCAGTCCAAGCAACTTGTGCCACCCAGACAAACAGAGCTCTTTTATTTGTAGGGAAAAAACAACACTACATACATGCATTGCATGACGTTCCACAGAAAAATTGATATGTTAAAGACAATAAGAAGCAGGTAACAAATTTATAAGGACTTAGACATTCTGGGCCATGTGTATCACTTCAAAGAGAAATCCCAATAAACTTCTTATCTAGTGGAGAGGAGTCTAGTTGTAGGAGTGGGAAGGATACTTTCTTGCAAACATCAATGGAGTGTTGATAAGGATATAGAATTTTACAGAAGCAGAGCAGAGGTTGGACTTTGCTAACTGGGGTAAAGATATTTGCTGAATTCCATCAGATACATCTGTTGGAAGGCCCCTGGAAAATTCCACCCTTTCTCTGCCTGCAGTAAGGGTCAAAAAAGGACAAGCTGCAAGGTTCTGCCATAGCCAAAAGGGACAAGTGATGTTGGCTTAGAGCAGGTCCCTACATCCTCAGAGCTTCTCTCCAATCATGTGTCTACAGAACTCCCTGAAAATCTCATCGCCTCTTTCCACCTCTATTTTTGTCTATTCCCATACTAAAATGATAATTTCCCCAAGGCAAGGTTACCACCACTTGGAACCTGAACAGTATACCAAAGAAAGAAACTACCTTGTACACAAGATACACTTGAGATTCTACATAAAGTGGCTAGAATGGCTTTTGGCTTCCATCTAAGGAATATTCCTTTTTTCCCTTGCCTTCTAGATACTTCCATAATAATAATACAGTAAAGGGTCCAGCAGTTAGCATAATGGCTATGTCGCTGGACTCCTATGTAGTCGACCGTGGTTCACGTCCCGGACCTGGTGGCTTAAAACCCACCTCGGGCGCGTGTGCGTGCGTGCCCAAGATCCCGAGAGGAGAATGGATTCCGGAGAGAAGAATAGAGGAGAAGGGATGGCTGCGTGGCCATCCCCTCTGGGGGGTGATTTCTTGCTTTCTATCTCTCTGTCTCTCTCTGTCTGTCTGGCGAGCGCAGGCGCCCTATAGCGAAAACCTCTAAAAAATAATAATAATAATAATACAGTAAAGATTATCACAAGGGTCCTGAAAAGTCCAAAGCAACCTGCAGATACATCTAGTGTCACCTTCCTTGATAGGCATAGACATTGGGATGTAGGGTAAAGACCTTTGAGACCTTAAAACTTTGGTCGAGTCCTGGATATGTTTCTAGAAGGTGTGGCATGGGGGCCATCAGGTAGTGTGGTGATTAAGGCACTGGACTCCATGGCTGACGATGGCTCGAGTCCCAGACCTGATGGCTTGAAACTCACACTGGATGAACGTGCGTGCATACCCAGAATCCCGAAGGAGAATGAAGGATAAGGGATTGTGGCATGGCCATCCCCCCTGGAAGGTAATTTCTCACTTCCCCTCTCATTGTCTCTCTCTGTCTCTCTGATGAGTTCACATGCCCTATGGCAAAAACCTGGGGGGAGAAAAAAAGAAGAAGCTCTCGTATAATGAGAAGAAGGAGCACAGACCAAGGAAGAACATAAAGTTCCTGATTTCTGTCCATCTATTCAGCAAGTATCAACATCTGTGCTTTATCCTAAGAACTCAAAGATGAATTAGATGGAAGCTCCATCCCCAGGAGCATGTGACTCAATGGCAAAGACAGAAAAGAGTGCAAATCACTATAAAGCAATGTAACTGATATGATGACACTCTGCACAGGGACAAAAGACAGACTTGATTTATATCTTTCATTCACTGACCAGTTGACCTTGAATTTAAGCCCAGGACTTTTGCTCTGGCATCCCTCTTCCAAAAATGGAATAGAATAAGGGTTTCCAGATTATCTCAAAGATCATCCAAGCTCTGACATTCTTTGATTTGATATTATTCCACTTCATTCATTTAACCAATACTATTATCATTAGACACTGTGTTGGATACCTTGATTTTCTTTTTCTCAAATGGCTATGCTTGATTCATTCCTCCTAAGCAGTTTGTAAATACGAAAGTGCTTTAGAAAAATTCCATTTCTGGGACCAGCAGTTGGCGTAATGGCTATGTCACTGGACTCCCATGTAGTCAACCGCAGTTCGAGTCCCGGACCCAGTGGCTTAAACTCAAGCTGGGCGCACATGCATGCATATCCAAGATCCTGAGAGGAGAATGGAGGAGAAGAGACTGTGGCATGGCCATCCTCCCGGGGGGTGACTTCTCGCTTTGTGTTTCTGTCTCTCTCTGTCTTTCTGGCAATCACATGCACCCTATAGCAAAAACCTATCTGAAAGAAAGAAAGAAAGAAAGAAAGAAAGAAAGAAAGAAAGAAAGAAAGAAAGAAAGAAAGAAAGAAAGAAAGAAAGAAAGAAAGGAGAAAGAAAGAAAAAGAGAGAGAGAAAGAGAAAAAGAAAAAGTCCATTGCTATAGAAAGCATTCTTGTAATAAGTGTGTCCCTTTCTTCAGTGTGCTGTGCTAAAATTTGCTCTATCGATTTTGTCATCTTGGATTACATGAAGCTAAACAAGCTTTCCCCCTTTCTGCCAAAACAGCATCCATTAATAGCATACTGTTAAGACAGAGCTAAAAAACATAACCCTTTTCACTTTAGTTTAGCCCTCCTCCCCTAACGGATCTTTTCATCCCCACTGGAGATTTTTCTCTTCCTTAAAGAAAAAAGAGAAGAGAAAGCAAATATCAGCTATTTTATTTATAAATTCTAGGCAAGCCTCATTTTTTCTCAGTCTACCAGGTTCGGGATCACTGAGATTTGTGCTTGCCAGGGACTGAGAAAAGGGGAAAATGGGGAGTGATTGCTTAATGGGTGTAGGGTTTCCTTTGGGGATTATAGAAAGGTTTTAGAATTAAATAGTGGTGATTATTGCACAACCTTATGAACTTACTAAAACTCATTTAATTTCACAATTTAAAATCATTAAAATGGTAAGTTTTATATATGAATTTCACCTCAATAAAAAAAGGAAAAATAAGCCATCAAAAATAAAATCTTACCTACCCTGTTACTCTGCTCCTTTACAGCCTTGTGATAGGTAGCTAATCTAGTCATTTAATCCATGCCACAATGTTAACAGCTAATGCATTTCACTCAGCCTCCAAGAAACCATTTGCGTGTAAAGTTAATATTGTAATGTTCCCAGTAGCCCATTGGACCTTCCTAATACATCTCTGCTTTCCTCCCCCACTAAATCTAGATGTGGCCCCTTAATCCCTCTCAATAGTGTTCCAAGCAAGCAGCCTCTACCTTTCATCCTAGCTGGAATCAGAGATGAAATTTCCGAGTGACCATGCATCCCAGATTTGGCTTAACGGTTCTGCCCTATTTTCTGATAACCCATCAGAGATGAGTCCTGATTTGTTGTTTGGATATCATGATCATTTTATACTTATATGGGAGTCTCAGGAGCCAAATGAAGAGCTATTATAAGATGGATGATAGGGACACTTGCCTCATTCTTCAACTCATAAATGGCCCAATGCCAGCTCAGCTAACCAATTACACCAGCCCCTGAGATTCTCTCAGCTCATGACTTATGTGAGTTTTCCCTGGTTTTCTCAAGAGTCACTTTTCTACAAAGATCTAGGCCAGAGCCTTCAACTGTACATATCTGAATGTGTGTGTGTGTGTGTGTGTGTGTGTGTGTGTGTGTGTGTAAGAGGAAAAAGGGACCACAAGGAGTTCATCGGCTTTGCTTAGAGAACTGGCAAGGCAGAAATAAGAAGAAAAGAAAACTCAAAGAAAAGGAAGTATACTGAAGGTAGAGGGTATCTCACTTGTTTAGGGGTTTCAGAGCCTTGACTATAAGTACTGATTGAATAAATAAAGTCACCTTGGATGAAAAATTCCCAGTAAATATCATCAAATGCTGAACGAGGAGGCTAGGTCTTCCCTCCTGCAGGGCTAAATGCAGCCATGTCTTAAGGACACCCTTTTAAACCACAGGAACTACACTGCACTGGGAGCTGCCAAGGAGGGAGACAGGACCAAGAATCAGGGCAAAGATGAAACAATGCTGTGTGTGTGTGTGTGTGTGTGTGTGTGTGTGTGTGTATGTGTGTTTGTAAAATACTTATGCTAATAGCATCATGACTTTTCTCCTCTAAAAGCTGTGTTGTTCTGGTGGGACTATCCCACAGTCTAAATTACTAGTCCACAAGTAGAACCACAGCCAAGAACATCACTGAGTTTATCGTGATGTGCTTGTTCTCACAACCACAAAGAAGGCTTCCTCTCCTATTATGCCAAGTGCAAAATGGCAACCACCCTAGGCAGCACGTAGTTAATCAGAGGAAAACACATATCCTCCATCATGTCCCCTTCCCATCCCCTCCACTGGCATCCAATCCATTTCTGATATTGTTGTAAACGCAGGCCTTGTTACTTCTTCAAACAGGAATGGACTAAATGACTACAGAATCTTTTCTGCCACTAGATGGCAGTAGAAAGTGTTCAGGCAGCTCTAAGGATGGTCAGCAAGCAATTTGACTTTCTACTTTCTCTTTTTTTTTTAATGGATTAAGAGAAATAAGCAAGTTAATAAAAATGCATGTTAATAATTTTATCAAAATATAGGTTTATATATGACTATTGAACAAAGAAGCAAAGGGGTTGTTTTAACTAGACAGAGACTAACTCATTAATTTCCAGGCCTTCATTGTATCATAGACTTGTAGGAGAGGGCTTCAAAGAGTTTGTGGAATAATAGAAGTAAAGTATGAGGGGTTGACAGGTGGCACAGTGATTAAAGTGCTGGACTCCCACATGGTTGACCACAGTTCGAGTCCCAGACCGAGTGGCTTGAAATTCATGCTGACTTTGGGTGCGTGCATGCCCCAAATCTCAAGAGACTAATTGAGCAGAAGGGATTGTGGTGTGGCAATCCCCCTGAGGGGTGGTGATTTCTTGCTTTCTGTCTCTCTGGCAAGTGCATGAGCCTGATTGCAAAAAATTTCCAAAAAAAAAAAAAAAAGAAGAAGAAAAGCATGAGTATACCTTGGTGCAAAACAATTTCGAAATCCAGGCATAATTTTTGCATAATACATATTTTTCACAAACTTTTTGCCCTTGTAGATCCCCCTAATCCATCCACCGAAATAACTCCTAAATTATTATCAATGCATTTCATGAATGAAAAAGAGACAGTGAAATGTTTCTCCAATCTTGACACAGACAAGTTGAGAAAAGAAAGGAAGGAAAGAGAAGACTAAGGGAGAAAGACATAATACAGGTCATCAGTGGTTCCTTCCAGATGATGTTCAAATACAGAATAGAGGCAGCTTCCAGTCAAAACATAACTTAAGTCTGAACAACCATTAAGACAGACCATCCAGGCTTGCCCCATAGCTTAGCAGTTAAAGGAGCCAGATCCCATGTGGTTAACCATGATTCAAATCCTAGTCCTGGTTACTTAAAAACAAATATTATCGGGAACCAGCAGTTAGCGTAATAGCTATGTCGCTGGACTCCCACGTAGTCGACCGCGGTTCGTGTCCCGGACCCGGTGGCTTAAAACTCACACTGGGCGCGTGTGCGTGCATGCCCAAGATCCCGAGAGGAGAATGGAGGAGAAGGGATTGTGGCATGACCATCCCCCCTGGGGGGTGATTTCTCGCTTTCTCTCTCCATGTCTCTCTCTGTCTGTCTGGCGAGCGCACGAGCCCTACAGTGAAAATCTCGCCAAAAAAAAAAAAAAAAAGACTATCCACATTTGTGTGCACACCCAAAATCCTGACAGCATAGAGAAATGCAGAAGAAGGAATGGCAGCATTACTGTATCCCACTGGGGGAATGCTTCACCTCTCTCTCTTCTCCCTCCACCCCTGTCACTCCCTTGCCATCTGAAAATTTTAAATAATAATAATAGAAAAGACATACCATTCAAAGCAGGCTTCACCTTTACAAGGCTCTCAGCCATCCCTGAACTTAGATGTTAACCAATGAAATTCACTTTTAGTTAAATCAAGCTACCTTCTGTTCTGTGAAATTCTTCCTTTGATATCTCACTGTTCCTATTCTGATATACTCTGAAACAAATGCTCTAGGTGTAAGCATCTAGAAAGCTCAGAAGATCTCTGGATCAACGTGTACACTTACTATTAAGTAAGCAGAAGTTAAACTATACAATGTATATGTGTATAAATGAAGTTACTGAAAAAAGTTCATTATAAAACTTGTTGAAATAATGACAATTTAGAACAAAAAGTTAATTATAAAACTAGTTGAAATAATGACTATGTTCTAAAAACTGTTTAGTTGGCCACAAAACTCAATAAAATTTTTAAGTACAAATATCAAAGACCATTTTCTCTAATCAAAAGACAATAGTATCAGACATTAACAATAATAAAAAGAAAAAAAAAACTCAGGAATTTAAAAACATTATCTTTTGAACCACACCAAAACTAACTGAAATTGTAGTAATATCAAGAAAATAACAATGATGAAAAGTCTACTTTTCCCCAAAAATATGATTTAGCCTTTGTCAAATCACCGTTCAGAGAAAAATTAGATCCTTTCCTGTGTTGTGTTAAGCAGCTGTTGATAAAAATTTGGGTGTTGATGTTGAAGAATAATATAAACAGGCATTAAAATGCATGCTAATTTGGCCCTAACTCAGAGACATTTATAGCAGTAATATTTTTTTCAATTATGTTAGCTCCTCTCTCTGAGGATTATTTATTTATTTTTTTATTTCTACTTTTTATTTCATGTTCTTTTATACATTCAATCATGTTATTTAGCTTACAAAGTGAATATTCCAACATGTGCACATTTCTCCCTAGTCCAGTTGATAATACTATAAAATTATCTTTAACAGATAATACCACATTTCTTTGTCCCATTAATGCTATGCCTCTCTATTTTCCTTCTAAATGTCCTTCCTTAGACTCTACTCTTTCACCCACATTATATCTGGTATTCAAAATCACTTACTGTGTTTCTATATCCTTTAGTCAATCAGTTTCAGTCATAGAGTGTGGACACTCAGTATATATTAAGTGGGAACATACAATGTCTCTTTTTCATAGCCTGGCTTGCTTCACTCAGCAGTAAATTTTCCATATTCATCCACTTTCTGTCAAAAGTCAGACTCTTGTGGTTTTTTTTCATGCCTGAAGAGTATTCCATAGAGTATATGTGCCACAGTTTTTCAATCTATTCATCTGTCCATGGGCATTTGAGTTGTTTCCATGACTTAGTAATTGTGAATAATGCTGCAATAAAAATGGAAGTACAAGCACTTTTCCGATTAAGAATTCTTCTGTCCTTTGGGTAGATACCGAGGAGTGGGATTGCTGGATCATATGGTAGTTCTATTTGTAGGTATTTGAGGACTTTCCAAATTGCTCTCCACAGTGGTTGGACCAATTTACATTCTCACCAGCAGTGTAAGAGAGTTCCCTTTTCACCACACCCCCACCAGCACTTATCATTTTTGTTTTTTTAATCTTAGACATTCTGACTGGGGTTAGATGATATCTCATTGTTGTTTTGATCTGCATTTCTCTTACAATGAGGGATGTTGAGCATTTTTTCATATGCCTTTTAGCTAATCATATGTCATCTTTAGAGACTGGTTTTATCAACTCATTCTCCCATCTCTTAATAGGATTGATTGTCTTTTTCCAGAAGAGCTGCTTGAGTTCCTTGTGGATTCTGGTTATGAGTCCCTTATCTGATGCATAGTTTACAAAAATATTTTCCCATTCTGAGGGCTGTCCATACACACTAATTACTGTGTCTTTTGCCATGCAGAAACTTCTTAGTTTGATGTAATCCCACTTGTCTATTTTGGGGATTATTGACTGTGCTTTGGGGATCTTGTTTAAGAAGTCTTTGCTTATCCCAGTGTCTCCCAGAGATTCTGCAGTGTTTTCCAGGACCAGTTTTATAGATTGAGGTTTTAGGTTTAGATTTTTGACCCACCTTGAATTGATTTTTGTCAATGGTGAGAGGTAAGGGTTCAGATTCATCTTTCTGCAGGTGGAAATCCAGTTTTTCCAGCACCATTTGTTAAAGAGGTTTTCTTTTTCCCACTGAATTAACTGGTATCCTTTGTCAAAAATTAGTTGACTGTATGCTTGGGAGTTTATTTCTGGGGACTCTATTCTGTTCCATTGGTCCACCTGTCTGCTTCTGAGGAGTACCATGCTGTTTTGATTACCACAGCTTTGTAGTATACTTGTGGGTCTGTGAGTGAGATGCCATCCATTCCACTCTTCCTGTGCAGGATTGCTTTGGCAATACAAGGTATTTTATGATTCCAGACAAATTGTATGATTGTCTTTTGTAGCTCTGTAAAGAATGTGTATGGTACTTTGATTGGGATTGCATTAAATATGTAGATTAATTTGGGTAGAATTGCCATTCTGATTATATTAATTCTTCCAATCCAAAAAGATGGAAAGTCCTTCCATTTTTTTCGTGTCATTTTCTATTTCTTTTTTTAGCTTCTTGTAGTTTTCCTTGTGGAGGTTTTTAATTTCTTTGGTTACATTTATTCCTAGGTATCTTATACTTCTTGTGGCTATGGTAAATGTAATTATTTTTTTTCAGTTCTATCTCAGTCTGCTTGCTGTTCATATTCCGAAATGCTATAGGTTTCTGTATGTTGATTTTATATCCTGCAACTTTACTGTATTCATTTATTCCAAGAATTTTTTCAATAGTACCATTGGGTCTTCTATGTATACAATCATATCATCTGCAAATAGAGAGAGTTTCGCCTCTTCTTTTCCTATTTGAGTGCCTTTTATTTTTTCTTCTTTTCTGACTGTGTTGGCAAGGACTTCCAGGACTATATTGAAAAGGAGTGAAGAAAGTGGGCATCCTTGTCTTGTACCAGTTTTTAGTGAAAAAGATTTCAGCTTTTCTCCACTGAGGATGATGTTCGCTATGGGTTTTACATAGATAGCTTTTATTGTGTTGAGAAATGACCCTTCTATGCTGATTTTGCTGAGAGTCTTGATCATGAAGGGATGTTGTATCTTATCAAATGCTTTTTCTGTATCA
>NW_006159726.1:101986-104199 GCF_000334495.1 Tupaia belangeri chinensis
TTCTAGTTTGTTTTGTTTTTTTTTTTTTTTTTTTTTTTTTTTTTTTTTTTTTTTTTTTTGAGAGGTTTTTGCCATAGGGCACGTGCTCTCGCCAGATAGAGAGAGACAGAGAGATAGAAAGTGAGAAAACACCCTCCAGGGGGGATTGCCACGCTGCAATCCCTTCTCCTCCATTCTCTTCTTGGGAACTAGGGCACACATGCACACACGCCCAGCATGAGGTTAAGCCGCCAGGCCCGGGACTCGAACCATGGTCGACTACATGAGAGTCCAGCGACATAGCCATTCCGCTAACTGCTGGTCCTAAGATTGTCTTGTTTCTTGGCATATAGTTGTTCATAGAATCCTCTAATTATGTTATGTATTTCTACTATGTCTGTCTTTATATTGCCTGCTTCATTGAAGAGTTGATTTACCTGGTTCCTTTCTCTCTTCTTCTTAATAAGTCTCGCTAGTAGTGTATTGATTATGTTTATCTTTTCAAAGAACCACCTTTTACTTTCATTTATTTTCTGTATAGTTCATTTTCTATTTTATTTATTTCTGCTCGTATCTTTATTATTTCTTTTCTGCTGGAGTTTTATTTTTGGGGGGAGAGGGGGGTTCTTTTTCTGTTGCTTTTCCAGTTCTCTGAGGCACGATGTTAGTTAGATGACCCATTTGCCTTCTTTCTGTCTTCCTCATATGTGCACTGATTGCTATGACCTTCCTTCTTATGACTGCTCTTGCAGTGTCCCAAAGATTATGGAAACTCATGTCCTCATTGTCATTGACTTCCATGAATTTTGTGATTCCAATTTTTATTTCTTCAGTAATTGTGAAGTCATTCAAGAGTAAGTTATTTAGTTTCCATGTATTTGAGTATTTCCAAGGATTTCTCTTGAAATTAAGATCAAGTTTAATTCCATTATGGTCAGAGAACATGCTGGGTATAGTTTCTTTGTCCTTGAATCTATAGAGGCTTGCCTTGTGCCCTATCATGTGGTCAATCTTCAAAAAAGTATGAAAGAGTGAGAAAAAAAGTGTATTTCATGGTTATTGGGTGAATAGTTCTATAGATGTCTATTAAGTCTATTTAATTTATGGTATCGCTTAGATCCTTTATCTCTTTACCTAACTTTTGTCTAGATGACCTGTCCAGAGGGGATACTGTGGTGTTGAGGTCTCCAATAATTAGTGCATTGCAGTCTATCTCTCCTTTTAGATCTAAGGATCTTTCTTTCACATATTTGTGTGCTCCTCTGTTAGGTGCATAGATAATTATAAGCATTATATCTTCTTGATCAACTTACCCTTTTACTACAATATAGTGCCCGTCTTCATCTCTTCAAATAGTTTTTGCTTTAAAGGCTATTTTGTCAGAAATTAGTATCGCAACTGCGCTCTTTCTTGGTTTCCATTTGCATAGAAAACCTTTTTCCAACCCTTCACTTTTGGTCTATGTATGTCTTTATCCATGAGGTGGGGTTCCTGTAAGCAACAGATAGAGGGTTTATTTTATTTATTTATTTATTTATTTTTATCCATTCAGCCAGTCTATATCTCTTGATCAGAGAATTTAATCCATTCACATTCAATGTTATTATCGATATTACCAGACTTGTCCTGACGTTTAAGTTGGCCAGTGTCAACTCCAGGAGAAAGGAAATAATAAAGATCTGAGCAGAAATTAATGAAATAGAAAATAAGTGAACTACACAGAAAATAAATGAAAGTAAAAGCTGGTTCTTTGAAAAGATAAACAAAATTGATACACCACTAGCGAGACTTATTAAGAAGAAGAGAGAAAGGAACCAGGTAAATCAACTCTTCAATGAAGCAGGCAATATAAAGACAGACATAGTAGAAATACATAACATAATTAGAGGATTCTATGAACAACTATATGCCAAGAAACAAGACAATCTTAGGACCAGCAGTTAGCGGAATGGCTATGTCGCTGGACTCTCATGTAGTCGACCATGGTTCGAGTCCCGGGCCTGGCGGCTTAACCTCATGCTGGGCGTGTGTGCATGTGTGCCCTAGTTCCCAAGAAGAGAATGGAGGAGAAGGGATTGCAGCGTGGCAATCCCCCCTGGAGGGTGTTTTCTCACTTTCTATCTCTCTGTCTCTCTCTATCTGGCGAGAGCACGTGCCCTATGGCAAAAACCTCTCAAAAAAAAAAAAAAAAAAAAAAAAAAAAAAAAAAAAAAAAAAAACAAAACAAACTAGAA
>NW_006159726.1:107329-109502 GCF_000334495.1 Tupaia belangeri chinensis
CTTCTTCTTCTTCTTCTTCTTCTTCTTCTTCTTCTTCTTCTTCTTCTTCTTCTTCTTCTTCTTCTTCTTCTTCTTCTTCTTCTTCTTCTTCTTCTTCTTCTTCTTCTTCTTCTTCTTCTTCTTCTTCTTCTTCTTCTTCTTCTTCTTCTTCTTCTTCTTCTTCTTCTTCTTCTTCTTCTTCTTCTTCTTCTTCTTCTTCTTCTTCTTCTTCTTTAGTGTTTCTTGAAGAGCTGGTCTGGTTTTGGCAAATTCTTTCAGGTTTTGTTTGTCTGAGAAGATTTTTAATCTTTTTTTTCCCCATATGAAGGATAATCTTGCAGGATATAATAATCTTGGTTGAAACAGTTTCTCTCTTAACACTTTCGTATGTCTTCCCATTCTTTCCTTGCTTGCATTGTTTCCTTTGAGAGGTCCACTATTAGCCTTATGGGATGACCTTTGTAAGTCACTGGTCACTTCTCTCTTGTCAGTTTTAGTATCTTGTCTTTATCTGTGGTCTTTGCCAAGTCTGGCTAAGATGTGCCTTGGGGAAGATCTTCTTGGGTTGATTCTATTTGGGGTCCTTTGTATTTCTGGGGTATGGATGTTTGAGTAACTCTCTGGGAAATTTTCTGCCAAGATTACATGAAATAGATTTTCCATGCCCTTATTGGTTTCTTCACCTTCTGAGATGCCAATTATTCTGATGTTTGGGTGTCTAATGGAATCTAGTATTTCTTGTATATTATTCTCGTATTTCTTTATTATTTTCTCTATCCTTTTGGTGTTTTTTTCCTATGTCAGAGGTTTTATCTTCTATGTCAGAGATTCTATCTTCAGCATGGTCTAATTGACTTTTAATACTTTTGAGAGAGTTTTTGATTTCCTGTATTACAGATTTCATCTTTAATAGTTTCATCTGATTCTTTCTTAGGGTGTCCATTTCTTCTTTCATATTGTGGAAGGACTTCTAATCTCCTGTAGTTCATTGTCTCTTTTCTGTTCCAACTCATAGAATTTTGCCACCATGAATGTTCTAATTTTTTTTCTCTGACATTTTGGTAACACCTTCTGGTTTTTTTCCAAGAGATAGAGGGGAGCCACTGTGCTCTTTTGATGGAGACATATTTCCTGCTTTATTCAGACCTGAGGCTCTTCTACTTCTAGCCATTGGGAGATGTATGCAGTTTTGAATATCTTTTGGGAGAATGTTTCTTCAACTAGGAGCAAGTGTGTTTCACTTTTGCTGTGGACTGATGTGTGCTGAAGTCTCTCTTCTGTTGTGTTTAGCAATGTGGTCTCCAGAGAAGTACTGGATTCCGGTGACTGAAGAGCAGTATATCCTTTTTCCAGGTGGTTCAGTAAAAGAAAGGATCCCAGGGAACCTTACAATACTAGGGTATTTCAGAATTGTAATTCTAGACCTGTCTATTCCTTCCAGGAGGGTGGAGGATAAGGAGGAGAGGATAATATAAGAGGGAAGAAAGTATGAATGAGAATAAATGCCATGGGGCTATAGATGGAACTGGGGCACTCTGGAGAGCAAGCAGAGGCCAGTCTGTGGGGCAAGGAGAGGTAGGAAATTAATAAAAGAAGAGAGAAAAAACACCTGCTAACCTTGCTGAAGGAGAGGGCTATGAGGTGGGGGAAGCTAGCTTTAGCTGGGGCTAGTGGTAGCCCTGCCTCAGAGTCCCTTTGCTGGCCATGGGGCTGTAGATGGAACTGGGGCACTGCTTCCAAGCAAGTGGAGGCCAATCTTGGTGAAGGAGTGGGCTAAGGGGCGGGGGAAGCTAGCCAGAGATGGGATTGGAGCCAGTGATGGCCCTGCCTCAGAGTCCCTTCCTGGCCACGGGGCTGTAGATAGAACTAGGGCGCTCCTGGAGAGTGACCAAAGGCCAGTCTTGCTGAAGGGGTGGGCTAAGGGGTGGGAGGAGCTAGCTGGTGCTGAGACTGGGGCCAGTGGTGGCCCTGCCACAGAGTCCCTTGCTGGCCATGGGGATGTAGACGGAAGTCTCTCTGAGGATCATGAAGACTTCTGTGAGTTAAGTAGAGAATAAGCATATTTTATTCCCAGTTTATATTTGAGAGCAGATCACAGAGCAATGCATCAGTTTATTAAAGATCAAAATAAATGTCTATTCAACTGAATAGACATAGATTTCTTGGGGTTCCATACACATAGATTTCTTGGGGT